>NC_041392.1:726742838-726769171 GCF_002162155.2 Triticum dicoccoides
CCGGGTAGGATTATGCTATGCGATGCTACTGGAGATGCTACTTGGAGATGCTACTTGGAGGACTTCAATCTACTCTCTTCTACATGCTGCAAGACGGAGGCTGCCAGAAGCGTAGTCTTCGATAGGACTAGCTATCCCCCTCTTATTCTGGCATTCTGCAGTTCAGTCCACCGATATGGCCTCCTTACACATATACCCATGCATATGTAGTGTAGTTCCTTGCTTGCGAGTACTTTGGATGAGTACTCACGGTTGCTTTCTCCCCCTTTTTTCCCCTTTCTTTTCTTTCTGGTTGTCGCAACCAGATGCTGGAGTCCAGGAGCCAGACGCCACCGTCGACAACGACCCCTACTACACTGGAGGTGCCTCCTACTACGTGCAGCCCGTTGACGACGACCAGGAGTAGTTAGGAGGATCCCAGGCAGGAGGCATGCGCCTCTTTCGATCTGTATCCCAGTTTGTGCTAGCCTTCTTAAGGCAAACTTGTTTAACTTATGTCTGTACTCAGATATTGTTGCTTCCGCTGACTCGTCTATGATCGAGCACTTGTATTCGAGCCCTCGAGGCCCCTGGCTTGTATTATGATGCTTGTATGACTTATTTATGTTTTAGAGTTGTGTTGTGATATCCTCCCGTGAGTCCCTGATCTTGATCGTACACGTTTGCGTGCATGATTAGTGTACGATTGAATCGGGGGCGTCACACCTAGGCTCTGATACCACTGTTGGGGAACGTAGTAATTTCAAAAAAATTCCTACGCACACGCAAGATCATGGTGATGCATAGCAACGAGAGGGGAGAGTGTGATCTACGTACCCTTGTAGATCGACAACGGAAGCGTTGACACAATGTAGAGGAAGTAGTCGTACGTCTTCCCAATCCGACCGATCCAAGCACCGTTACTCCGGCACCTCCGAGTTCTTAGCACACGTACAGCTCGATGACGATCCCCGGGCTCCAATCCAACAAAGCTTCGGGGAGGAGTTCCGTCAGCACGACGGCATGGTGACGATCTTGATGTTCTACCGTCGCAGGGCTTCGCCTAAGCACCGCTACGATATGACCAAGGTGGAATATGGTGGAAGGGGGCACCGCACACGGCTAAGGAACGATCACGAAGATCAACTTGTGTGTCCTAGGGTGCCCCCCTGCCCCCGTATATAAAGGAGCAAGGGGGAGGCCGGCCGGCCCTATGGGGCGCGCCAAAGGGAGGGGGAGTCCTCCTCCTAGTGGGAGTAGGACTCCCCTTTCCTAGTCCAACTAGGAAGAGAGAGGGGGAAGGAAAGAGAGGGAGAGGGAGAGGGAAAGGGGGGCCGCGCCCCCCCTCCTAGTCCAATTCGGACTCCCCATGGGGGGGGCACCTCCTGGGCTGCAGCCCTCTCTCTCCCCTCAGGCCCACTAAGGCCCAATACTTCCCCGGGGGGTTCCGGTAACCCCTCCGGCACTTCGGTTTTCTCCGAAATCACCCGGAACAATTTCGATGTCCGAATATAGCCGTCCAATATATCAATCTTTATGTCTCGACCATTTCGAGACTCCTCGTCATGTCCGTGATCACATACGGGACTCTGAACTAACTTTGGTACATCAAAATGCATAAACTCATAATATAACTATCATCGAAACTTTAAGCGTGCGGACCCTACGGTTCGAGAACAATGTAGACATGACCGAGACACGTCTCCGGTCAATAACCAATAGCGGGACCTAGATGCCCATATTGTCTCCTACATATTCTACGAAGATCTTTATCAGTCAGACCGCATAACAACATACGTTGTTCCCTTTGTCATCGGTATGTTACTTGCCCGAGATTCGATCGTCGGTATCCAATACCTAGTTCAATCTCGTTACCGGCAAGTCTCTTTACTCGTTCCGTAATACATCATATCACAACTAACATTATTAGTTGTAATGCTTGCAAGGCTTATGTGATGTGCATTACCGAGAGGGCCCAGAGATACCTCTCCGACAATCGGAGTGACAAATCCTAATCTCGAAATACGCCAACCCAACATGTACCTTTGGAGACACCTGTAGAGCTCCTTTATAATCACCCAGTTACGTTGTGACGTTTGGTAGCACACAAAGTGTTCCTCCGGCAAACGGGAGTTGCATAATCTCATAGTCATAGGAACATGTATAAGTCATGAAGAAAGCAATAGCAACATACTAAACGATCGGGTGCTAAGCTAATGGAATGGGTCATGTCAATCAGATCATTCAACTAATGATGTGATCTAGTTAATCAAATAACAACTCTTTGTTCATGGTTAGGAAACATAACCATCTTTGATTAACGAGCTAGTCAAGTAGAGGCATACTAGTGACACTCTGTTTGTCTATGTATTCACACATGTATTATGTTTCCGGTTAATACAATTCTAGCATGAATAATAAACATTTATCATGATATAAGGAAATAAATAATGACTTTATTATTGCCTCTAGGGCATATTTCCTTCAGGGGGCGCGCCCTCCACCCTCATGGAGCCCTCGTGTCCTTTCCAGGCTGCTTCTTATTTTTCTATTTTTTAAATATTCCAAAATGGAAGAAAATTTCCATTAGAACTATTTTGGAGTCGGTTTACTTACCGTACCACATACCTATTCCTTTTCGGAGTCTGAAACGTTCCGAAAAGTGTCCCTTATGTATTCCTCCGGGGTTACGGTTTCAATAACATTGGTTTCAACATTTATAGGATTACCTGAGATATAATGTTTGATCCTTTGAACGTTCACCACCTTCGGATTTGAGCCTTCGAAGTTGTTGATTTTTATGGCACCAGAATGATAGACCTCCTCGATAACGTAAGGACCTTCCCATTTAGAGAGAAGTTTTCCTGCAAAAAAATCTTAAACGAGAGTTGTATAGCAATACATAATCACCTACATTAAACTCACGCTTTTGTATTCTTTTGTCATGCCATCTTTTAACTTTTTCTTCAAATAATTTGGCATTCTCATAGGCTTGGGTTCTCCATTCATCAAGTGAGCTAATGTCAAATAACTTCTTCTCACCGGCGAGTTTGAAATCATAATTGAGTTCTTTAATAGCCCAATAAGCCTTATGTTCTAGTTCGAGAGGTAAGTGACATGCTTTTCCATAGACCATTTTATACGGAGACATACCCATAGGATTTTTATATGCAGTTCTATAAGCCCATAATGCATCATCAAGTTTCTTGGACCAATTCTTTCTAGATCTATTAATAGTCTTTTGCAAAATTAATTTGAGCTCTCTATTACTCAATTCTACTTGACCACTAGACTGTGGGTGATAAGGAGATGCAATTCTATGATTAATATCATATTTAGCAAGCATTTTACGGAAAGCACCATGAATAAAATGTGAACCACCATCAGTCATTAAATATCTAGGGACTCCAAACATCGGAAAAATAACTTATTTAAGCATCTTAATAGAAGTGTTGTGATCAGCACTACTAGTTGGACTAGCTTCTACCCACTTAGTAACGTAATCAACAGCAGCTAAAATATGTGTATATCCATTAGAGGCATGAAAAGGTCCCATATAATCAAAGCCCCAAACATAAAATGGTTCAATAACAAGTGAATAATTCGTAGGCATTTCTTGACGTCTACTAATATTACCAATTCTTTGACATTCATTACAAGATACAACAAACTTACGGGCATCCTTGGAGAGATTAGGCCAATAAAAACCGGATTGCAATACCTTATGTGTAGTTCTATCTCCAGCGTGGTGTCCTCCATAAGCTTCGGAGTGACACTTGCGTAGGATCTGTTCCTGTTCATGCTCAGGTACACAACGTCTAATAACACCATCTACTTCTTATTTATAAATATGTGGGTCATCCCAAAAGTAATGTCTCAAATCATAGAAAAACTTTTTATTTTGCTGGTATGTGAAACTAGGTTGTATAAATTTAGCAACAATGTAATTAGCATAATCAGCATACCATGGAGCAGTATGAGAAACATTTATGACATTTAATTGTTAATCAGGAAAACTATCATCAATAGGTAGTGGGTCATCAAGAACATTCTCTAGCCTAGACAAATTGTCTGCAACGGGGTTCTCAGCTCCCTTTCTATCAATAATATGAAAATCAAATTCTTGTAGCAAGAGAGCCCATCTAATAAGTCTAGGTTTATCATCTTTCTTTTCCATAAGATATTTAATAGCAGCATGATCCATGTGAATAGTTACTTTAGAATCAACAATGTAAGGTCTGAACTTATCACAAGCAAATACAACTACTAAGAATTCTTTTTCAGTAGTAGCATAATTTCTCTGAGCATTGTCTAGAGTTTTACTAGCATATTGAATAACATTTAATTTCTTATCAACTCTTTGCCATAGAACAGCACCTACAGCATAATCACTAGCATCACACATAATTTCAAAAGGTAAATTCCAATCAGGTGGTTGAACAATAGGTGCATAGATCAATGCTTTCTTAAGTATTTCAAATGCTTCTACGCAATCATCATCAAAAACAAATGGTATATCTTTTTGTAATAAATTAGTCAGAGGCCGAGAAATTTTTGAGAAGTCCTTAATGAACCTCCTATAAAAATCGGCGTGACCAAGGAAACTTCTTATACCTTTGATGTCCTTGGGACATGGCATCTTTTAAATAGCATCAACCTTAGCTTTATCAACTTCAATTCCTCTTTCAGAAACTTTATGCCCTAAGACAATACCTTCATTAACCATAAAGTGGCATTTCTCCCAATTCAAGACAAGGTTAGTTTCTTCACATCTCTGCAAAACTCGATCAAGGTTGCTTAAGCAATCATCAAAAGAGGATCCATAGACGGAGAAATCGTCCATGAAAACCTCACAAATCTTTTCACAAAAGTCAGAGAATATAGCCATCATGCATCTTTGGAAGGTAGCAGGTGCATTACATAAACCAAAAGGCATACGTCTATAAGCAAAAGTACCGGACGGGCAAATAAAAGTGGTCTTAGATTGATCATCAGCTGACACAGGTATTTGAGAGAAACCAGAATAACCATCTAGAAAGCAAAAATGTGTATATTTGGATAATCTTTCTAGCATTTGATCAATAAAAGGTAAGGGGTAATGATCTTTTTTAGTAGCCTTATTTAATTTGCAGAAATCAATTACCATCCTATAACCTGTAATATTTCTTTGCGGAATCAATTCATCTTTATCATTAGGAATGACAGTAATACCTCCATTTTGTGGGACACAATGGACAGGACTTACCCACTGACTATCAGCAACGGGATAAATTATACCTGCCTCAAGGAGCTTTTGTATTTCCTTTCTTACCACTTCTTTCATCTTAGGATTCAGCCGTTGTTGGTGATCACGAACTGGTTTGGCATCTTTCTCCAAATTTATTTTGTGTTGACATAGTGTGGGACTAATGCCCTTAAGATCATCGAGAGTATATCCAATAGCAGCACGGTGCTTCTTCAGAGTTTTCAATAATCTCTCTTCTTCATGCTCTGAAAGGTTAGCACTAATAATAACAGGATATATCTTTTTCTCATCAACATAAGCATATTTAAGAGTATCAGGTAACGGTTTGAGCTCAAACACGGGATCACCCTTGGGTGGAGGAGGATCCCCTAGGATTTCGACAAGCAAATTGTGTTTCGGGATGGGTTCCTGTTTAAAGAACACTTCATCTATTTCCCTTCTTTCATTCATAAACATGTCATTTTCATGGTCTAGCAAATATTGTTCTAAAGGATCACTAGGAGGCACGACAATAGAAGCAAGACCAATAATTTCATCTTTACTAGGCAATTCCTCTTCACGGTGTTGTATACGAAATTTAGAAAAATTAAACTCATGAGACATATCACGTAAACCAATAGTAACAACATCATTTTCGCAATCTATCTTAGCATTAACTGTGTTCAAGAAGGGTCTACCAAATATAATGGGACAAAAGCTATCTTGTGGGGAACCAAGAACAAGAAAATCAGCAGAATATTTAGTTTTCCCACACAAGACTTCAACATCTCTAACAATTCCCATTGGTGAAATAGTATCTCTATTGGCAAGTTTAATGGTGACATCAATTTCTTCTAACTCAGAAGGTGCAATATCATGCATAATTTCTTTGTATAAGTCAATAGGTATTGCACTAGCACTAGCACCCATATCACACAAGACATAATAACAATGATCTTGTATTTTAACAGAAATAACAGGCATGCCTACCACAGGTCTATGTTTATCTTTAGCACAAGGTTTAGCAATTCTAGCAGTCTCATCACAGAAATGAATAACATGTCCATCAATATTATCAGACAAAAGATCTTTAAAAATAGCAATATTAGGTTCAACTTTAAATTGCTCAGGAGGTGTCTAGGTTCTAATATTGCTTTTACGACCACAGTTGAAGCTTTAGCATGATCTTTTATCCTAACAGGAAAAGGTGGTTTCTCAACATAAGCAGTAGGAACAATAGGATCATTATAAGTGACAGTCTTTTCTTCAACTTTAATAGGTGCAGCTACTTTTACTTCTATGGGAGGATGATATTTAAACCACTTCTCTTTAGGGAGATCAATATGAGTAGCAAGAGATTCACACAAAGAAGCTACTATTTCAGAGTCAAGTCCATATTTAGTGCTAAATTTACGGAAAACATCGGTATCCATAAAAGATTTAACACATCAAACTTAGGTGTCATATCTGACTCCTTAACTTCGTCGAGGTCCCAATCTTCAGAGTTGTGTTTAATTCTTTTCAATAAATCCCATTTGAATTCAATAGTCTTCATCATAAAAGAGCCAGCACAAGAAGTATCGAGCATGGTGCGGTTCTTATCAGAAAGCCGAGCATATAAATTTTGAATAATCATTTCTCTTGAGAGCTCATGATTGGGGCATGAATATAACATTGATTTAAGCCTCCCCCAAGCTTGAGCGATGCTTTCTCCTTCGTGAGGCCAAAAATTATATATATAATTGCGATCATGATGAACAAGATGCATAGGATAAAACTTCTGATGAAATTCCAATTTCAATCCTTTGTAGTTCCATGATCCCATATCATCACATAGCCTATACCATGTCAATGCATCTCCCTTCAAAGATAAAGGGAAGACCTTCTTCTTAATAACATCATCGGGCACACCTGCAAGCTTAAATAATCCACAAACTTCATCCACATATATTAGGTGCTCATCCGGATGCATTGTTCTGTCTCCTGCAAAAGGATTAGCTAACAGTTTTTCTATCATACCCGAAGGAATCTCAAAGTAGACATTTTCATTTTCAGTAGGTTCAGTAGGTTGAGGAGCAACTTTTTGCTCTTCTGGTCGGGGTGAAGATACCTCGAACAAGCCCCTCAGAGGATTACTTTCCATAGTAACAAGTGACAGTAAATTTCAGCACACTATATAAATTTTTCCTTACAAAATTCCACCTACCAAAGGCGCTTCACTCCCCGGCAACGGCGCCAGAAAAGAGTCTTGATGACCCACAAGTATAGGTGATCTATCGTAGTCCTTTCGATAAGTAAGAGTGTCGAACCCAACGAGGAGTAGAAGGAAATGATAAGCGGTTTTCAGTAAGGTATTCTCTGCAAGCACCGAAATTATAGAAAACAGATAGTTTTGTGATAAGATAATTGGTACTCCCTCCGGTCCTTTTTTCCCTACGCATAAGGAGTATCCCGGATACCAAGGAAGGCATGGATGGGGTGTGTTTTGGACGGTTTTACCCTGCAGCATGCATGGAAAGTGCCGAACTCTGTCAACTGCTGCATGCAGTCCA
The DNA here is from genome assembly GCF_002162155.2 of Triticum dicoccoides. NCBI lineage: Eukaryota > Viridiplantae > Streptophyta > Magnoliopsida > Poales > Poaceae > Triticum > Triticum dicoccoides. The sequence goes on from NC_041392.1 coordinate 726,750,594, forward strand.
TTGGGCGGTGGCTTGGGTCTCGCCTTCTCTCCCCCACGCGCGCAACATGGGACCGCTGCATGCAGTATTGATTGGTTGGCGCTCGTCTGCTACGAGCCTAATTACTGCTGTTTCAGCGGGGTACAGTTGGAAAGTAGCAATAGAAAAGGGCAATGCGCAGACTAATGAGGGAAAAACGGGAAAAAGTTACGCGTAAAGAAAAAAGGACCGGAGGGAGTAACGAGCAACAAGTAACAAAAGTAAATAAAGTGCAGCAAGGTGGCCCAATCCTTTTTGTAGAAAATGACAAGCCTGAAAAAATTATTGTATAAAGAAAAGCTCTCCCGAGGACACATGGGAATTATCGTCAAGCTAGTTTTCATCACGGTCATATGATTCACGTTCGGTACTTTGATAATTTGGTATGTGGGTGGACCGGTGCTTGGATACTGCCCTTACTTGGACAAGCATCCCACTTATGATTAACCCCTCTTGCAAGCATCCGCAACTACAAAAGAAGTATTAACGTAAACGTAACCATAGTATGAAACATATGGATCCAAATCAGCCTCTTAAGAAGCAACGCATAAACTAGGGTTTCAGCTTTTGTCACTCTAGCAACCCATCATCTACTTATTACTTCCCAATTCCTTCCCCTAGGCCCAAACAATGGTGAAGTGTCATGTAGTCGACATTCACATGACACCACTAGAGGAAAAAACATACATCTCATCAATATATCGAACAAATACCAAATTCACATGACTACTTATAGCAAGACTTCTTCCATGTCCTCAGAAACAAACGTAACTACTCACAAATCATACGCATGTTCATAATAAGAGGGGTATTAATATGCATATAGGATCTGAACATATGATCTTCTACCAAATAAACCAACTAGCATCAACTACAAGGAGTAATTAACACTACTAGCAACCCACAGGTACCAATCCCAGACTTAGAGACAAGAATTGGATACAAGAGATGAACTAGGGTTTGAGAGGAGATGGTGCTGGTGAAGATGTTGATGGAGATTGACCCCCTCCCGATGAGAGGATCGTTGGTAATGACGATACGTTGATTTCCCCATCCCGGAGGGAAGTTTCCCCGGCAGAACAGTTCCGCCAGAGCCCTATATTGGTTCCGCCAAGGTTCCGCCTCATGGCGGCAGAGTCTAGTCCGGAAAGATGGCTTATTATTTTTTCCTCATCGAAAGACTTCATATAGCAGAAGATGGACAACGGAGGGCCACCAGGGGGCCCACGAGGTAGGGGGCGCGCCCAGGGGGTAGGGCGCGACCCCCACCCTCGTGGGCAGGGTGTGGCCCCCCTGGTGAACTTTTTGCACTTAGTATTTTTTATATATTCTGAAAATGACTTCCGTGAAGTTTTAGCACTTTTGGAGCTGTGCAGAATAGGTCTCTAATATTTGTTCATTTTCCAGCCCAGAATCTCAGCTGCCGGCATTCTACCTTTTTATGTAAACCTTGTAAAATAAGAGAGAATAGGCATAAATATTATAACATAATGTGTAATAACAACCCATAATGCAATAAATATCGATATAAAAGCATGATGCAAAATGGACGTATGACCTTGACGACTGGTCAACATGTGGCCAACCACGTTGTATCCATCATGTACGTGCTACAGTGACCGTATTTTCATGTCACATCGTATTTAGTGACCGTATCGAGCGTATTCCAAAGTTCAGTGACCGTATCTTGCTTTCATTGCTACTATAGTGATCATGAGTGTATTTATCTCGGCCCATATCAAAAAAATTAAGAAGCAAGGGAAAGAGGTGGCGTTGGCGCGCTTTCATTTGGTGTCCCGTGCCATATTTTGGCATGGACCCACTTCGCAGTGACAAGGGAAAGAGATCGGCAGGGTCTCCTTCCCCCTCTCCCTTCTCTCCCAAAAACGAGCTGAGAGCGAATATTTGGAGGCTGAGCACCTCGGGTTGGGTTATCTCAGCCGTTCGGTGTGGCCTCGTGATCCGTTCCTGTCGGCAGCCTGCTCCCCACGTTTGAGCAGCAGGTTTAGGTGCTAGCGCCCCTAGGAGTACACCGATGGCACAACTGCAACTCTACTCTGTTGAACGGGCTTTGTATTCAAGGTCCGCTCGTCCAGTCCGGTGCTTGTTCTTGTTTCGAATTGGATCGTGCGTGACAGATGAACAGTGGACAGTTGACATGACCGGGCCATGCCACTTCAATGGCTAGTGGGGCCAGATTCAAAAATGACTTGTAGATAAATCATGCCCACGCCGCTGTACCACACTAGTACGTCAGTGTTAACAAAAATCACGATCTCCTTAATTAAGATTGCCTCGTTCGGGTTGCTATTTGTGTGGTAATCACTTGAAAAAAACATATCTAACCAAAATGGAATACTTTTGTAGTTTGCAAAAATATTTAATTAGTATGCTTGTTTTTCTCAAAAGTCATTTTTGCTAATGTATTAATTAAAATGCATGCATGCATGACTACTAAAGGACGAAGCACATCTAGTACATATAATATTGGGGAGTCTTCTCTTTGATAATTGCATGCAATGATTTACCGCCCCTCAAAATGTAAACTTATGATGATAGTTATGGAATTGAGACTAATAAAACAGAAAAACATTTGTTTAGATGAGCCATATAAATTGGAAAGGAGGGACTATTCGTATTCAGAAAATTCTCCACGGTAATTTTTATATATGAGATTATTTAATGAGTTTCCGTGGCATATAAAAAATGTTTGTAAATAAAAAATGCAGTTTGCCTACTTCCTGATGCAGGATTTACTAAACACAATAGATGAAAAACAACCGATCACTAACAAGTTCTTTTAAATACAAACTACTCGGCCTGATTGTAAGCCCAAAAAAATCGTTAGTTAGACCCATGTTCAGTACAAGTGCAGTTCATCCTCCACGGTCGAACATCGGTCACCAGATGGCAAAAACTAAGATAACATATCACTAATTGAGCTGGATTGGTCTCTTTGGAAAATAATTGATTATGTCTTGTCAACGAGTTTGCAGTAGCGCATGGGGTACCAGCGGATGTGTGCAGAGGAAAACCGGTCAGTGGCATGCGCTAGTCTAGATTCGCTAGCTGCAAGCCTACGAAGAGCTGAATACACGGGCAACCGGCGTCTACAAGGGGACAGTGTCCGGCAATAGAGGGGAGGCTCTGATCCCAAACAGATATGGACGCTCTGGATAAAGTCCTGCCTGGGGCATGGCCTCCATTAGACTAGTCATAGTGGTAGTAACTTCAGCAGTAATATTGAGTTCAATTCAACAATTTTGCTTATGTGGCAATAAGTTAATGAGGAGAGAGGTAGTTGTAGTAACTTAACTAGTTACTGTAACATCACATGTCCCAATGCAATATGAGTCTATAACCTACTAAATAAATCTTTGCATGTTACTACACTTAAGTTACTATCAACTATCAAGATAGTAACATAATCTAAAAATATGTGTCTGTTACTAGTGTATGTTACTCTCTATTGTGCCTAGTCTTAGGCATTTTCGCCGCCGCCAGTCCCTTCTTCCCTGATCCCCTTCTCTCGAAAGTCGCCCCAAAAGTCGCCCCTGCCAAATCGACGCCGGCCTGGAGCAAGGAGATGGTGGCGGAGCTGGTGCAGGTTGCATCCGCGCTCTCCGTGCCCCTCCTCGGCAGCCCCTTCCCCTTGTCTTCCACGCCAGGTACCACTACCGCAAGCGTGCCGCCACCCCTCCCTGCCGTGAGCTAGTGACCGGAAGGCAGAACCAGATCCACGCCGACGAGCACTGGGGCGAGGTCCCCGTGCACCAGATCCGTCGTCCCCCGCAGCGGGAGGAGTCGTGGCATCCCGGTCACTGTTCCTTCTCGCCTTCTCCAACCGAGGATCCACACCGACGACCCCCTTGATGCCCAAGCAGGTCTGCCCTGCCACCTAGTCCATGAAGGACGGCGGACACGCCTGGTTCCACCGTCATGCCTCTGCCTCTAACAAGGTCCATCACCCCTTATCTTACTGGTTCATCGATCCTGTAGATGCTATTTTGCCTATCATTTGATTTGTCACTGCTGGTTGCATCAAAACATTAGTCTATGTAACATGAGTCATTGATACCCCCTTTAAAAATCTAAGGTAAATGTTTGTGTGATGGTCGGATTCGGTTAGTTCCCTTGCTCGCCAACCCTCATAGACTCTGTTTGTTCGGCAATATCTATTCATTTGTCAAAATGATATGAATTAAATCATATTTTGGTAGCTCAACATGTTACAAATTGGGTGCTTTATTATTTTAACTGCACTGAAATTATACATGGTGATGTATTGTAACTTACCTTTTTTCTCTTTGCAATTACTAAGATGGAAATGGTTTGGTCCTTTATCTTAGTTTATTTTACTAGACTTATGCTGATAATATCAGGTTTCGCTTAATTTTTCCTTTGCCATTGGCAGCATCATAGAATCGAAAAGGCTTGAGAAAGAGGAGGAGAAGAGAGCTAGAGAAAAGATGCTTCACACTGATATGATGGTAGGAGCCTTCTCGCATTCAACTGGAGTTGGCAAACTATGTCAGGAGCTTCCGGATGTTCCCTCTGATGCTTGTTTGATGTTTGCATGGTACACCGTAGACGAAGAAGAGACTGTGTGCCATTATTATCTAGGGTACTTCCAAATAAAAGTTCTGTCTAGTGATAGCTTTTCAATATCATGGCATGGCCGGCAATCACATATTACGGTGTGTCGTCTAATAGAGAAATGTACGCTTGCCCTTTTAATCCTATATTATCAACTGGCCGGCTTTATTTTTTCGCCTAGACATTTTTTGGTCATCCATATTCCTAGTTTCTTACACTGGGGCAGAGTTAATTTTGTCATTCATATTCCATTGCCCACTTGCTAATTAATTGCTCGTCCTCCTTTGTAAACGTCAAGGAACACGAACGTACAGCTGCTGTGCACTAGCTTGCCGCAGCGATGGCGAGAAACTCTGCCGCGGGATGTTCTGCACCAATGAGGCATGTTGAGATTTAAGTAATCTAAATATAAGTCTTTTTAGATATTTCAATACGGACTACGTTTAAATGTATATAGACATATTTTAGAGTGCAGACTCGCTCATTTTGCTTTTTAGGAAGTCCATATTGTAATCTCTAAAAAGACTTATATTTAGGAACGAAGGAAGTACCATCTCCATCCCACAACATACCCAAGCCTCTATATCCGGCAAGGTTTTCGCCCTGAGATTGATACACTTGTTTGAAAATGACCCATGGTGAATCGTGTATGTGGCGCGTGGTATTTTTTTGGTACAGGGCTGTGTAGAAACGGCATGTGTGTTTAGAGTTTCGTTCAAAAAAATTTGAACTGGTGTGATGGTTCGTTTGGTTGCTTTAGCATTTTCGATTGGATGTGGGTAGGCTGGCGTGGTTGTACTGCATGTGGGCCAGGCTGTCACGATGGAATTTGTGCGCTGTGCTCCGATGCTTCTTCGTATCTCGATTGGTCGTCGGTTTGTGTCCCGGCCGCTGTTGCCCAATCGATGTGTCGCTTTCGGTTCGCGCCGCTGTTGGTTAGTCGTTGTGTCGCTTTCGGTTCTGGCCGCTGTTGCTTTTGGTTATTCTCGGTGCCGCTTTGGCCACGCTTTCCAGGCCAATCCTGTGTCGCCACCCGCCGCCCACCGTGTCTCACCGCACCGCTCTACCCAGCTATAACCCCCCACATCTCCACACCCGTCTCTAGATGTTGCCGCCGGCCTCTGTCTCGCCGGAGTCCCGATTGTTCGTTCCCCCATGTCTGTTGCGCGCAGACGCCATGGTGATGCATGCAGCAGCCGCGCCTCCTTCCGCCCCGGCTATGCCACCCCCTCCTAGCCAGTCACTCCAGCGACGACGCGGCGGCGGCCGGGTCCAGACAGTATGGCGCGGCGGTGTCCAAATCCAGGGCGGCGAAGATACACAGCATTTCCCGCCGGACCAAGCAGGTTTGTCTCCTGTCCTCTCCCACACCCATCTCACTAACAGCCGCGGCCACTTGCAGCTAGCTGCTTCAGAGTTGAAGTCGTCTTCCAGCAGCGACGCCCTGCTACAGCCTCGACAGCAGAACCTCGGCACCTCCCCCGCGAGCACCGCCCAAGGAAGCCACAACCCTCGCATGTGACCCCGTTTACCAGCACACGTCCCCGAGGTCGATGATGTTCCCCGATGTGCTGCCTCACGGCGGCGCGGATGGCTAGAGCGCGCAGGTCGTCCGCCGGTTTGGACGATGTTGTCTCATGTTTCTGCCTCATGTGGTTCAAGGGGGCGCTCCTCCTAGGCAGGCAGACGGCTTCAACAACCAGCGATGGACAAGCCAGCACGGAAGAGGCGGGAGTGGTGATGCTGCTGCCGAAGCAATTCTGCAGCTCGCTCACAACACAGATGTGCGTCACATGTGCCATATGCGGTCACATACGCATCCCGCTCACAACGGAAGAGGGATGTCACATGCTGCTATGCCAAAATACAGGATGCTGATAGCTGCGGTGATGTGTTCGATTTGTCTGTAGGAATATCTGCGTTATAGTGTGTTGGATATTTCTCTTGTTTCGCCTGCCATCCAGATTTAGTTATTCAGCAAACTTGAATGTTTATGTGTTCACTATTCAGTACTACGACTTCACTGTTTAAATTGAATCGGTGGAGCCTCCCAGTGAGCAACGTCCTTTGTCTATTATTCCTTCAAACCCGAAAAGTTTACTGAAGAGTCAGAGTACAGCTAGATTACATTTCTGCCTACAATCTTATAGCTTAATTTATTCTTTTGCTAAATGTGTGTGTGTGGACAAATTTCTGTAGGGTGATGCAAAATATTGCTTGCAGATAGGAGGCTATCTACACTTCTACAGGCATGCATGATGTCGCTTTGTTTATAATAATTTTGCAAAACTTGTATTTGTTCAAATGCTTCTAAGCAGTAAAAATGCCCCTTTACTTACTGTCGCTGCTAAACATGGGTGCGGTCATTAGTGTCGGCTCAGCCGGGGTGGGGTGAAATCGAGCGGTGTCTGGGTATGTCGTGGAGGTAGATGGTATGTGTGCTCATGCGTTTAACAATTTCTGAATTTAAGGCTATCTTTGTGTGCTTCTCGATGCTCATGTGCGTAATAACTTGTGGATGCAGGTACTTCTAGCTTATCTACTAGCGAACCCCGCGCGGCGGCACGCCGCGCCCGTTGAGAAGGACGTATTGTCGGCATTGGAATTTTTTGCATGAATACAATTTATATCAGAAGGCAAATAAGGGGGAAAAGCTTTCATTCATAACTACCTTACATATAACGTACATGTAAAATGAAAAAGGGATAGTACTACATTCTGGAGAGAGTTCTCTTATTTTCACTGAACATGGTTCTACTGAAAAGAAACAGACACGACAGAAATCCCTATGGTGGCAAGACACACACAAGATACCACAGTCCAAACATGATCTAACTGGCAGCGACCGACGACATGAGATAGCTCTATTTTGGCAAGATGGAGCGTAAGTGACATCGGAGTTTGAAATCAAATCATCCTAGTGTAACCCCCCGCAGGATTAGTAACAATAATGAAATGATAAGGAGCTTTTGCAACATGTTCCGGTCGTCCCATTGATGGGCGTCCACCCGTGTAACTGATGATACGATCTTCAGTAAATGGACGTTGTGGGTACATACGGAGGGGCACCCTCTGCCAAACCACTGTGCAATTCATTTTCATTTGACAACGACAATTTCACATACTACAAAAAACAACTTATGGTCGAAAAGTTGCTAAAAGTCAGTTGGAAAAACTATTTATAGTTAGCAAAAAGAAATACTTCAATGCAGATCTCAACTATGTAGCCAAGATTTCATACTTCTTCCATTACAAATAGCTAAAAGAAATACTCCTAGTTCATTATACATACATATATCACCTATCTGGTCAAGATCTCGTACTATTCCTACATTATGCTCCCTCTTATGGCCAAGATTTCGTACTTCACAGAGGAAGTATCATTTTTTTATTCAAAAGAGTAAAAAAAACTCGATGCTACAACATCTAATTAGATTCACCAAGTTGTACTCTTCGAAGTAAATCCTTGAGGATAGGTACGCTATTACTTGCGACAACTTATTATGTATGATCAAAAAAGGAGAAGTAGATATCTACCACAGATGAACAATTTTTGTAAGATGAGGCCTTGTTTCTGGCCATTGCATCTAGGTTGGTCACCTCTCCTTTGTGTGTATACTTTTTAGTAGAACATTACAATATCTGCATATCAAGCCGTAGGAATACATAGACAATGCATGTAAAATTCGTCCAGTTGATCAAGTCTCAGTTCAATGTCGCACATGAACTGCCATATATTTGGATTTTGGATTTTGATCATAAATTTGGCTAACTGTGCCTCTAACAGCCAACACATGTATATACACCAAAAAATTTCCTTCACCTATCCACACAACCGGCCACGAAAATCACGATTGAAGAAAAAAAAACAGAAGACAACATACACAACTCGCATGCAAGCAAATCCTGAACACCGCCATCCCATGCAAACTGCCAAGAATTCAATCAAAGCAATCAACCCGGTCACGTGGTCAAATCACATGCAGCAACCATGCAAAGAGAATATTGTTCATGCCATACAAAACCGCTAAGCCCACCTAACAAACGTACCCAACCATATGCCCTACTAATTCACGTATCCCATTCCCATTGGACAGATTTACCCTTCGACAAAAACTTTAAATCGCGACAAAAAAGAAAAGAAAGTGGCAAATAGGAATGGTAATAAAAAGGGAGGAAAAAACGGAAGGATGTGTTGACATGAACTGCGCCGTCGTTGATACATAATGTTGACAGAAGGATGTGTGATTCTTTAGAATTTAGAATTCTCCGGGCTTCCTTGCTAGCATGGCGACGTTGAAAGAATGCACACCTCTGAATCCCAACTCGCCATCTTTCTTTAGCCTTGTCATATTTTCCCAGGGCATGAATCTCGGTGTGACTACGTGCATGCGACTGAGAGAATAAAAAAAGACTGAGAAAGGCGCATCTGGGGTGGCCACGTGAGGGTATCTCCAGCCGTTGGCCTCTCAGGAGGGGCAAAAAATCGTCCCTGAGGCGCACCGACGCTAAACCGTGCACTGGGGGCGTGATGCCCCCCAGTCGCGGCCTCCCACGGGTTTTTAAAATGTTCAAATTCGGCGCAAACACAACGCAAACACGGGCGAGTTCGTTCAAATTTAAACATATTTTATAAAAAAAGAAAAAACTACCGTGGGCTACCCCGCCGCCCGCCCACGCGGTTCTACATGCCGAGGAGGCTGTAGAACCGCGTGTAGTCACCACCACCGCCGTCGTCGTCGTCGTCGCCCCAGCCTACGCCTCCGCCGTCCTTGATGCATCCCTCCCCCGGTTGGCGCGGCGGGTTGGACGGTCCGGGGGCGTCATCGTCGTCGCTATCGAGGATGACGACACCGTCCTCGTTCTCGCGCCCACGTTTGCGGGCGGCGATCTCCTCCAGGGCCCGGCGCTCCCAGATTGGGCTGTCAGGGACGTACCGGGGCCCCTCCCTCGCCGCACGCGGCAGGGACGAGCGGATGCGTGCGATCTCTGAACGCCGCGCCGCGTCGGTGGGTACCGGGGGCACCGGCACGCCACCGGCGCTGATCCTCCACGCCCCGGGCACCCGCATGTCCGGCGGGACCGGATACTCGGCCTCGAAAAGGAGGCGAGCCTCGTCCTCGTGCAGATGACGGTGCCCGAATCCGTTCGCCGCCGCGCCGTCGCCTGGGAAACGCTCGGCCATGCTTTCTTAACTGGTGACGGCGAGAGAAGGAAAGGGGGAGAAATGAGCGCGTCGTCAGTGGATGATCGGGGTGAGTCTCTCCGGCGCGCTTCCAGTCGGCTTTTATAGGCGGAGACGCCGCGTGGTAGGCTTGGCCGGCGTGCTACGCGTGGCGTGATTGCGTGGCGGCCGAGGGACGCGTCGCCCAGCCTTCACTGCGCCGCCCGTGAGGCATCAATGGAGGCTGACCGGCGCGGCAGCGCGCGCCAGCTTTGGCATTGATTCGCCGCGGGAAACGAGGCGATGAGGACGACGAAGGGGCGAGAAAAGAGTAGAGTCGCTGACGCGGCGGGCCCGTGGCTCTTCGCGCCAAAAACGATTCGCCCGGCGCCCCCGAGCGACCCCAGCACGCCGGGTTCGGGTTGGGTCCGCCGGCGCCAATTTCGGCCCGAGCCGGCGAAAACTGAGCTCTTGGAGGCGCGACTGGGCCGATTTTTTGGCGCCGGCGAAAACTGGGCTCTTGGAGGCGCGACTGGGCCGATTTTTGGAGGGCCTTCTTGGGGCGCGGCTGGAGATGCCCTGATTACTGGAGTCCCCAAGCATCCTGCGTTCTACCCTACTCTACCACGTATAGTATTATTTTCTCGCAGCTATTACTTCACGTGCGTACGTAGAGAGCTGGTCATTAGATCAGCCCAGACGTCGAGGAACTCACCCTCAGCTAGAGCCTGGTTGTAGATGAACCAGACGCAGACGTCGTTGGCCAGATCGGCAGCATGAACGATCGACGTACCCAACTGCATCTCCCAGTGCATCCTGGCTTGGTCGCCATAGCAAGGGCGGATTGCGTTTATGTTGCCGTCATTGCCGGCGAGCAGCCGGCTCCGATCCTACATTCACTGTTGCTGTACAGTCTAATCTAAATAGTAGGAGTACTACTAAATATAACGTCAGCCTTTTTAGCAAATGATTACCAGAAGGTCAACCGGAGATTAAACACTTCAAATAGAACACGGAAGTATCAAATGAATAAATCTAGCACCCAGCTAGGAGACACACGCAGCAGCAGTATCATGCAAGCCACGCCCACACGCAACGCAATAGCGGGCTCATGCGCAAACCGCAAGCACGCACACAAGGCGGCAAGGCAGGAGGAAACAACCGAGCGACATGAGCCGGAGCACCTCCTCACGTCGGTTGGCGCGAACCTACCCGAGGCGTCAGTTTCCTACAGCAATGACGCCGGCCAGAGGCGGCGGATCACCTTCTGCATGACAACGCTGACCAGGCCGCCCAGGCACTTGGTGAAGGCATGCTCCCCGGGAGCTCTGGACTCCGTGCTTGTTGTTCCTTGAGGGCAGGCGGCGCGCGACTACACCCACGCGTCGTCGGACGGTCCGTTGATGGGTCTCTCCACGTGATTGAAGCGCGTAGAGCCATCGTCGGAGCTTCCTGCGGGCGGCGCTGGGAATGGGCGATCGTCGTGTTTCCTCGATTCTTGTTGTTGCGTGTCCAACGATAGCATGATCAGGACCGGCCCTGGAGTTTCGAGGGCCCCAGGGCGGACTCCATGAGTGGGCCCAGCGGCCGCGGTGGAGGAAAAAAAGAATTCCATACTTTGATATAAAAAAATCTGGTAAAGCCATAAACTATGATATATTTTCCCCTTGTAAATAGTACTTCCTCTATAAAGAAATACAAGAGCGTCTAGGTCACTACTTTAGTGATCTAAACGCTCTTAGAAATATAGAAGCATTTAGATCACTAAAGTAGTGATCTAAACACTCTTATATTTCTTTACGGAGGAAGTATATGATAATAATAGGTTGTGGTGCTTCAATAATATTGGCATCTAATTGCTTTAGATTATAAAGTAGTGTGATTCCAAAAAATAAATTTATTCATAATCTCCTTCTAAAATTTAGTTAACTGATGTGCTCATTTTCTCCTTGTTCTCTTCTCGGAATTAGATAAATGTTTTAGGCAACATATTTGTAAAAACAAAAAGGAGAACACCTCAACTTGGGGTAAATTAGCAGCAATAATGTGTGCTCCAACACTGGTATGCTCTACAACTATCCAAGTACAAAACGTTGAGACCACGTGACCAAGACCAGCTATCTCGTCAAAGAGTGCAAGTGTTATAAAAACAAGAATACAACTTAATTTCCATCCATCAGATTAAAATTAAGGGCTGAACAATTCATAAAATAAATTACCTCACTCGTTCGTGTTTTCCTCGCCCTAGGGGCAGTCGGCAGCCGTTGCAATGCTCCGGCCTGCGGCAGAGTTTCACGGCATTGGGCCGCTCCGTCCTTCGTTTATGATGGGAAACGAAGCCATAGGCCCCGAGCTTGTGAATACTGCTATCGATTGGGTTTGGAGAATTGAAGAAGCAATCAAACTAACAGCCACGGAAAGGTCAAAAGGAAAAAAAACTGACAGCCATGGCTCCGCGCAAACACGTACATATACTTACAACCGATCGTTATTCGGAACGAATTCAGCGTGTGCATTCTTTGGGCTTCTTATCTACATACATATCACGATGGGCCTCTCAGGCCTTGTTGGTTCTCCACTTGTATGGATGTACCTCAAGCATATATATATATAGGACCGGTCTAGCGAGCGGCCGGCTGCTCACTATACTTTGCGAGCGGCCGGCCCAAAATTGCAAGTTTTGGTCCTCTAATAATTTATAAATAGCAATTATCTATTGTGTGTCTTTTTCTGTTAGTTAATGGATGTTTTTATTAGCATTAAATGCGTATAGCAAATGCGTACAGACTGGTCCGTGAAACACATTTATTTTCGTCTCTTAAATCTTTAAAAAGTCATATCTTTTAAACCACACGTTGGAATTTAGATCCGTTTTCACCTTTGGGTTCATCGCGATGAGATCTTCGAAACTAGATCCCATATGGGTATGTTTCAACGAATTTTTTTTGATGCCAACTTTGGTGCTATATGGTGCAACTATAGTACTGCATTATGCAACTAGACTACATTGCCGTGCCAACTGAGTATATGTGTGTGTAACTAGTCCTGCCAACTAAATATTAATGCGTGTGCAACTAGTGTCCTGCCAACTAAACATCAATGTGTGTGCAACTAGACTATATTACAATCCAACTAAGCATATGTGTGTGCAACTAGTCTTCCTGCCAACTAAACATCAATGTGTGCGCAACTAGACTACGTTACAAGCCAACTAAATATCAATGTGTGTGCAACTAGACTACATTACAAGCTGTGATAATTCATATGCGACTATGCGGACCAGATTATGCAACTATGTGGCCATGTATGTGCCAACTAGGACTACTATGTGTGCAACGACAACTACTGAGGATGCAGCTCCAAAAAACTGGGTTTGAAAAAAATTGCACCATGCAGTACTAAAGTTGCACAAAGCAGTACTGAAGTTGCACAATACAGCGCCAAAGTTGGCATCAAAAAAATTTCGTCGAAACATATCCATGCGGGATCTAGTTTCGAAGATCTCGTCGCGATGAATCCAACGGTGAAGACGGATCTGAATTCCGACGTGTGGTTTAAAAGATACGACTTTTTAAAAATTGAAGTGGCCAAAATAAATGTGCGTGAATCTATTTCCAGGACTAGTCCGTACGCATTTAATGCTAATAAAAAACATTCACTAGCTGACAAAAAAAGACACACATGTAAGTAACCAGCCCGGCCGCCCGTTCCTACGAAAAAGTGGGCGTGCACTTTTAAGATTTCAGGATATATATATATGGACTGGGTCGGGGCCCCTAGTTTGGCTGGGCCCCAGGCCGTCGCCCCCGCTGCCCTGGCCCAGGGCCGGCCCTGAGCATGATGTCGCGACATGGTTGTGATCGAGACGGTCCTTGAGGAGCTTGGTGCCCTTCCGCAGTGCGTTGCCGGCACAGCCGTTTTGTGCCAGCTTTTGGCCCAGCACGGCAGCGCACACCACCAGCTGGACAGAATCGACCACGACGTCCGCTTCCCCGCGTCGTCGTCCTCCGTGGCGATGTCAACCGCTTGGCCGCGCCGGAGAAGGCCGTCAATGGAGAGTCGGCGGGCCAGGCGAGGGACTGACAGTGGCCTGCAATTGGCCACGGGCAGCGGCATTCGCTGTGAATGCAGGACCACCCTGCACGTCGCCGCCACCTCCAGGAGCAGTGGCGGAGCCACCGCCCAGCGACCTTGGGCAGTTGCCCGGGCTCGCTGGCTGCACGATAGCAGCGATCGACAAATTTTTAATGGGCCAAACCTGTTTGCTAGCTTGTTTTACCCGGGCAAAAAAATAACTGGGCCTTTTTTTTTCACCGGCTCGTAGCCTAGGCGGAAAACAAATGAGACGAGGGAATGCCTACGACAGAGACAGATCGATGTCTCCGATTCCCCGTCTCTTCGTTCCTCACAGGCGGCAAGGGCAGGGACTGGGCGACAGGTACTGGCGGCTGGCCCTAGACGGCTACGCACGGCCGGCGGCGAGCGGACGTCCGGCGCCGATGCAGGTCTACTCGTCCCTCATTCCCTCCTTTGTCTCATCTTTGGCAGTTCTAATCTAAGAAAATAAGAATCCTCCATGGTAATTAGGGCTAGGGTCTAGGGATCCCTCATCTAGTCATCTCTGAATAATTTGCTAGGGCTAGGGATTGAAGCGCAACCAAGATCTCAAGTGCAAGTGTACACAGTGGCAGCAGCAGCAGCGTGCCTAACATCACGTGTGTGGAATAGCTGCATCTGAATTCTGAATAGCTCTTGCCAGATAAGCTTTTAGTTAGTTTTTGTGATGATGATATATTATCAACTGAGTGTACAACCTCAACACAGTAGCAGCAGCAGCGTGCTCCTCCGTTCTATGCTACTAGTTAAAGTGTTAATTACTACCCTTGTCCCCCTCCGTTTCTAAATATAAGCCTTTTAGAGATTTCAATATGAACTGCATACAAAGCAAAATAAATGAATCTATACTCTAAAATACGTCTATATACATCTGTATATAGTCTGTATCAAAAGATCTTTGAAAAGGCTTATATTTAGAAACGGAGGGAGTACTACATTACTACTACAGGCCTTCAGAAGAAAGAGTTTTGATACGAAGTGTTTGATGATTTCCTTATATCTGAAAAGTCATTTGCAATGAACAAATATACTTATGGCTTAAATTTAGGGAATGATTTCTTGAAGCTTAAGGGAATTTTGATATGTTCCATCTAACCATCTCTATTCTTGCAATCTTTCTATTTTCAATATATTCACATCTCACAACTAAATTAATTCCAGTTACAAATCCATTTTTTATCGGTGTCTTTTGGGACTTTGGCAACATGGCGAGTTTGTCTTTATGCAAGGATGATTATATGATTTTCTTTTGACAAAAATGAAAGTCAGAGGTGCTTTTAATCATGGTGGAAGAAATTGCACAATGACAACTGGTATGGATAGCTTTACTTTTGTTGGATACATGGTGAGTTTGCCTCTGTTGTCAATTCTCAAATTTATTTACTCTATTGAACTATATTTTGTTAGACTATTATGTTTATATTTTCACTTCATTATTAATGTGGATTTGTGGTTGGGAAGTTTGGTGTTGTATTATATGTTGTTTATCCAAATACCCGATTTTAGATTTCTAGACTATACACTTAGGCTCAACTTGCCCAGGCTCCACAAAAGAAGTTCCGGCTCCGCCACTGTCCAGGAGGGCCTAGCACATCACGGCGACCAGCAACGGCACCACGAATCCCAGGAGGACGACCCGGACAATGGGACCGTTCCGGCAAGCCACAGAAATGAACCTTCTATATAAGTGGAGACACTCGAAAGGCAGATGGAATGCTAAATGTAACAAAGCACGTATTTATAGGCTTCTGAGAATACCAGAAGCAGGAAGAAAAAAAGATGCAACAGAACGGTCTCTAGAATACCCGGCAACAGCGGCACCGCCGGTAGTCTCAGGAACATGCATACGTGCTAATCCTTCAGCAACACACAAAAACAATCTACAAAGTGGTAGCTGCACAAAGCAACAAAATGGGACCCACAATGGGAGAAGTATCCACGAATCAGGCAACCCGGTGGCCAGTCAAAGCACATGCACAAAGCGGGACACGTACTCCCTACGGTCTTTTTTACTCTGCATATTGGATTTGCCGAAAGTCAAACTTTGCTAAATTTAACCAAATTTATATTGAAAATTATTAGCATCTATAATATGTAATAAATATAATATGAAAATATATTCCAAGATGAATCGAATGATATTGGTGTTGTTATGTGAATGTCTATATTTTTTTGTATAAACTTGGTCAAAGTTGGATGAGATTGACTTCCGTCAAACCTAATATGCAGAGTAAAAAGAACCGGAGGAAGTACGACAGAAGAATTCTCGGGCGGCGAAGTCAACCGACCGCGGTGGCCCACATGCAACAAAAAATGCTACGCACACCAACATGAAGACCACGCACGTTCAAAAAAAATTCAAACAAAAAACTGAACACACCACTCATTTCTACACAGCCAGGTACCAAAAAAAGGGCACGTGGCACGTTCAAAATTCACCATGGGTCATTTTCATCCAAGTGGATAAATATTGAAGCGTAAACCTTGCCGGATATAGTGTTCTGGGTATGTAGTGTGCTTGTGTTTTTATATGTAGTTCTCTGTTTGCAGTGAATTGTATGTAGTTTAAATAACTCGTTTACTTCTAAAGTGTGCTACTTTCAATTTGTACCTTTGTATCCCTACGTTTGCAACATTTCAATAGCATCGTATGTTCGGTTTCTTCAATGTCTCTATATATTATTCTGAGATTAAATCAGCATATGCACTGATCCACTCTTGAATCAGTAGATTGCGCATTTGCGAGTGATCATCGAGCGCGGTGTGCTGCCGCGCGGGTTAGGCTAGTAAAATGTTATTACATCCAATACTTCTGCACAAATTTTGAGAAGAATTCTTCACACTAGACCTGTAATAATTTACACGGTATTGAGTCCAAAACTGGTCTTCCAAACAGCCATCAAAATACCCTCATACACCGGTATTTAATCGCCCCACTAGTAGAAAAAGGGTCAAATGTGAAGCGCAATAGTGCCGGTTTGAATTTGAGCCGGTACTAATGTGTACATTAGTGTGGGTTCGTGGCGGCGATCAATAGTACCGGTTCGTGGCGAACCTTTAATACCGGTTCATGCCACGAATCGGTACTAAAGAGGCTGTGTCAGCCTGCGGTCAGGCTATGGCCCCACCATCACCATTTAGTGCCGGTTCATACCACGAACCGGTACTAATGAGGTTATGGCAAGCTGTTTTTAGTCCCACCTCGCTCCCCTAACAAGCCTTTTACCACCTTAAATATGTTACTTCTCAAACTATCACAAGCACTTGGTCTTCATTGAACTCTATGTGTAGAATTTGTGGCTGCAATATGAAACTTCATCGGTTTATAAATCGTTGAGGACTCATATTGACAATTCAGATTGTACACACAAAGATCATTGATGATCAAAAAAAATTTGATGTATAAGATCATATTGACAATTCATACTGTAAAGAAATATAAGATCATGATCTAAATGCTCTTATATTTTTGCGTTCAGTATGCACCATTCAAAGCGATACTATTCCGAAAGACTTGGAGCTAATTAATGAGTATTGCACCTCTTTTTTATTTTTAATAATTTATTACAACTCCGGACTTCTTCTGTTATGGCAAAACCTAGTTGCACTTCGACATTTCATTTTTCTAAACTTTGTTTATAACTCCAGACTTTGACCATCAAGTTTTAACCATCAACTTCGCATGGTATATACAAATAAATGAATAGAAAAAATAAATAAAGCAGAAAAGAAAAAAACTATAGCTGAAAAGAAAAAAACATATATAAAAAACTACTCAGAAATAAATAGAAGAAAATAAATATAGCAGAAAAGAAAAAAAACTACTCAGAAATAAATAGAAGAAAAAATAAAGCAGAAAAGGAAAAAAATTATATTTACTATTTTTCATAGAAGAAATAAATATAACAGAAAATAAAAAACTATACAAAATACTACGTAGAAATAAATAGAAGAAAATAAAGCAGAAAAGAAAAAAACTATAAAAAAAATTGGGGCGCTGCCCTGTGGGCCTGCTAAGCCACGGGCGTGCAATTACAGGCCCTAAAGGCCCAGCAGACTCATAGGGCAGCGCGCAGAAGTTAGGCCCACAAGCCTGCTATATAGAGGAGTTCAAAGAGGCAACCGCGGCTGGGTTTATAAACCAGTGCGGCTGCCCTTCGCCCGGCGAGGTGGGACTAAACTTTGTGCACCGCGGGGTGGCAGCGCTAGGCCTTTAGTACCGGTTGGAGCCACCAACCGGTACTAAAGGTCGGGCCTTTAGTACCGGTTGGTGGCTCCAACCGGTACTAAAGGCTTCGTTTCCCGCCGCTTGGCCTGGCGAAAATAGGCCTTTAGTATCTGACGAAAATAGGCCTTTAGTACCGGTTGGAGCCACCAACCGGTACTAAAGGCCCATTCTATATATATAGCACTTACGAAAATTTCTGTTTTCATCCCCCACTTCGTCTCCAACCGCGCGCGCCGCTCAATCCCGTCGTCGTCGTGTCGCCGCCCGTCGCCCGCCGTCTGTCGTCGTCGCCCGTCGCCCACCGCCGTCTGTCGTCGTCGCCGCGGCGCCGCGCCCGGTACGTCTCTCCCGGCCGCGCCGTCCGCCGACGCCCCCGCCCCCACCCCGTACGCCGCTGCCCCCGCCCCCGCCCCGTACGCCGCGCGCTGCCCCTGCCCCGTACATGCCAGCGCCCCC
>NC_041392.1:726769436-726771721 GCF_002162155.2 Triticum dicoccoides
AGCGCCCCCGCAGCGTACTTTGCATGCACATACGTACACACACACGTATACGTATACACGCAGTACACACACATACACATACAAATTTTTTTACTAGTTGAATAATTAATATAACTAATTTATTTTTAGTAAGAAAATAATCGAACTACTTTATTTAGGTATATATATGAGATTTGAACTAGTTGAATAATTAATATAACTAGTTTATTTTTAGTAAGAAAATAATCGAACTAGTTTATTTAGGTATATGAGATTTGAACTAGTTGAATAATTAATATAACTAGTTTATTTTTAGTAAGAAAATTTAGATATCTGAGATTTGATGATCTAATTAAAATATTATTTGTTAATGAGTTTTCTCTTTATTTAATTTTTTATATATTTTTAGTTTATATAAATGTTAGATTAATGTCGAATGTTAGATGAATTAGATAGAAAAGTTAAATATATAGTAATGTCAATTGTTAGAGATGAATATAGTTAGATATATTAATGTCAAATGTTAGATGAATATATATTTGAATTAGCTAGATATTAATTAATGTTAGATAGTAATAAGTGTTTAATGTTTCACCTATATGTACATAGGAAATGTCATCCAACGACGAAAAAGATTTCATTATGTGCGAACACTGTGAAGACCAGCGCGGCATGTGCGACAGGAATTTTTTTGTTGATGGTAGGCGCTTCAGCATCAAGCTGGATGAGACATTCAAAGTGGATACAGTAAGTCACAATGGTAATTATTATTTAAATGCAAAACTTATGCTTCATTTGCTTCAACTTATAATTTTAAAGCATGACTTATGCTTCATTTGATTCAACTTATAATTTTAAATTTTTACTATTCTACTAGCGCATCCCCTGCCATGCAAGAATTTTTGTCTTGGATAAGATAAGTTTTAGTGCTATAGATGACATGGAGGTAAAGAGAGTTTACTTGAAGACCGAGCGTGGGTATACTTTCAACGTTAAATTATATAATGGAGACACATAGACCCATTTTGAATGCAAAATTTGGCAAGCACTATGCAAGACTTATGCATTTGAGCCTGATATGGTTATCACCTTTGATATTCGTCCGAAAGATGATATTGAAGGTAATATAGATATCTGGGTTGATGTGCAAACGCCTCCAGTTCTACTATTATGTGAGTTTTTCTCAACCATGCATGCATATATTTATGTCTTTGATACAGTTTATTCAAAAATAGTTGACAACTAATTTGTATTGTCAGCTTATTTCGGTTCAAGCAAACATGTCCGGCGCTTGGTAGACATGACCTACTACTGCCCCGGGGCTGAACTAAACTGCGAGGAGATAAGTCATTATGTTTCATGGCTTGAGGATCTTCATACTGTCAAGACAAATTTTCTTCCTGAACTTAGAAATGTTAGTTCTCAAAACGTGCAACCAATAGTGATCGTATTGAACTACGGTCACATCTATAATCGAAAGATGGTAAGATTTTTACTATTTGTCCTTAGTGCATCTTTTGCATACATTATTTTTGAAGCTAAACTTTCATTGCTAAGTATATTAATTACTATACGATGTTCTTCAACAGAGACTCCCGATGACAGTTGTGCCTTAGTGGATCGAGACAAAAGGTCGCATGTCAATGGTTAGCTTACGACCAAGATTTCCTACATTGCACATGAGTGCATTCAGGATTTCTGAAAGCGGAGAATGCTTAATAGTGAAAGATTGGAGCAAAATTGTTAACGATCGCAGAGAAGTACTAGGGGGCAGCAAGGAGAAGCGCAACCCAAGATTAGGAGACAGATTCATCTGCATGCTCCAGTATGATGAATCAGGAGAGCTATACATGTTCTATGCTATTCTACCCGAGAGGGAGCAGCAGGAGTGATTTAGCTAGTTCATGCTCTTAGTACCTGTCCTCTCTCATGTCCGTATTGTCCTGAACTTAATTAATCTTAAATAGTGATTTGCTTGTGAACGCTTATAATATCATGACCATGTTAAACTTGATGATATCTTTGCTTCTGTTACAAGTGAATGTTTCTTCTTTAAGCTAGCTAGTGTTGGTGATGATTAGATAGCGGTAATGACTATGATGATTAAATAGTGGTAATTAATGACGACTACGATGATTTTTAGCTAGCTAGTATATATATATATCATTGTTGATGGTGATGATATGATGCAAGAGTTTATTTATTTATTAATATGTGATGATGATGATGATGAGTTATTATATATATCATTTATGAAAGAAACCGCAAATTAGTTTGAACTGGATGGATCCTAACTAAGTGATCAA
>NC_041392.1:726772202-726797948 GCF_002162155.2 Triticum dicoccoides
ATATGCCATATCCATATCCATATCAAGTATAACAACTCATTAAAACGTAAAACAATCTTAAATTAAATTGATAACACAAATTTAAATGAAAAATAAAAAATAAAACAAAACCCACAAACATTTACTACCGGTTAGTGTTACCAACCGGTACTAAAGGGCTCCCGGCCCCCGGAGCTGGCTCGTGCCACGTGGTTGCCCTTTAGCACCGGTTCATGCTGAACCGGTACTAGGGGGGCTTTAGTGCCCACACTTTAGTGCCGGTTACGGAACCGGCACTAAAGGGCCTTACGAACCGGTGCTATTGCCCGGTTCTGCACTAGTGCCCTATACTAAACCGTGTCGTGCCATTTACTCAATGCTATGCTCACGACCAGCTTAGACCGATCGCAGACGCCTTCTCTGGTAACCTCGGTAGACCCTTTGAGGGACTCTGAGCCAGGTTTTACTAGGGAGGAGGTTGTCGCGTTTGGCGGGATCCCGGACCCTATCGCCGAGGGGAGACGGATGAGTGCTCGCATCCTCGACATCCCAGAGGTGGATGATATGCAGCAGCAGTGCGCTATGAGGGCAGCCAAGCTTCAGGAGGCTGCTTTTGTCTTCTGGTATGTCCGTCAACTTATCTAATTCCTTATTGCATTTTTCTAGTGAGGAGATTATAAATAATGCAAACCAATTAGGTTTTTCACTAGGTGCTACGGATAGTGAGATTACCAATTCGGTGAATGATTTATTAGATTTGGAGGCAGAACGAGCCTTAGAGACTATTCGTAATCTTGCAGCAGTTAAACCAATGAATGATGATGAGATTGATGCGTTAGGGGTTAGAGTGCTCGATAATCTGTGTGCAGATCTAGCACCCTCCAATCATGACTCTGAGGAAGATGATATACCCCTAGAGAATGATGATAGTAATATATGTGAACCCGGTTATGAGGACCGGGCGACAGAGCTTAGTAAACCTAAGCGTAAGTGGAAACGGAAGATCTATCCCGATTCCGCAGTTCGTAGGAGTGCTAGGATTCGTACCACTAAAAAATTCCATGATGAATTATGAGAGGAATTTTTTGGAATAGCAGAGGTCTGAAGGACTTGGCTAAAAGAAGATTCCTTGCTGAGGCAGCTTTAGAGCAGAGGTTAGATTTTGTTGCTCTATCGAAGACGGGTAGAGATAACTTTGCGCCCCAGTTTCTCTCTTCTTTGGTGGGTGGTATTGATTTTGATTGGCATTGCCTCCCTCCGCGAGGAAGATCGGGTGGTATCTTACTAGGTGTGAGATGCGATTCGCTTGAAGTCCGAAGTGTAGTGATGGGCGACTTCGCGGTGAAGTTTCGAGTCAGGTCTAGGATAGATGGTTTTAACTGGGCTTTGGTGGCGGTGTATGGTGCCGCACAGCCCGAGCTTAAAGCGGAGTTTCTGGCGGACCTGGTTCGAATATGTGGGTCAGAACAGCTCCCAATTTTAGTTGGCGGTGATTTCAATATTATCAGGAGGAGAGAGGAGAAGAACAATGATAACTTTGACGGCAGATGGTCGATTATGTTCAATACCATTATTGAAAGCTTGGATCTGAGAGAGATAGAGCTTTCTGGTAGAAAGTTCACCTGGGCTAATGCTCTGCCAAACCCAACCTATGAAAAACTTGATCGAGTTCTTGCGAGCGTGGAGTGGGAACAAAAGTTCCCTCTGGTCACGGTGCAAGCTCTTTCGAGGGGAATATCTGATCACACCCCATTGTTCATGGACTCAGGTGAGCCGAACCATGTGGGTAACAAGAACACCTTCTCCTTTGAGATGTCATGGTTTGAACGTGAGGGGTTCTTGGACTTGATTGCTAGGGAATGGGATAGAGGTGTAGGAGGCAAGACTGCGATAGAGCGTTGGCAGAATAAGATTAGGCATTTGAGGAGTTTCTTACGGGGTTGGGCTAAGCACCTCAGTGGTGTGTATAAAATTGAAAAGGATAGACTCCTTACTCTTATACAGGCCCTGGACATACAGGCCGAATCCAATATTTTATCGCCAGCTGAGCTCCAGGTTAAAAATGAGTCGGAGAAGAGGTTGAAAGAACTGCTCCGCGAAGAAGAATTGAAGTGGGCTTTGCGTGCTAAAGTCCGCAAAATGGTCCAAGGGGACGCGAATACCTAGTTCTTCCATTTGATAGCTAATGGCAAGCACAGAAAGAAGTGAATCTTTCAGCTTGAGCAAGACTAGGGTACTATTTTAGGTCAGGATAACCTAAAAACATATATTACCGACTATTATAAGCAGTTATTTGGACCTCCGGAGGATAATTGTGTGTCCCTCGATGAGTCCAGGACTGAGGATGTGCCTCAGCTATCGGCTGTCGATAATGATATTCTGGTTGCCCCGTTCTCGGAGAAGGAGGTGTTTGATGCTATTGCACAGATGAAAAACAATAAGGCTCCCGGACCGGATGGATTCCCGGCAGAGTTCTATAAAAAGTGCTGGCACATTATTAAGGGGGATTTACTACCTATGTTCCATGATCTGTTCTCTGGACAGTTTCAATTATTTCACTTGAATTTTGGGACTATCACACTGCTTCCCAAGAAGACGGATGCGGTGAGAATTGAGCAATTCAGGCCGATCTGTCTCCTCAATGTTAGTTTCAAAATTTTCACCAAGGTCGGGACTAACAGACTCACACAGATTGCGCATTCTGTGATGCAACAGTCTCAAACTGCTTTCATGCCGGACAGAAACATCCTTGATGTTGGAAATATGCCCTAGAGGCAATAATAAAAGTATTATTATTATATTTCCTTGTTCATGATAATTGTCTTTTATTCATGCTATAACTGTATTATCCGGAAATCGTAATACACGTGTGAATACATAGACCACAATATGTCCCTAGTGAGCCTCTAGTTGACTAGCTCGTTGTGATCAACAGATAGTCATGGTTTCCTGGCTATGGACATTGGATGTCGTTGATAACGGGATCACATCATTAGGAGAATGATGTGATGGACAAGACCCAATCCTAAGACTAGCACAAAAGATCGAGTAGTTCATTTGCTAGAGCTTTGCCAATGTCAAGTGTCTCTTCCTTTGACCATGAGATCGTGTAACTCCTGGATACCGTAGGAGTGCTTTGGGTGTATCAAACGTCACAACGTAACTGGGTGACTATAAAGGTGCACTACAGGTATCTCCGAAAGTATCTATTGTTTTATGCGGATCGAGACTGGGATTTGTCACTCCGTGTAAACGGAGAGGTATCTCTGGGCCCACTCGGTAGGACATCATCATATGCGCAATGTGACTAAGGAGTTGATCACGGGATGATGTGTTACGGAACGAGTAAAGTGACTTGCCGGTAACGAGATTGAACAAGGTATCGGTATACCGATGATTGAATCTCGGGCAAGTAAAATACCGCTAGACAAAGGGAATTGTATACGGGATCGATTGAGTCCTTGACATCGTGGTTCATCCGATGAGATCATCGTGGAACATGTGGGAGCCAACATGGGTATCCAGATCCCGCTGTTGGTTATTGACCGGAGAATGTCTCGGTCATGTCTGCATGTCTCCCGAACCCGTAGGGTCTACACACTTAAGGTTCGATGACGCTAGGGTTATAAAGGAAGCTTGTATGTGGTTACCGAATGTTGTTCGGAGTCCCGGATGAGATCCCGGACGTCACGAGGAGTTCCGGAATGGTCCGGAGGTAAAGATATATATATAGGAAGTCCTGTTTCGGCCATCGGGACAAGTTTCGGGGTCATCGGTATTGTACCAGGACCACCGGAAGGGTCCCGGGGGCCCACCGGGTGGGGCCACCTGCCCCGGGGGGCCACATGGGCTGTAGGGGGTGCGCCTTGGCCTACATGGGCCAAGGGCACCAGCCCCAAGAGGCCCATGCGCCTGGGGAAACCCTAAAGGAAGAGTCCCAGCAGGGGAAGGCACCTCCTAGGTGCCTTGGGGGGGGGAGGACTCCTCCCCTGGCCGCCGCCCCCTTGGAGATTGGATCTCCTAGGGGCTGGCGCACCCCCCCCCCTTGGGATCCCTATATATAGTGGGGTAGGAGGGCCTCCCAAACACACCTTATGCCTTTGGTGCAGCCCTCCCTCTCTCCCAAGTTATTCTCCTCACCCGTGGTGCTTGGCGAAGCCCTGCGGGATTGCCACGCTCCTCCACCACCACCACGCCGTTGTGCTGCTGCTGGATGGAGTCTTCCTCAACCTCTCCCTCTCTCCTTGCTGGATCAAGGCGTGGGAGACGTCACCGGGCTGTACGTGTGTTGAACGCGGAGGTGCCGTCCGTTCGGCACTTGATCATCGGTGATTTGAATCACGACGAGTACGACTCCATCAACCCCGTTCACTTGAACGCTTCCGCTTAGCGATCTACAAGGGTATGTAGATGCACTCTCCTCCTCTCCTTTCTACTCGTTGCTGGTCTCTCCATAGATAGATCTTGGTGATTCGTAGGAAAATTTTTGAATTTCTGCTACGTTCCCCAACAGTGGCATCATGAGCTAGGTCTATTGCGTAGATTCTGTGCACGAGTAGAACACAAAGTAGTTGTGGGCGTTGATGTTGTTCAATATGCTTACCGTTACTAGTCCAATCTTGTTTCGACGGTATTGTGGGATGAAGCGGCCCGGACCGACCTTACACGTACTCTTACGTGAGACAGGTTCCACCGATTGACATGCACTTGGTGCATAAGGTGGCTAGCGGGTGCCAGTCTCTCCCACTTTAGTCGGAACGGATTCGATGAAAAGGGTCCTTATGAAGGGTAAATAGCAATTGGCATATCACGTTGTGGTCTTGCGTAGGTAAGAAACGTTCTTGCTAGAAACCCATAGCAGCCACGTAAAACATGCAACAACAATTAGAGGACGTCTAACTTGTTTTTGCAGGGTATGCTATGTGATGTGATATGGCCAAGAAGAATGTGATGAATGATATGTGATGTATGAGATTGATCATGTTCTTGTAATAGGAATCACGACTTGCATGTCGATGAGTATGACAACCGGCAGGAGCCATAGGAGTTGTCTTTATTTTTTGTATGACCTGCGTGTCATTGAAGAACGCCATGTAACTTACTTTACTTTATTGCTAAACGCGTTAGCCATAGAAGTAGAAGTAGTCGTTGGCGTGACAACTTCATGAAGACACGATGATGGAGATCATGATGATGGAGATCATGGTGTCATGCCGGTGACAAGATGATCATGGAGCCCCGAAGATGAAGATCAAAGGAGCTATATGATATTGGCCATATCATGTCACTACTCTATTTGATTGCATGTGATGTTTATCATGATTATGCATCTTGTTTACTTAGGACGGCGGTAGTAAATAAGATGATCCCTTACAAAATTTCAAGAAGTGTTCTCCCCTAACTGTGCACCGTTGCTACAGTTCGTCGCTTCTAAGCACCACGTGATGATCGGGTGTGATGGATTCTTACGTTCACATACAACGGGTGTAAGACAGTTTTACACAGCGAAAACACTTAGGGTTAACTTGACGAGCCTAGCATGTACAGACATGGCCTCGGAACACGGAGACCGAAAGGTCGAGCATGAGTCGTATGGTAGATACGATCAACATGAAGATGTTCACCGACGTTAACTAGTCCGTCTCACGTGATGATCGGACACGGGCTAGTTGACTCGGATCATGTAATCACTTAGATGACTAAAGGGATGTCTATCTGAGTGGGAGTTCATAAGATGAACTTAATTATCTTGAACATAGTCAAAAGACCTTTTGCAAATTATGTCGTAAGCTCGCGCTTTAGTTCTACTGTTTTAGTTATGTTCCTAGAGAAAATATAGTTGAAAGTTGACAGTAGCGATTATGCGGACACTAGAACGCTTATGTCCTTAATGCACCGCTCAGTGTGCTGAACCCCAACGTCGTTTGTCGATGTTGCGAACATCGGACATACACGTTTTGATAACTACGTGATAGTTCAGTTAAATGGTTTAAGTAGAGGCACCAAAGACATTTTCGAAACGTCGCGGAACATATGAGATGTTTCGAGGGCTGAAATTGGGATTTCAGGCTCGTGCCCACGTCAAGAGGTATAAGACCTCCGACGATTTTCTTAGCCAGCAAACTAAGGAGAGAAGCTCAATTGTTGAGCTTGTGCTCAGATTGTCTGAGTACAACAATCACTTGAATCAAGTGGGAGTTGATCTTCCAAATGAGATAGTGATGTTTCTCCAAAGTCATTGCCACCAAGCTGCTAGAGCTTCGTGATGAACTATAAACATATCAGGGATAGATATGATGATCCTTGAAATATTCGTGATGTTTGACACCGCGAAAGTAGAAATCAAGAAGGAGCATCAATTGTTGATGGTTGGTGAAACCACTAGTTTCAAGAAGGGCAAGGGAAAGAAGGGATACTTCATGAAACGGCAAATTCAGCTGCTGCACCAATGAAGAAACCCGAGGTTGAACCCAAACCCGAGACTAAGTGCTTCTGTAATAAGGGGAACAACCACTGGAGCAGCATTACCCTAGATACTTGGTAGATGAGAAGGCTGGCAAGGTCGATAGAAGTATATTGGATATACATTATGTCAATGTGTACTTTACTAGTACTCCTAGTAGCACCAGGGTATTAGATACCGGTTCGGTTGCTAAGTGTTAGTAACTCGAAATAAAAGCTACGGCATAAACGGAGACTAGCTAAAGGTGAGCTGACGATATGTGTTGGAAGTGTTTCCAAGGTTGATATGATCAAGCATCGCACGCTCCCTCTACCACCGAGATTGGTGTTTGCGTTGAGCATAGACATGATTGGATTATGTCTATCGCAATACGGTTATTCATTTAAGGAGAATAATGGTTACTATGTTTATTTGAATAATACCTTCAATGGTCTTACACCTAAAATGAATGGTTTATTGAATCTCGATCGTAGTGATACACATTTTCATGCCAAAAGATATAAGATAGTAATGATAGTACCACTTACTTGTGGCACTGTTGTGTAAGTCATATTGGTATAAAACGCATGAAGAAGCTCCATGTTGATGGATCTTTGGACTCACTCGTTTTTTGAAGAGTTTGAGACATGCGAACCATGTCTATTGGTGTATATGCATGAAGAAACTCCATGCAAATGGACCGTTCGGACTCACCTGATTTTGAATCACTTGAGATATGCAAATCATACCACATAGGCAAGATGACTGAAAAGCCCCGGTTTCAATAAGATGGAACAAGATAGCAACTTGTTGGAGGTAACACATTTTGATGTGTGCAGTCCAATAAGTGCTGAGGCATGCAGTGAATATCGTTATGTTCTTACTTCACAGATGATTCGAGTAGATGTTGAGAATATTTACTTGATGAAACACAAGTCTGAATTATTGAATGGTTCAAGTAATTTCAGAGTGAAGTAGAAGATCATTGTGACAAGAGGATAAAATGTCTATGATACGATCATAGAGATGAATATCTGAGTTACGAGTTTTGGCACACAATTAAGACATTGTGGAAAATGTTTCGCAATTAATACCGCCTGGAACACCATAGTGTGATGGTGTGTCCGAACATCATAGTTGCACCCTATTAGATATGGTGCGTACCATGATGTCTCTTATCGAATTACCACTATCGTTCATGGGTTAGGCATTAGAGACAACCACATTCACTTTAAATAGGGCACCACATAATTCCCTTGAGATGACACCGTATGAATTATGGTTTAGAAACCTAAGTTGTCATTTCTTAAAAGTTTGGGGCTGCGACGCTTATATGAAAAAGTTTCAGGTTGATAAGCTCGAACCCAAAACGGATAAAATGCATCTTCATAGGACAACCCAAAAACAGTTGGGTATGCCTCCTGTCTCAGATCCGAAAGCAATAAAGGATTGTTTCTAGAATCGGGTCCTTTCTCGAGGAAAAGTTTCTCTCGAAAGAGTTGAGTGGGAGGATGGTGGAGACTTGATGAGGTTATTGAACCGTATCTTCAACTAGTGTGTGGCAGGGCACATGAAGTTGTTCCTGTGGCACCTACACCAATTGAAGTGGAAGCTTATGATATTGATCATGAAACTTCGGATCAAGTCACTACCAAACCTCGTGGGATGACAAGGATGCGTACTACTTCAGAATGGTACGTAATCCTGTCTTGGAAGTCATGTTGCTGGACAACAATGAACCTACGAGCTATGGAGAAGCGATGGTGGGCCCGGATTCCGATAAATGGCTCGAGGCCATAAAATCCGAGAACGGATCCATGGACTTTGGTGGACTTCCGATGATCGGCAAGCCATTAAGATAAATGGATCTTTAAGAAGAAGACGGTCGTGGATGGTAATGTCACCGTCCATGAAGCTCGACTTGTGGCGAAAAGTTTTTCACAAGTTCAAGGAGTTGACTACGATGAGATTTTTCTCATCCGTAGCGATGCTTAAAGTCCGTCGGATTCATGTTAGCATTAGCTGTATTTATGAAATCTGGCAGATGGATGTCAAAACGAGTTTCCTTACCAGTTTTCGTGAGGAAAGGTTGTATGTAATACAATCAGAAAGTTTTTGTCGATCCTAAGGATGCTAAAAGGTATGCTAACTCCAGTGATCCTTCTAAGGACTAGAGTGAGCATCTCGGAGTTGGAATGTATGCTTTGATGATGATCAAAGATTTTGGGTTTGTACAAAGTTTATGAGAAACCTGTATTTCCAAAGAAGTGAGTGGGAGCACTATAGAATTTCTGATGAGTATATGTTGTTGACATATTGTTGATCAGAAATGACATAGAATTTCTGGAAAGCATATAGGGTTATTTTGAAAGTGTTTTTCAATGGAAAGCCTGGATTAAGCTACTTGAACATTGAGCATCAAGATCTATAAGGATAGATCAAAATGCTTAATAATACTTTCAAATGAGCACATACCTTGACATGATCTTGAAGGTGTTCAAGATGGACCAGTCAAAGAAGGAGTTCTTGCCTGAGTTGTAAGGTACGAAGTTAAGACTTAAAGCTCGACCACGGCAGAATAGAGAGAAAGGACGAAGGTCGTCCCCTATGCTTAAGACGTAGGCTCTTCAGTATGCTATGCTGTGTACCGCACCTGAAGTGTGCCTTGCCATGAGTCAGTCAAGGGGTACAAGAGTGATCCAAGAATGGCTCACAGGACAGCGGTCAAAGTTATCCTTAGTAACTAGTGGACTAAGGAATTTTCTCGATTATGGAGGTGGTAAAAGAGTTCGTCATAAAGGTTACGAAGATGCAAGCTTGACACCTATCCGGATAGCTCTAAGTAGAGAGACCGGATACATATAATGGAGCAATAATTTAGAATAGCTCCAAGTAGAACAGTTGTTTGGAATAGCTCCAAATAGAGCGTGGTAGCTGCATCTAGGAGATGACATAGAGATTTGTAAAGCACACACGGATCTGAAAGGTTCAGACCCGTTGACTAAAACCTCTCTCACAAGCAACATGATCAAACATAAAACTCATTGTGTGTTAATCACATAGTGATGTGAACTAGACCACTGACTCTAGTAAACTCTTGGGTATTAGTCACATGGCGATGTGACCTGTGAGTGTTAATCACATGGCGATGTGAACTAGATTATTGACTCTAGTGCAAGTGGGAGACTGTTGGAAATATGCCCTAGAGGCAATAATAAAAGTATTATTATTATATTTCCTTGTTCATGATAATTGTCTTTTATTCATGCTATAACTGTATTATCCGGAAATCGTAATACACGTGTGAATACATAGACCACAATATGTCCCTAGTGAGCCTCTAGTTGACTAGCTCGTTGTGATCAACAGATAGTCATGGTTTCCTGGCTATGGACATTGGATGTCGTTGATAACGGGATCACATCATTAGGAGAATGATGTGATGGACAAGACCCAATCCTAAGACTAGCACAAAAGATCGAGTAGTTCATTTGCTAGAGCTTTGCCAATGTCAAGTGTCTCTTCCTTTGACCATGAGATCGTGTAACTCCTGGATACCGTAGGAGTGCTTTGGGTGTATCAAACGTCACAACGTAACTGGGTGACTATAAAGGTGCACTACAGGTATCTCCGAAAGTATCTATTGTTTTATGCGGATCGAGACTGGGATTTGTCACTCCGTGTAAACGGAGAGGTATCTCTGGGCCCACTCGGTAGGACATCATCATATGCGCAATGTGACTAAGGAGTTGATCACGGGATGATGTGTTACGGAACGAGTAAAGTGACTTGCCGGTAACGAGATTGAACAAGGTATCGGTATACCGATGATCGAATCTCGGGCAAGTAAAATACCGCTAGACAAAGGGAATTGTATACGGGATCGATTGAGTCCTTGACATCGTGGTTCATCCGATGAGATCATCGTGGAACATGTGGGAGCCAACATGGGTATCCAGATCCCGCTGTTGGTTATTGACCGGAGAATGTCTCGGTCATGTCTGCATGTCTCCCGAACCCGTAGGGTCTACACACTTAAGGTTCGATGACGCTAGGGTTATAAAGGAAGCTTGTATGTGGTTACCGAATGTTGTTCGGAGTCCCGGATGAGATCCCGGACGTCACGAGGAGTTCCGGAATGGTCCGGAGGTAAAGATATATATATAGGAAGTCCTGTTTCGGCCATCGGGACAAGTTTCGGGGTCATCGGTATTGTACCGGGACCACCGGAAGGGTCCCGGGGGCCCACCGGGTGGGGCCACCTGCCCCGGGGGGCCACATGGGCTGTAGGGGGTGCGCCTTGGCCTACATGGGCCAAGGGCACCAGCCCCAAGAGGCCCATGCGCCTGGGGAAACCCTAAAGGAAGAGTCCCAGCAGGGGAAGGCACCTCCTAGGTGCCTTGGGAGGGGAGGACTCCTCCCCTGGCCGCCGCCCCCTTGGAGATTGGATCTCCTAGGGGCTGGCGCACCCCCCCCCCTTGGGATCCCTATATATAGTGGGGTAGGAGGGCCTCCCAAACACACCTTATGCCTTTGGTGCAGCCCCTCCCTCTCTCCCAAGTTATTCTCCTCACCCGTGGTGCTTGGCGAAGCCCTGCGGGATTGCCATGCTCCTCCACCACCACCACGCCGTTGTGCTGCTGCTGGATGGAGTCTTCCTCAACCTCTCCCTCTCTCCTTGCTGGATCAAGGCGTGGGAGACGTCACCGGGCTGTACGTGTGTTGAACGCGGAGGTGCCGTCCGTTCGGCACTTGATCATCGGTGATTTGAATCACGACGAGTACGACTCCATCAACCCCGTTCACTTGAACGCTTCCGCTTAGCGATCTACAAGGGTATGCAGATGCACTCTCCTCCTCTCCTTTCTACTCGTTGCTGGTCTCTCCATAGATAGATCTTGGTGATTCGTAGGAAAATTTTTGAATTTCTGCTACGTTCCCCAACACTTGAAGGGGTGGTCGTCCTGCATGAAACACTCCATGAAATCCATTCCAAAAAATTAGATGGAGTAATTTTTAAAGTGGATTTCGAGAAAGCGTACGATAAGGTCAAATGGCCATTCCTCCAATAGTCATTGTGTATGAAAGGTTTTGATGAAGCCTGGCGCCGACAGGTTGAATCATTTACGCAAAAAGGTAGTGTGGGAATTAAAGTTAATGATGACATAGGTCATTACTTCTAGACACATAAAGGCCTAAGACAAGGAGATCCGATGTCCCCTATCCTGTTTAACATTGTGGTGGATATGTTAGCAATTTTGATAAGAAGGGCCAAGGAAAATGGTCAAGTAGGTGGATTGGTACCTCATCTCATTGATGGAGGTGTATCCATCCTTCAGTACGCTGATGATACAATCATCTTTCTGGAGCATGACTTGGCCAAGGCGAGAAATATGAAGCTTGTGTTATGCCTATTTGAACAATTGACCGGGTTAAAGATTAACTTTCATAAGAGCGAGTTGTTCTGTTTTGGTAGGGCCAAAGATGAACAGGAGGCTTATAGGCAATTGTTTGGGTGTGATTTGGGAGAGTTACCCTTCTCTTACCTGGGGATTCCAATCCACCATCGTAGGCTGACCAACAGAGAGCGGAAGTACATCGAGGACCGATTTGAGAAGAAAATGAGTTGTTGGAAGGGTAAGCTCATGTCATACGGAGGCCGATTAATCCTGATTAATTCGGTGCTCACGAGTATGCCAATGTTTCTCCTATCGTTATTTGAGGTCCCAATTGGTGTTAGGAAGAGACTGGACTTCTATCGATCGCGTTTTTTTTGGCAGGGTGATGAGCTTAAAAGAAAATATCGGCTTACTAAATGGGATATCATCTGTAGACCGAAAGACCAAGGGGGTCTAGGTATTGAGAATCTAGAAGTTAAGAATAAATGCCTTCTTAGCAAATGGCTGTGGAAGCTCTCATTGGAGAATGATGCTATGTGGGCTCAAATCCTTCACAGCAAGTACCTCCAGACAAAAACTTTGTCCCAGGTTACTGTCAAGCCGATCGATTCGCCTTTCTGGAAAGGCTTGATGAAAGTCAAACAGTCATTGTTTAATAGGACGAAGTTTGTTATTGGAAACGGCACGAGTACACGTTTCTGGGAGGATACTTGGCTTGGCGAGGCACCCTTGGCCATCCAATATCCGTCTTTATACCGTATTGTTCAACGACGTGAGGTGTTCGTTGCATCGGTCTTTTAATCTACCCCCCTTAATATTCAGTTCCGACGAACGCTAGCGGGCAATCGTTGGGAAGAATGGCTCCATCTAGTTAGGAGACTGATGGAAGTCCAGTTTTCACAACAACCCGATGAATTACGCTGGAAATTGACTAAGTCTGGAGTATTTACGGTTAAATCAATGTATATTGATGTTATTAATTCGAACTCCATTCCTACGTCCAAGCATGTTTGGGATGTCAAAGTTCCTTTGAAAATAAAAGTGTTTATGTGGTTTGTTCATAAACAAGTTATTTTAACTAAGGACAACCTGATAAAGCGTAATTGGACAGGACCTACTAGGTGTAGTTTCTGCGATCGGGATGAGACTATCAAACACCTCTTTTTTTGATTGCCCGTTGGCCAAGGTACTTTGGCAGACGGTCCACATTGCTTTTAGTATCAATCCACCGAATTCTGTTTATGCGTTATTTGGGACATGGCTTAATGGGATTGAGCCTGACTTAGCGAGACATATTCGGGTTGGAGTTTGTGCTTTGCTGTGGACTATCTGGACTTGCAGAAATGATTTGGTTTTTAACAGAATATCATGTATATATTTTTTGCAGGTCATATTCCGAACTACGGCACTGATCCGTTCGTGGTCGCTACTCACCCAGACGGAGGCCAGGGAGCATTTGGTTACTGGGTCTTTCCGCTGGGAGATGGTAGCTCGGGATATCTTCAACCGGTTTGGATGGCGGTCATGTAATAGGATAGACATTTAGTTTCCCTATCTAGTTTTAGCCAGCCGGTTGTGGCGTCTTTTCTTGGCTAGTTGGTGTCTCTAGCCCCTATTGGCTCTGTGTGAGCTGTATGTGCTTTTTTATTACTTTTGGAGACCTTTTAAATCATGTTGGCACTACTTTATTTGGTTAATAAGATGGCCGTATGCATCTTTCTGATGCAGAGGCCGGGGAATCACCCTTTTTCCAAAAAATCCAATGCTCTGTTTTTCTCTTCAGTTTCGTCAAAACCACTGCACGCACACCCCTCCACCACTGCACTTCTGCCTTCTGGTCGTAACAGAGCATCAGGTATTTCAGTCTTTATCATCAAAATGCTCGACACCTCGAATGAAGCATCGGATGTATAGTGCGAATCTGTGGAGTAATGGAGCTTGACTGCTGTTCCATGCATGTTGGTTCTCTGCAGCTCCTGCCCTCATATGAACAGAGAAAACTCCAAGAGTAACTTATTTGGTGTTGTACGAATGGAATTAAAGTGCTGTATGAATGGAAGTAAGCAGAAGTTTGAGGGTGCCTGCATCATTGGGTTGCCTCTCTACCTCTCCAGCCCCATCAGAACTGCTCAAGGAAGTTCATGAATAAAAGAGTCTATGTTATCTCGAAGCCTGATCTTGATGCTCGGGTGTCCTCGATAGACACTGATGGCATTCATCAAGATAGCCTCCGCGTCGGCAGCCCACCTTCGTGACTCTGTATCCGCTCCCTCAAAGCAAATACCAATGTCAGCTTGCCTGAGATTTGGCAGGTGCTCCACGCCCTCAATGGTCGAGGGGTCGTGATGCTACACTCCTTGCTCATGGATTTGCAAAACCAACTTTTGGAGTTCGGGCATTGCCCCTGTCATGAAGGTTAGGCACGGGGCAAAGCACATGATTCTGAAATATTTGAGAAGTTGGAATGCCACCGCACCATCACGGACGATAATCCTCATTTTCGGGGATTTTCGTATCCACAACCAGTAGATGAGGTAACATTGCGAGCAAATCAATGACCTCCTGCGGCTTCTCAACAGCAATTCCCAACTTCCAGAGCTTTTGGTGTTGGCCGAAGCAAATCAAACCGGTACCCTCGGAAACGTCCAAGTTGCTGCAACATGGAGTTCCTCTCAGTATTGCCAGTGATCAGAGAAGCCAACTCAACAAATGAAGAAGAAAATATGTTACTACCAGACCAAAGATGTCTCAGATGTCCAGTGTTACGAGCGAGGGATCGAGGATAAGAAGAAGTAGAGTGGTGGTGGTGGGCCAGCAAAGGATCTGTGTCGCACGTGACAGTGTCAAAAGCGTGTCGGCGCGTGGAGAGCGGGCGTGACCGGCCGAAAGTTCAGCCGGCCAGCCGATTGCAAATCGTTGTTTACCTTATACTAATCCATGCTGAGCTCAATTAACCAGTAATGTGCTGGTATTACTCTAATAGCCTCGAGTCAAGTCAAGTCAACTTTGTATATTACCCACCCACCCCCACCTACCCAGCTGCTATCTCATCATCGATGTAAACCCTAAACCCTAAACCTTTCTCTCGTCATCGATCTATCAACGTCTGCTCTCTCAAGGTCTCAAGGTCAGTGCTATCGCTTTATGCAGATGATTGATTGTTATCTTCAAGCTGTCGATCGGTGCTTTGGTAAACTGGGAGGTTGTATTGTTAATCCATGGCCTCTGCCTGCTCTTGTCGCCTCCGCTGGCCGGAGAGGAAGGTCAGGTGGCTTCCCTCTTCCTCTGCAAATCCAGATCCAGCGTAGATATGTTCTAGGCAGGGTCGCCGTCTGAGGTTCCCTTCCATTAATCTCCCCTGCTTTGCGTTTCCCTCCACCACCTCCCGCCACCCATCCAGATCTGACCACTCAAGTGTACTCTGCTTCTTCTTCTGATGCTCTTCACGGCTTCTTTCTTCTTCAGTAACTTATGCCCCGGCCCTGCGGCAAAAGTCGCTGCTTCCGGGTGCGCCGAGCCCTTGTCTGCCGTTTTGGACAGGCAACGAGCTAGTTAGTTTGGGTCAGGAAAAATATATATGCATGATTAATTAATCCCTGGGAGCTTCCACCTGCTACAAAATATGGACATAGTATTTTCTTAGGGGTCTTCTTGAGCTGTGCATCTTTTTAATTCCGTGGAAAAGGGGTAGACGGGCATTTTTAGCAATACATCAAATTAGGCTTTTTTAGCCATACTGTTATCTCAACTTTACAAGCATTATGTCATGTGTGTATTGACTTTGTTACAAATCTTACAATAATTTCTTTTATTTTGTATGTAATGCAGGGTTTTATTACAGCAGTGGACAATGTGTATCAGCTCCCGTTGGTGCTAAATATTTGTTGGCGCGTGAATGATTTTCTGGAGTCAACTTTGTTGGACAACTACCATATGCTGCTATAGAAAGGTACTCCTACTAGCGATCCAGTCAAACGTCAGTTCTCCATGGAATGCTGCTCCAGTAGGAAAAAACCTTTTTTAGCACTACATCAAATTAGGCTTTTAAACAACAGTAGCAGCACTGTTATCTCAACGTTACAAGCATCATGTTATGTGTGTATTTACTTTGGTACAAAGCTTACAATAATTTCTTTTATTTTGCATTTAATGCAGGGTTTTATTACTTCAGTGGACAATGTGTATCAGTTCCGTTTTTTGCTAAATATTTGTTGGCGCTTCAGTGATTTACCGCAGATAACTTTCTTGGACAACTACCATATGCTGCTATAGAAGGTACTAGCGATCTAGCCAAACGTCGGTTCTCCATGGAATGGTGCTCTAGTAGGAACAAACTTTTTTTCTGTTAGATTCATCATTGAATATATTTTCACACCATATAGATTTGTCATTGTAAATGTACATATTGTTTTTTTTACAAAGTTGGCCGCACTTTATAAGGTTTGGCTTCAGTCAAAGCTAACATCCAGAGTAAATATAAACAGATCGAGTATATTGCAAATAGAAATATAGTTAAAATGATGGCTGCCAAAAAAATAAACAGAACTTACATATTTTGGAAAGAAGTGAATATTTAAGCTCCTACGTAATGATTCGTCTTGAGACAAGTCAAGTCGTCCTTCTTTGTCCCATGCATGCGCATCTGTCATCTACAGGTCCTCTTTAATACTGGCACGTTGCGGTGCTCCCTTTGCATATATGTCGTCTTTAATTCTTCTTTACAGTTCACGTTGCGCTGCTCCCTTTGCTCCACTGTCCACTCCACCCACAGGCTGCAGCTAGCCAGCAAGCAAGGAGACGACTATTCATTCGGGCTAGTTCTTTTGCTGGCTTTTAGAATAAGCTGCAATAAACTGCCCCTCTACCCAGCTTATTCTAAAAGTTCAACCAAATTCATTTTTTAGAAGCCTGCTAACTAAGAGTTGACTAGCAGGCTTTTAAAAAAATAAACTTGGTTGAGCTTCTAGAATAAGCTAGATAGGGGGTAGCTTATTCTATAAGCCTAAAAAAGCTACCAAAAGAACTGGCCTGAATGCTCCTCTTCCGCCGCAGCTACTTCTTCTGATCTCTCAACGTCTCCTCCCAAGGTAAGTAGTTGACTACTACAGTACTATGTCGACTAGTCTAGCACTAGTCTAAGACTAGTCCGATTAGTAGTTGACGAATATTCCATGAAACATTAAAAGTACATATTTTATTTAGAAAAGAGGTTTTTCAGTGAAGTTTTACAGAAAGCTAGAATAATATCTGCCGGGCTTACAAGCTCTAGAGAAGTTCAACATAACAACCAAACAGAAATAAATCAAAAGAAATGAGCTTAATTATGTGCTCTCTATTATCAACACTAAACAAGGGAGTGTTTCCTCAACCGATTTCCATCAGCCAACACCCACTCGGTCCACCTGATTGGTAAGGCATAGCAAGAATATGGATCTTAGATAGCACTGCCTCTCTACGTGAAGGATATGTGATCTTTCATCGCCAGCTTTGTGACTAACATGCTTAGGAGAGGCACAAACTTTGCAACTAAAACCTTAAGTCCTAGAAAGCTAATACGTTAAGATGTAAAGAAGCACAAGACTGGCGATTAGTTGTCACATCCAAAAGTTCACTAATATTGTATGTTTAGGCAATGCTTACATTAGCCATGTTTGAAATTAGTTATTGTGGCCGACTTAGGCTCGGTCTATGGTTCCTGAACTTGATGGAGCTTGAGTGCTAACATGCAAAGCATTGAATGCTCTCAGCAGTAGTAGGAAAATATATGCATGATTAGTTCCCGGAAGATTTCACATGTTGCAAAAATATATATAATGATTTCTTCAGGTTCTTCTGAAGCTGTGTTTTCGGTGTTGTGCCATAAAAAATAGGGCAGAGGTGCATATAGGGGTTCTCATGTAGTACCTCTCAGCCTTTCAGTTTCGATTTGCTTCTCATACCAATTATGTTGAGCACTAGATCAC
The DNA here is from genome assembly GCF_002162155.2 of Triticum dicoccoides. Lineage (NCBI taxonomy): Eukaryota > Viridiplantae > Streptophyta > Magnoliopsida > Poales > Poaceae > Triticum > Triticum dicoccoides. Next base: position 726,789,986 of record NC_041392.1, read on the forward strand.
ATTAGTCTTTACAACAACAACATCAATACTGTTATCTTATCTTTACAAGCATTATATTCATATCTATTTTGGCATAGTCTTACAGTAGCATCTTTTATTTTGCATTTATGCATTACAGGGTTTTATTACATCATTCGACATTGTGTAGCAGTTCTGCTTTGTTCTTTCTGACAAGCTAAGCCGCCAATGGGTATGCATGTTCTTGTTATTTCAATTGCTTTTGCTCATGAGAACTATTGATGTAAAACAAGTAAAACGTTAAAACAAATATAACATTTTGGGAGAGTGGTTTTGGTACGTGCAAGACTAGGTGCATGAGTTTAGGATTTACATACTTGTACATCTTGAAGAAATAATTCTCAGAAATTCCATATGTGAGGATCATGTTATAACATACGCACATGCAAAAATATTATGAAAAAAAATGATTCGATATATCCTGCACCAAGAAAGCCAAAAGACTTAACTTACTTTATGTAGTTTACAATATTAACCACCTTTTCTTCTGCAGCACAGGCGGAGCAGAGGGCTAGGCAAAGTTTGGGGCTAGCCCAACCCAATAGCTATTTTCATGTCTTTCATTTGCAATTTCCAGAAAAGCTTTTCTAAAGGATGCTAGGCAAAGTTTAGGGCTAGCCCAACCCAATAGCTATTTTCATGTCTTTCATTTGCAATTTCCAGAAAAGCTTTTCTAAAGGATTTTGGGCCTCGGCCCTTGTTTGCAGCTGGTGCATAAGTTTTAACATGATGCACATAAATTACTTCTACAAAATTTCTTAAAATGCACATGTCTCCAAAGCATAACTTAGGCACACGCGAATGCAATGCACATCTGCATTTCCTTATTACGTTGAAAGAAGATCACGGTAGCATACTTAGAATAGCGTTGCCTTAAATGTTGGTTGTCACGCGAGTTATTTACTTGATAATTTTGTTGTAAAATTATTATGTGCTACTAGAGAAAGGTAGTAACTTAGTCATTTGGCAGTTCTCCATTCAATTTTGTTCTACTAGGAACACACTTTATTTATTGTTAGTGTTGAAAGTGCATAGCATGAAATGGATTATACATTAGATATACAGATGGATCATGAGGTCCTGGAGCATATACTTGATGGAAGAGAGAAGCCGAAAAATCTATCACTCGCACTTTTGAAGGATGTCACAGGAAATTTCTCGGGCGATCGAGAAATCGGCCACGGTGGATTTGCAACCGTTTATAAGGTGAAATTATATTTTAACACAAACTATGCATGTCATCTAGAGACCCCGCTTGGAATTGTTATATCGAGCAGTACTTGAGGTAGCCAAACTATTTGAATACTCCGTGTTTCAACCTATTATAAGTATCACTGTATATACATATGTTGCATACTTCTCCAAGATACCAGCTGGTTTTAATGGTATATTAGTATATATTGAAGTCAGTCAGGCAGGCAGATTCTTTGTGTGGTATATTACGAAATTTCATTTCTTGGATAGGGACACATTGTGTCGCACACATGCACACATGCATTAATTGGGAAAACATTCTGCCGCCTTAAGTTGACCAGGGGGCCTCATATTTTTCCTAGCATTTGGGTGTGGTGGAGCAAGTGTAGTGTATTTCCAAGGGTGTGTACTTTGTGCTCTGTCGAAAAGAGTTGTGTCCATCAAGTGTTGTATACCAAACTTTCAGTATTATCTTTCTCGCACATCATATTAAATTTAGCTAAACACTTTTTAAAGGCTTACAAGAGATGTTAAACAGGGAGTGCTCCCAAATGGGAACTACGTTGCAGTAAAGAGGATAAAGAACAGCCATTCAATCAATGAGACGTTGTTTTATCGCGAAGTTAACAGCCTGTTGAACATTGAACACGAAAATGTTGTACGGTTTCTTGGCTTCTGTGCTAGCACTGACCAGATAGCCATAGAAAAAGAGGGATCAAAAGAATTTATTTACGCAGAGGTAAGAGAAAGATTACTCTGCTTTGAGTATATCAGCAATGGAAGCCTGAAAAATTATATTACCGGTATGTCATTCTTGCATGTGATACAACTCTTATCTTTACTTATTTGTCCTTTTTTTATTTTTAACTTACGTTCGACACATTTTACCCACAGTCAAGAAGTGAGATAGACTGGAACACAATATTAAAGGTCATTAATTGTGCAATCTAGCCTGCATAAATTAAATGTTTGAAACTTTCATGGCTCAATGCTACTTTTGCGTTATGCAGATGAATTAAGGGGACTTGAATGGAACACGCGTTATGAAATAATTAGAAGCATTTGTGAAGGTTTGTACCATCTGCACCGGGAAAAGCAAATTTATCATATGGATATGAAACCTGACAATATACTGCTAGATAATGATATGGTTCCGAAAATCACTAATTTTGGTTTATCGAGACTAGATGAAAAGTCACAAACCATGAGTGAAGACCGCTTCGGATCAGTGTAAGCTATGTATCAATATATCTGACTTTCTTGACATTTACTCTCACACTTTCTCATGCTCTAATGCATTAAAATACTGGCCTTTTATGTAGAGGATACTGTGCTCCAGAATACCTACAGCAGGGAAAGATGTCATTCAAATCAGACATGTACAGTTTGGGTGTTATAATTATTGAACTAGTGACAGGACAGAAGGCGATCCCCAACAATAATAATGTAAGAGGTCTTTATCTTGCCCTGCAGGCAAACTCTTTTTAGAAATATCCTAACTTCCACCTTGTATATTCTTTTGCCATTTTACTAAACCTACTTAATTTGCATTTTATGGTATTGTATGGCCTACATATCCAGTTAAATAATACATATTGAAAGAGAAGTATAAGCCATGTAATGGTCTTTCTCGAAAACATACAACGACGATCTCGGAAATTGATTCTGATGGATGATACCATCATGTCATGGCTCGAAACATTTATATTTCAGCCATGTGGGCTGAGTCACCGGCCATGTCCCTTCTTGGCTTCCCGGACTCCTTGGACCACTCTCGCTCTCCTATTCACGCTCTAAATCATGTGTAGTATACCATGCTATAGGTTATTAATATGTAACATTGGCGGGTTTAGGAAATACCCACACACGCAGAGGTTTCTTTTCCGCCTAGGGAACACAAGTTGTGTGCGTTATTTTTTTTAGGAGACCACATAAAGAGGGTAGAGAGCTCCTGCACATTCACATATAAGAAAGACTGGCCCAGCTTATGAAGAAAACTAGGCTAAAAACCATATAGAGTGTGGTTGATTAAAGGACGACCATGCAAAACCTGACAAGCGAGACAAACCCCCTAGCTAATCTAGCCCAGGAGCGTCATTTAGGAAATAGCAACAGTAGCAACCCAGCGCCACCAGCTTGTTGAATCACTCATGGCCTCTCGAAGTTGACAACACCGTCACCGGCCCAGGCTGACCTCTGTTGCCGAAGTTCATCGTCATCCGCAATGAGTTGTGAGCGAGTTCTTTTGCAACGTCTTCAAGGAAGAAAACAACACATGTGCACCATTGATCGCCGGCATTGATCGCCATCGAAAAGTTATGATTTTGCCTCGAACTACACACGACCACCCTGTTGAACCTTGGGGAGGGGCTAGCCACACCAATAGCCATCTCTAGCTCCAAATCCGACATGTCCAACATGGGAGACGATGACGGGAAGGGAAGAAGGCCCCCCCTACTGCCCAGTCGCTGTCCACATCACTACTGGAATAAGGTACGTTGCCGACGGCCCAGGGCCGTCAGCATAGGACCAAAAACTGTCGGCATAGGGCTATGCCGACGATGGCTGTCAGCATAACCCCGTCGGCAACTTGTACGTCGGCGTATCCCAAGGCGGCCGTCGGCATATAAAAACCGTCGGCATAGCTAGCTAAGCCGACGGTGTCCGTACAACCGTCGGCATACATCCACCATCGACAACGTTCTCCACCTGACGGCCGTCAACGACGCTACCGTTAAAACTGTGTCAATCATACGCCGACACGTGGCAGCACCTGAGAAGCCTTGGCACGAATCTATGCCGACGGTTAGGCCGTCAGCATAGTTTTGGGGCTATGCCGACGGCCTAACCATCGGCGTAGCTCCGTGCCACAACTGCCAAGGTGTTGCCACGTGTCAGCTAGGCCGACGGTTAGGCCGTCGGCATAGCCCCAAAACTATGTCGACGGCCTAACCGTCGGCATAGCTCCGCACCAGACTTCCCCGCTATTGCCACGTGTCGGCTGCTGGTAACACGAGGGCACTATGCCGACGGTTAGGCCGGCGGCCTAGTTATGCATTATTTTCTCTTTTTTTCCTATTTTTGTTGCTTTTCAATTCAAATAACAGCATCATCATCATCACAACAGAATAGATAAGATAATCATCACAACTTCATCATCATCGCAAGTCCAACATGATAAACATCATCACAGGTCCAACATAAAAGTAGGCATAGTCCTCGAGCATAGGTAAAAAAATTGTTGCTTTTGATTCTGCCCTGTAAATTAAAATAGCTACAGGGCCTATGTAGCCACATAACAGGATCATCATTAATTTCAAAATTTATATAACATCAAATCCATCATATAGTCCAAACAAAGTTCAGTCATATCCAACACGAGCACGACAAGTTCACACGGTCACCAAGACACCATATATCAGGTTCACATTATGTGCACCAATCAGCTTTTATTCCATTAACTAATTATATCACATATATGCACTTTAGTTTGTTAGAAACATAACCACCAAGACACCATACATCAGGTTCACAAATGGACAACTAAAAGATGTAAGTATGGGAGATGAGTTGTACAAAATGGAAGCTAAAACATCAAGTTGACAAGGATAGCTGGCTTCTTCGTTCCTTGTGAGTGTCGTCCTTTTGTTTGCTTCCTACAAAAGTTAAACAATTCTCAATTACAATAGACTATCATAAGCTGCATTTTGTTTGCTTGTTTTCAATTTTCAAATATTCCATATGTGAGTACAGTACTTTTTTAAGGCATGCAATCCAAACACGTAACAATCGAAATAACAGTGTGAAAGCATCATATGAGAGACACATGTCAAGAAAAAAGGAATCTGATTTGGAAGATTTTACCTAAAATGCTTTTGACTTTTGACTCCTACAATGCAAGCAAATCAGTTTAGTAATTGTGGGTTTTTTTGATAATAACATAAGGGAGCAAATAGTTATTTGCTATAGTACTACTACTACTACTCCTGGCCCTGTCCTAAAGGTAAAAGGCAAGACAATACAGAGGCATCCATCCCTTGTTTATACAGTACTCCCTCTGTCCCATAATGTAAGATGTTTTTTGACACTAGTCTAGTGTCAAAAAACGTCCTACATTATGGGACGGATGGAGTAGCTTTTAACCTTTCATCTCTCCGAGGGGCATATAACTAGAATAATTATTGTAATGAACAAATGTGGAAACAGTTCATTATTTGTAAATAATTAGAATCGTTTGATATAAATTTCATCTCTCCAAGGGGCATATTACTTTAATATGAAGAAAAAGTCTCGCGTGGCAGAAGATTCACAAGCATTGCCAAGGACTACAAATAAAAGTACTTATTCAGTAATTAGTAGCAAAAAGTTTGAGAGACCATACATGCATATCTATAAGTAATTAGAAACAACAAGTTTAAGAGGTTAATTGCCTCAAATGGGTTTCAGTAAGGCACAAGACAAGAATCTAGCTATGTTCTCTGAATAAGCCAAAACGGAAGAACATTAAGAATTTACCATCACTCTGAAATGAAAGCAGGAAAACATATACTGAATTACTCTCATTTTCTATGAATAAACGTATCAAACCTAGCTAACCCTCGGTTTCTAGAAAATAGGATAGATGCAGGCCAAATTGATTTTTAGTTATTGCTACTGTCTAGAGCTCGTAAAATCTTCCTTTTAATTAAAGCTCACCAAATAGTTCGATTCATAAATTCTTGAAGCTGAACATGGCATATTCATTCATGCTGCAGCCCAATAATACATGTATATATAAATGACTGAACCATCCACGTCTCTCTCTCTCTCTTTCTGAAACCGAATTGATCTCTTCTTCTTTCTGTTCTATACAAGTACGCACGAGTTAACTGAAACCCAAAGCACTCCAAGCTACAAGGACATATTCAGATTGGAGTGTCACCAAACTGTGGCAAACTAAACTAGCACATTGGATTTGATTGGCCCTAAAAGGCTAACTGCAAGCAAAGACTGGAGGAAGGAAGGATCACCGGTCGATGCTGCAGCAGCCCGCTGTTGAAGGCGTGGTGGTTCAGGCAGTGGAGGAAGACGAGGAGTAGAACATGCCACTGGTGGCCTGCTAGGTGCGCCCCTCCTCCTCGAGTGGGGCAAGGACGGCAGCCGCTAGGCTCGTCGAGCTCGGAATCCTATGGAAGGAAGGCCTCCGCGCCGCCCTGTCCCGAGATCCAGCGCTTCGACCCGTCCGCGTGATGGGTGACCTGCAGCAAGGGATTGAAAAAGAAGGTGAGTTAGGGTGAGGAGGGGAGGTTGGGCTGGCAGTTGCTGCGGATCCCGGCGAGGATGGAGAGGGTGTACCTACTTCAGCCACGCCGACGTTGGAGCCGCCAAATCCCTAGCCGTGGGTGAGGGTAGGGGCCATGCCCGGCGGATCTGGCCATACTGGATGAAGGCCCGGTGAGAGGGGAGCGCGGAAGCCTGCTGCGCCCCGGTGGAAATCGCCGGAACCCGCCGGCGTGGGCGGCGGCGATGGCATGGAGTCGCGTAGGGAGAGGGGGACTCGCGCGCGCGCGAGAGAGAGGATAAGCAAATCGAGCGGGTGGAGAAGGTAGATCAGCTCGAGGGGGAGCAGTAGGTGGCAAGTACGGCAGCGAAGCATGCCGGCAGTGGCCGGAATCGAGCGGCGGCGCCAGCGGCGGAGACAGAGGGGATCGGGCAGGAGAGCTGAGAGAGATATCGAGGGAGAAGTGAGAGAGAGATGGATGGATTGGGTGGGTTTTTTTTTCTTTTCTTTAGGTGGATGGATGGATGTGGGATGGAGAGATAGATGGATGGATGGATGTGGATGGATGGATGTGTGCCATGTCATCAATCCAAGGCATAAGTGTTTCCACCAATGACAAGTAACCTCTTACAATTGTGTTTTTTCCTTTCGTTTTTCTTATTTTTCTTTAACCTCTTATTCCAGTTAACACTTAACCACGAAGCCGGTGGTTGCCGGATAGCCGACGCCCAAAACCCTAGGGTCGCGGGTGAGCGGTGGTGGTCACGAGTGGTGAATCCCTCCATGAGAGATGCATGTTGCACAGCTCTTCCGACTCAAAATCATTGCTTAGTGGAGGAGGAGCGGCGGGTGACGCCACCCGAAGCTGAACCCGGGAAGTCATGTATTGGTGGGTTGTGAGATAGTCACATGGACATACTTGGGTGGAAGAAGGATGGCTATGATGGTTACAGTAGATTGGTTGTCTGATGGTCACACAGACCATCTCTCTGGCTTGCCTCGTCGCCCTCGATGACGGCACATGCGGCGTTCCTCACCACAAGATTCTCTCCGGATCGATCCGACGTGGCCGTCCCCCCCCCCTCCAAGTGCCGGCGGCAGAGCCGTCCGTGAAGGGGATCAAACTCTGAAGCCACGTGCTAGGTGTTTCCCCTCATCCAAGTGACGGCGACGCTGCCGTCCGTGGAGGGGGGCACACCTCGCAGTCCCAAGAAGGGCGTCTACGCATGCCACAACACTTTCACACATGCATGAGGACCTGATGCGGTGTTTCGGTTGCATGGCTACACCCGGAAGGCCACCACGAAGCCCCGTTGATCAGGACATCTAGCCCTTTGACTTTCGCCGGACGGGCTTTAACCAGTGGACTCTTCCACCTGGTTGCGATACGTAAGCCCATAGGAACATCCCCAAACACGGTCTGGACCCAACCCATCACTAGATTCCCTCCAGCTCGACCCGACTCGCATGTTTCCCCTCATCCAAGTGACG
>NC_041392.1:726798118-726803274 GCF_002162155.2 Triticum dicoccoides
AGGAGATCTAGCCGTTTGACTTTCACCGGACGGGCTTTGACCAGCCCATAGGAACATCGCCGAACACGGTCTGGACCCAACCCACCACTAGATTCCCTCCGGTTCTACCCGACCCGCACGATTCCCCCTCCAAGTGACGGCGGCAGTGCCGTTTTTGGAGGGGGGTCAAACCCCGGAGCCCTAAGACAGGCGTCTACGCATGCCACATCACTTCCACACATGCATCAGGACCCGATGCGGTGTTTCGGTGGCATAGCTACACCCGAAAGGCCACCATGAAGCCCCGTTGATCAGGAGATCTATCCCTTTGACTTTCGCCGAGCGGGCTTTGAACAATTGACTCTTCCACCTGGTTGCGATAGGTCAGCCCATAAGAGCATCCCCGCACACGGTATGAACCCAACCCACCAATATATTCCCTCCGGTTCTACCGGACCCGCGCGATTCCCCCCTCCAAGTGACGGCGGCACTGCCGTCTGTGGAGGGGGGCCTAACCTCGAAGCCCCAAGATGGGCATCTCTACACATGCCACATCACTTCCACACATGCATCAGGAGCTATGCGATGTTTCGGTGGCATAGCTACACCGGAAGGCCACCTTGAATCCCCGTTGACCAGGAGATCTAGCCCTTTGACTATCGCCGGATGGGGCTTTGACCAGTAGACTCTTCTACCTGGTAGTGATAGGTCAGCCCATAGGAACATCCCCGAACACGGTATGGACCCAACCCACCGCTAGATTCCCTCCGGTTCTACTGGACCCGCATGATTCCCACCTCCAAGTGACAGCAGCACTGCTGTCCGTGGAGGGGGCCACACCCAGGAGCCCCAGATGGGCATCTATGCATGCCACATGACTTTCACACATGCATCAGGACCCGTGCGATGTTTCGGTGGCATAGCTACACCCGAAAGGCCACCCCGAATCCCCGTTGACCAGGAGATCTAGCCCTTTGACTATCGCCGGACGGGCTTTGACCAGTGGACTCTTCCACCTACTTGCCATAGGTTAGCCCATAGGAACATCCCCGAAGACGGTCTGGACCCAACCCGCCACTAGATTCGCTCCGGCTCGACCCGATGCGCACGATCCCCCCCTCGAAGCGACGGCCGCACTGCCGTCCGTGGAGGGGGGCCACACCCCGGAGCCCAAGACGTGCGTCTTCGCATGCCACATCACTTTCAGACATGCATCAGGACCCGGTGAGGTGTTTCGGTGGCATTGTTACCCCCCAAGCCTCCCAGCCGACCTAACCCTAGACCAGTTGACCTGATTATCTAGCCCTTGACTTTCACAGGACGGGCTTGGACCAGTGGACTCTTCCACCTAGTTGCGGTTGGTCAGCCCATAGGAACATCCCCGAACAAGGTCTGGACCCAACCCACCAATAGATTACCTCCGCTTCTACCCGACGCGCACGTCCCCCACTCGAAGTGACGGTGGCACTGCCGTCCGTGGAGGGGCCACACCCCGAGCCCCAATACAGGTGTCTACGCATGCCACATTACTTTCAGACATGCATGAGGACCCGTGTGATGATACGGTGGCATAGCTACACCCCGAAGGCCACCCGACCGGACTAAACCCTAGCCTCGTTGACCCGACGATCTACCCCTTTGACTTTCGTCGGACGGGCTTTGAGCAGTGGACTCTTCCACCTGGTTGCGATAGGTCAGCCCATAGGAACATCCCCGAACATAGTCTGGACCCAACCCACCACTAGATTCCCTCTGGCTCGACCCGCCCCGCATGTTTCCCCATAGGAGCTAGCTTAATGTTGTGAACTGGGCCCTGTTAGAAGTGTAGGCTATAAGCTCTAATCGAGTGTGCGCCAAGAGGTTAGTAGCCTATATCACTGAAATAGCATTTTGCTTCTCGCATGAGTAATGTTGAATGCATGCACAGAAGCATTTTTATTTTTCTCAAAAAATTAGTACACTGTAGAAAAAATATCACGCATGGCAATATTGTTGTTCACTTGAGAGAAATATTCAAACAACCAGAAGGAAATTTAGTTTTAGATTTACATTTTATTTTAATTTTCTTTAATGGTTCATTAATTTATTTAAAGCATTTTGCGGTCGAGAACACACAAATGAAATAGTTTTCATAAGAAAACGCTGACAGTTTGGAAAGTTGAAAATTATAACATCAAACTAATTTTATCTATATTTTAAGTTTGAATTTGAAAAAAATAAAAGATTTTACAAACACGTCAATAACATTTATTTTTGGAATAGAACTATTTTTTTCAAATGCATTCTTCATATAGAAATTCATTGTGCTACCGTGATTTGATACGAATTGTAAAAAACATAATAATCTAACGTGCTCACGTACAAATTACTAGTTTACTAAGTACAATGACCTATATGCAAAAGTACATGAGGTTACATTTTAACAAACTCAAAAGTAAAAACAAGCCGGATATACATAATCTATGGAAAATTCTGCCCCAAATTCATATATAATTTGTGTATCTTTCAGTTTATATAAATTAGATTTAAATTAATTCAAATCTAAAATTTAAAAATGTAAAATGAGAAATAAAAAACATATAATAGGTATGCCGACGGCATGGCCGTCGGCATATATAGGTGCCACGTGGTTTTTTGCTGAACAAAAAAATTATTTTACATAGATATGCCTACGGCATGGCCGTCGGTGTAGATAGGCCACATGGCATTTCCTGAACTAAAAAAGTTTCATAGCTATGCCGACGGCCACCGTTAGGGCCGTCGGCATAGTTTTGACGGCGTCAACCCGCCGTCTGAGCCAGGGTCGGCGGGCCCATGTATGTGTCGACGGTCTTTCTACGCCGACGGCCCCCGTCGGCATAGTGGAAGATACGCTGACGGCCTTTCTACGCCGACGGCCCCCGTCAGCATAGACGGAGGTATGCCGACGGCTTTTCTAAGCCTACGGTCTTCCTGCGGCCGTCGGCACACCGTCATCTATGCCGACGGGGGCCGTCGGCGTAGATAAAGCCGTCGGCAGCAACAATTATTCTGGTAGTGCATGGTCGGTGGGTGAGTATGGATGTAGAAGGGCGGTGCCAACGGGAGGGTCCCCGGGCTCCTCTACTATCTCCTGCCTCAAACCCGACATGGGGGGCCACGACGGTTGTGACAGTGCGGGGGATGACGGTGACGACGGTGGCGTCCACGAGCGACGGCTGCTGCTTGTCCCCGAGGTTGTGTCTATGGCGGCGGCGGAACCGCGGACTGGCGTCCACACGTTTGAGGGTGTTCCGGATCAGCGGACAACGACGGAGGGTGCGGGCACGTGGCTGGCCCATGGGCTTGTTTTTGCTTCGTCGATGATGAAAACAGTCAACACTGAAGTTTAATCACTTTGGGCGCAAAAACCGTCAGTGGCGGGGTTTAGGCGCCCATCAGTGATGTATGAATCTGTAGTAGTGAGTGTTAGCATAACCTTATCTCCAATGCAGTCTGGTAAGTGAGTTAGTGTTTGAGTTCTAGCGCTTGCCGTATTACAACAAGTATTCTTGGAGGCGAGGATGATAAGCAAAGGTCGTATTATACAAAGGTCGTACTACTCCAACAAGTATTCTGGTTTTCCGTGTATGGCGTGGGTGCCACGCTCTATTGAAGACGTCGTTGTGGTTCTTCTCTCCGTGTCAGGGCTCCGGGTGAAGACCTTTGTCCAGTGTGGACTCGGCAGCGGCGACGCTTTTCGCCGTTCTCCCTCTTGAGAGCGTTGCCGTGGAGCCTAGGTGTGCTAGGTCGTAGCATGGGGGTGTTTAGTTCGTCCAGTGCTTGTTGTTGGTAGCATAGCCGCATGCATCCTACGTGTGCCGGATATCTCAGGATCGGCTTTGTAAGAGGCTACCTCACCATTTTGTATTGTTCGGCTGTGCACTGTTCGGATGTTGTTTTATTTATAAAGCGGGGCGAAAGCCTGTTTCAAAAGGTTGGAGAAAGTTGATCCATCCCGATGTGTCCGTTTGTAGAACATAGGAATTTTAGCACCACGGTCGTCGTCTCGACACTTGAGTTTTTTTGTTAAACATTTTGACTTATTCAATGTCACATTTGTGCAATGACAGGTACTTAGGAGATGGAGGCACAGATGGAAGAAAACAGGGAAGGAAACACCATTGGTTTACCAACAAGTAGCAAAATGCCTCGAAATTGGGTTACTATGCCAGGAAATTGAGCCATCCAAACGGCCTTATATATGGGATATGATACATGTTATTAGAGAAACTGAAGGTGCTAATGGAAAAATCAGCAATTCCTATGAACATACATTTGGACAGGTAAGTTTGTATGGTCCCCACTTCTTTCTTTCTTTCTTCTTCTTCTTAACACCTGCTCTTTTACTGCAGATAAGCCCTTACTCGGAAGATGATATGCTTGGAATTGAGCCACTCCAACTACATTTTCCTTTTGAGCTTAACAAACAGATGTCATGTGCACTTCAGCTAACCAATGAGATGGACTGTTACATTGCCTCCCACGTTGAAAATACGAGCCCGGTGTCATACAACACACAGCCACAGAAAGGCATTATGCCTCCACGATCCAAGTGTAATGTCGAAATAACATTGCAACCGCAGGGCCAGGCTCTGAGAGATCGTGCCAATGAATTTGTTGTATGGAGCACCACAGTGAATGGTGGCCTTACAGTTGAGGATATAACTATAAACATGTTCATTAAAGAGGCAGACAACGTGGTTGATGAGGTGAATTTAGATGTGGTTTTTGACGGTGGTGAGCCACAAGAAGCAAGTAAGAAAACAAGCGAGCCACAAGAAGCAAGTAAGAAAACTAGCGAGGTGAGTTGTCTAAGAATACTAACTTGCAAAGCTTTGTCTATTCAATTAGTGTCCAGTGGGCACGATCTCTTATTGCAGTTATAGAGTGCCAAATTGATAGACGTTCACATCAAAATTCATTTACTTATGCTTTGTAGTAGAACTGAACTTTGTGGTTTAGTAAATGAAACTGAAGAGATATTGCTTTCTTAAACAAATAAAAGATGTCCAGATCAACTTGATTTTAAAATTATTTTAATTTAGCAATATAATCAGTATATTAGATTGGCTTGCACATCTTTTCCTTTTTATTTTCATGAAGTATTAAATCAAGAATGAAAAAACACCGCTCACGTCGCTCCTTGCGGGGGGCGG
>NC_041392.1:726803540-726852460 GCF_002162155.2 Triticum dicoccoides
AGCTCGTCACCGCCGAAGGAAGCCGACAGGCGAAATCAGTGTAGGCTGCTCGCTGCGGGGAGCCCTCCGGCTAGGGAGCGGCAGCGACCTTAAACGGTGTGCGCCCCGGCAGATCCTAGACTAGGGGCAGGGGCAGCATGGTGGTGATGGTGGATCTGGCCCTATTCCGGTCTGCAACGACTAGGGGACGGGTTCTGGTCGATAGGTGGCGTGACGTCTTTTCGCATCTTGGTCGTCGGGGGCATATGGCGGCGGTGACTTGTGCCACGGGGTTGCATCGGAGTGGATCACGCCTGATCCGATGAGGGTCGGTCTTCCCTATGGCATACACGTCTCGGCCTTCATGATCCCTTCGGCACGGGTACAGATGGTGATGCCACCGATGGAGCCGGTGGCTACGGTAGCTTGGCCGGTGAGGCCATTGGAGGTGACACATGTGATGGGGCCATGCGGCCCCGCATGATAGACTACCCTTCACTTCCCACCCACAAACCAGCGGGTATATGTCGTCTTCCGGTGACGGTCTGGGTGTGCTTCATATCAGCATAGGTAGATCTGACGTCTCAGCAAATGCCCGATTTGTCGGCTTAATCCCGGTCCACATTTCTGCTGCTGATTGGGACATTGTAGCAAGAATTCTTCATGGCAAGTTGGTGATGGTAACTATGTGGGCTTCTCTTGCGGTGGTCCTCTTAGATTACCCGGCCTCGAGTTTCGGGGATAAAATCCTAGGCCTGGCCTTCATTGGTTGTACCTGGCAGTGGTGGTTTGCGCTCCCTTGTTGAAGGCACTATCTAGAGTCTGCTCGAACTTTCTCCCCTGGGTGAAAACCAAGGATCTAACATATATGGCTGGATCTGGCGACGACAGCATTCATGTTGTTTCCTTCCTGGAGGCATTGCTATTGGGCACCTTCTCATAGTCTTTGTGCCGCCTATGGCAGTGGTAGTTGTTGATGTTGTGCTGCAGTGGCCAGTGGGTTGCTCGCCTTGCCTTGGCCTTTACATGTCCCTTTTTTGTTTTCTCTTTTTTTTTCTTTTTGGCAGTGTGCATCCTCGATATCTCGACTAGCTCTAGATATCATGTTGTTGTAGATGCTGGGTGTAATTAGTATCATCTTGATATTAATATATTACCCTTTATCGAAAGAATAACTGTAGTTGACAAGTCATAATTTTGTTTGTTGACAAGTCTCACCAGTTGTGTAAGTGTGAGTGCGCGCATGCATCGGCACGGGACAGCCACCGGGATGGATGTGAGATCGCTAAACTTAGAAATAAAACTTTTTTGCAAAAGGTTTGTTTAGTTAATTATCGGCTAGTACAGAAACTTGTGTGTAATGAATAATGGTGCAAGTAAGATTAACAGTATGACAGAAATTTAATGAAGACAGATGTCAGAAAGGGCAATGACGGCATTAGAGGCCTGATATTTGGAGTAACCATTTTTTTTCGCTCAGCCCGGATAACCGAACTATTGGTTGTCAGGGGTGTTTCATCCTTGTTTCGCTCAACCTCTTTGTCTGTCATGTTAGCCGCTAGGATTAATAAAGTTTATCAGGATTTAGGACACTACAGAATATATACGGTATCTTACATTTTGTTTTACCTAATGAAATGGAATGTTTCAGAAGGCACGGAATAGATATAAACTTGAATAGTTGAAGTATTGGTTACGATTCAATGGCCGGTCAATAATTACGTAGCCATGACAAAATAGTTCATCTGAGAAGTTTGAATAGTATCAGCGTGACGTAATACTGCTTATTTGGAGAAGAAATCGTTTTAGATAAAAATAAATAAAGAAATGATATAACCAAAGTTTGTTGTGCCAATTAGCCCACCGATGACTAAATGCTGCTAAATGAGCAAAGTCAATTGATGATTCGAAATGACCAACAAAGAGATCCCCGCTAGATTCAGTTATGAGGCCAATTGCGTTGTGTCATTGGAATAATAATGCTGCTTATGTGACGACTTGAATTCTACTGATGCTTTCTTTTGTCTCTCTTTTTCTTCCTGCATTGACGATGTAGCAGACAATCCCACCTTTAATGCAGGTATGGGCTTTTGGGTTTTCATTTTCTTCTCTTCCCCAGATCTCCCATCTTGGTGGTGGTTTCTCTATTGTTGACATGAATTTTGTTTGGCTAGATCATAGATAATGGTGAAGTTCAGACGATCGATTCTATAGATGCAGATCTGACAGAGCCATTGTAAGTGCGTAAAATAATATGGGCCTTTGAATATTGAAACCTCCTTTTCAACTGAGTGCACTGGATCCGATTATCCTGCGTTTAATACCTTATTATCATACAGGATTATAACAAGTCACTCAGATGGCAGTGGAAGAGCTGCTTGCTGCTGCGGAAGTCTACGTGAGGCTGCTGCTTGCTGCTGCGGTAGTCTATGTGAGGCTGCTGCTTACTGCTGCCCCTATGCTGCTTGTTGGTGCTGCGGCTGTGCTGTTGCTTTCTGTCTTTCACATTTTAGCCATGCTGCTGCTGCTGCTTGCTGTTGCTTGTCCTGCCTGATGCGTCGTTTGTCACACAGTTAATATCATCTACGAATCTACGATACATAAACTTGCACGATGAGTACAGATCCATACACAAACTTGCAAAATAACACAGATTGGTCACTTAGCTCTGGTTACGGGTACAGATTCATACAAGAGAGTCCGAATCTGAACAGGGCATGGCACGCTTGAGCCGTTTGACTCCCTGCGGTGGTGACCATCTGGCGCTGCGGACGGGATCGGGAGGGCGGCGGTGATGTAAATGTCCTATTTATCGACGTTAAACCCGTCTGCAGCACGATGCGTTCCCGCTGTCGTCAAACTGCTTCACTGAACCCGGACGCCACTAGTGCCCAGCCGATGACCTGAACAAGAGCACCACTCGAGCCGCCTCGCTTGCGCCAACTGCCATGCACGCGGCGTAGGGGGCTCGTCCGTGCCGGCTGTTTGATGCATGCGGCCGTGCGCAAGTTGTTGCTTGCTGCCGCTGTGTACACATGCTACTGCTTGCTGTTGCTGCGTTCTTCCCGAGGTGATTCCTCCCCTCTCCTCCACTTCTCCACCCCTCCCCTGCAAACTCTAGGGCCACAGCCGGCGGCCTTCTTCCTCCTCGCTTCAGTTCACTGCGTTCCTGTACTTTGACACCGCCTGCACATCGACATGGACATGGTCGCCATGGAGAAAAATTTTGCTGGATAAAATTTTGTAGGCTGTAGAAGCAGTAACTAGTGATTGAATCGATTAGAGTTTTTGTCCAAGGACTCAACAGCCGGCACGGAGACAGAGAAGGGTGGAGATGGCCGAATCGACACGTCTCTCTGGCGACGCGGTGGGCGAACCCGAAACACAGCGATGGCCGGCGTGGTTCGCCGTGGATCTCAGGACGGCGAGGGTTCTCAGGTACCACCACGACGAGGTGGTCCTGAGCTCGCGCCCGGCGAGGGTGCATCTCGTCGACGATCGGGGGTACACGGCAGACGTACGTACTGGGGGAGGGATCGTGCTGGTCCCTGGTGCTACGATCGTGTTCCCCTGCCACGTTGCGTATATCGAGGGGGAGGCCCCGGACGGGGGTGGTGCCTCGGGAGCCGGCGAGGGAGGAAATGCGGCCGGTGGGGGATTAAATTCGGGAGACACTTGTGAGCTCGCTCCGAATTCCCCTCGTCTCCCACCTCTTCTCCCTCACACCCCATCTACTCCTTCGCTCACAGACGCCCGCGGCGGAGATGGTGGAGATCAACGAGGAGAAGATGCAGAGGTACGCAGGCAGGGACGCGCGCCTGCGAGCCCGTCTGAGGGAGATTGGATCGTGGTACACAAGCAAGCGAGAGAGATCGCTCTTTGGACGCGGCGGGCACAAGCATCCGCTGCAGGTTCTGCTGTGGGCGATGGATCAGGCGGATTCGCCGGTGAGATCCGTGGCGAGGAAGTGGGTGGCCTTCACCTCCATCGAGACCGCGGATCTTGCCCCGGCCATGAGGGAATCGGCGCTCAGATTCCCGCGAGGGGGTCCTGGCCCTCCCTGCTCCAGGGTCGGCATGGCTCCGATCATGATCTACGAGGACCCGGTGGAACAGCCACCACAGGAGGAGGTGAGGATGCCGCGTCGCTCCGCTCGATTCGCTCCGGCTCCTCCAACTCCGACGCCTCACTGGAATCGATGCCTGAGCTCTTCACTAGCCAGCAACCGCTTCTGGAGGCTGGCTAGTGAAGATTCAGGCAATGATTCTGATGAGGATGTCGCCACTTCAGGTAAGGCTCACTGCCCCGCACTTGATTACATACCTCCTGCATATGAATTGGGGGATAGAGTTCATGAAATTGATAGTCAGCGTCAAATTAGGCGGATTAATCGTAAGATGAAGAAGAAAATGAACACATATGTTCAGAGTTTGCTCCTGAAGAATGAAACAGAGGTTGATAATGGGCAGAATGTTAAAATTTTGGCAGATTGTCAGGATAATTTTACACACATTGACTGGGCTAATTGGGGTAGATATCATAATAATGATGTAGATATGTCATTGATAAAAATTAGGCATAAGGCCACCAGAGTCTGGGATTTAACCAGATTCCCTGGATATTTAACTGATGTTGAGATTGAGGAAGAAAAATTCAATGATGAGGAAATTGATAACAGAGGTATGGTATTTTGTGAAGTTGAGAATGTTCACAAAGATATAAGGGATATTGAAATCCCAGAAAATATTATGCTGGAAGAAGTGATTGATGAAGTTCAGAGGAAAGGGGCAGAGCATGAAACAGGAGAGGAGAGACGAGGGAGAAGCATTATGGACCACAGAAATTGGGGAAAAGTTGGCAAGTTGGGCCTTGCTGTTCCCAGGCCCAAAAAAGTGGTTGGTGGGGGTGGCCTAGAAGAAGGAGAGGGGGGAGAGGCCCTATATAAAGGAGGGATCCCATCCTACATCCCATAACCTGATTTCCTCCACCTGCCAAACCCTAACAAGGACACGGCGGCGGCAAGCCGGGGAGTGAATTATGAGGAGGAAGAAATCTACTGGGAAGAAGAGGAGACCATGGCAGGCATGCAGGATAATTGGAGACCAAGACCAGGGAGAGGGGGCAACCTTGGTGCAAGAGGTAATTTCTATGGCAAGTCTGGTAGCTTTGGTAGAGGGTTCAACAGGTAGGATCCGAGGGATCAGGATGGTTACGACTAGAGAAACAGAGGTGGAAACTTTAGAGGGGGATCTGTGACAAATAGTAGTGGATCTGGTGGGGAAGGAGCATCGACAGGAAATGGCATGGCAAAGATGATGACAACAACAAGCCAGATAGATTCAATTCAGGTAGATCTAGGAATCAGTAGGAGAGATCTCAGACTAGGATTGGGGAGACAGGCCCTGGAAATGGGTTTGTTGTTGGCAATCCCAATATGCAGCAGATGGGAATGCAGGGTGGACATGTTCAGATGGCTGGAGGTTTCCCAATGATGAGCAACAACAACTTCCCACAAATGGTACCTGTTGGCATGGGTGTTCGGCAATTTGGCTTCATACCACAAGAACAAATGGCTCAGCAATATCAGTAACTGCTCTCAAATATTCCAAAACAGGAGATCTTACAGACACAAGGGGGGGGGGGGAGGAAGGGGCTAAAGAGGCAGCAAAAAAGAAGGAAAGAGGGAATAATAAAGAGCTATTCCGTGTCAGGTGCAAAGAACAGGGACATCTGAAGATTGACTGTAAAAACAAGGTGTTCTGTGTGGTGTGTCAGAGGCCATCTCACAATACTGAAGAATGCACTGTGTTAAAACAAGTTAAACTAGTTGCAAAGTATGTTGGGTATGGAGCTAGGGGCCTGGGGTGTCTTCTGGTTCAAGATACAAAATACATAGTAGCTGCTGAACACACAAACCCTATGGATTTGGTTACAATACACTCTGGGCAACTAAATGAAACCACAATTGCTTATGGATTTAGCAAAATGTTTGATTGGGGGTGGACTTGGAGAGCCAAATTTCAAAGCCCCACAACCTTTCTCATGAGATTTCCTAACAAGGCCAAATTGGTGGAGCTGAAGAATTTTGGAAAATTCACTCTGCTTGGTACAGGAGCTATGGTGGAGGTAGACTTTTGGAGTCCAAATGATAAAGTAAAAGGAAAACTTCACTCAGTGTGGATCAAGATGTGGGGAGTGCCTGATACATTGAGACATTATCTGGGTGTATGTGAAATTGGTTCAGCTTTGGGGCCTGGGGTGGAAGTGGATGTGGAACATATACATTCTAAGAAAGAAATCAGGGTGAAGGTGGGAGTGAGGGACTTACACAAGATCCCTGCTGGAACTGAGATAACTACAAAGGACTTGTTGTTACATGACATAGGCTTTGATTTTGACTCTGTTGCAGAACATCGCTGGAACAAATTTGATGAGGGGAATAAAAGGAAAATCTTTGATTACCTAGACCTGGAAAATTTTGAAGCACAAAGAGAGAATGATGTACAGAAGAAGAGCAAACAGACTAAGACTGGAAAACAGAATGTTAGTCTGGGAAGCCTGGGGCTAAAACAATATGACAAATGGTCCTGAGAACTAGTGACACAGGTCAAACTAGTGGAGCAACTAAAGAGATAATGGGAGCAAGGACAGTGGGAGATGAACAGGGGGAGAAGACAGCTTGATGGTGAGATTACAAAAAGCAGAGGAGCTAGCTGCTAGACAGACTGCACAACTTATGCTTGAAGAGAAGAAGAGGAAAGAAATGGAAATCATAAGAAAAACCCTGGAGAAGGAGGTCAGAAGACAACATGAACTATTGCAAATTGACCTGAAAGCAAATGAGGAAGCGAGGGGGTCCCAGTCAGGTGAAAAAAACATTGAGATGGGAGAAGAAGAAGAAGCTTTTGATGATGAAATGGCAGCAGAACACAAGCAGGTGGATGGGGAAGATATGTTAGATTTAGAACTGATAGATCAGGCTATTGCGCTAGGTTATGTGGAGCGAGTGGATTACACTGCCAATTAGGAGACAGACTCCTTTGGGACCAAAGTGAAAAAATCTAAGAAAGGGGAACTAGAATCCAAAGAGGAAGAGCTAAGGAGATGTGCTAGATTGAGAGGGAAGGATGACTGCAACTTCACAGAGCTGGCCAAGGAGCGAGCAGCCAAAAAAGATAACTATGGTGAGACTTCATCTTCTGGAATTTTATCTAGATCTCATATTTTCCTTCAGAAAATTGCTGAGGGGGTGGGGGGTTAACTTGGGTAACAAACTTGATGTGGTTAGACTCAACTTAAAATTGATAAAAACTGTTGACCAGGCTAGAATTGATATGTGGTTGGCTGATTATAATAAAAATAAAAAATAAACTTCTTTACCTGAGGATATTGCCATTATTGACACTTGGGAACACACCTTAGAGGATTTATTGGACCAGGGGGAGAATGATGAGGATAAAGAGGAAGAAGAGAACTGGGATTTACTGAGGGGGCTCTTTTCATCCAAAAAAGGGAAAAACAGAGGCAAAACAACCAGAGGTTCTGGAGTTAAAACCGTCTCTGTTGTAAAAATTCTAGAATCTTTTGTTAAGAAAGAGGGGAGAAAAAGATGAGAGGTATTTTTTGGAATATGAGAGGCTTTGGGGGACATTAAAAAAAAGATTCCTTAGGGAAATGATTGTGTACATGAAGGTTGACTTCTTGGGTCTACAAGAGACTGTGAGACAACAATTTTCTAGAAATGATCTACAACAAATCTATGCTGACAGAGATTTTCACTGGCATTTCACCCCAGCTAGGGGGGAATTTGGTGATCTTCTGTTGGGAGTTAACGATACCACTTTGGAGGTGATCTCACAAGATGAAGGAGATTATCACATCAAAATGACAGTCTAAGATTCGAAAACAAGATTGATATGGGACCTGGTGGTGATATACGGAGATGCTCAACCAGAAAGAAAAGCAATCTTTCTAGCTGAGTTGTCCAAAAAATTTCAACAATGTGTTAACCCCATTTTGATTGGGGTGACTTCAACATCATTAGAAAAGCCACTGAAAAAACAAACTAGGATCTCTTGGGCACTGGAGTTTTTTGTTTAATGCCATTCCAGAATAGGCTGGGGTTAGAGAGCTTGAGATGAATGGGAGACAATTTACATGGGGAAATAATTTACCTATTCCCAGCTTTAAAAAACTAGATAGAATTCTGTGTAGTACAGAATGGGAGGATGCTTACCCTTTAACTCAGGTTACAACTTTGACTAGAGAGAAATCTGATCATACTCCTCTATTCTTAGATTCTGGGGATATACAAAAAACTGATCCAATTTTCAGTTTTGAAAATGCTTGGTTTCTAAGGGAAGGGATTGATCAAATTGTCCAGGAGGTTTGGAATGATCCAAGTGTTATTGGTGACAGTATAGACTGACTTCTAGGTAAATTTAGTTTCTTAGACCTAAACTAAAAGGTTGGAACAGAAATATGAATGCCTGGTATATAGAGTTAAAAAAGATATTATGATGAAACTAGATATTATTGATAAACATTGTGAAATAAATGGTCTTACAACTGCTGATAGAAAAGGACAAGTGGAGCTGAGAGCACAACTTGATAGACTTCTTCAACAGGAAGAGGCTAAATGGAGACAGAGAGCTAAGATAGATGAAATTTTATAGGGGGACAATAACACAAAATTCTTCCATGCTAAAGCTAATGGGAGACATCGAAGAAATAGAATAAATAGACTGGAGTAGGATGAGGGGACTATTGAGGGAGATAAAAATCTAATAGATTACATCACTGCATTTAAAAAAAACTTATTTGGTCCCTCTGATGACTCTTCAGTCTCTCTAAAGGTTGATAACCCAGACAAGATACAAGATAGATATAGAGATATTTTGACTGAGGAATTCTCTTTGGAAGAAATTAAGAAGGTGGTCTTTAAAATGGCACATAACAAATCACCTGGCCCGGATGGATTTACAACTGAATTTTATCAGCATTATTGGGAATTGGTGAAATATGATCTCAAAGCCCTGTTGGATGATTTTGCAAGAAGAAAAATTGATATTAGCAGATTGAACTATGGGATTATAACTCTAGTCCCTAAAGGTAAGGATGCCAACAAAATACAAAAATTTAGACCTATAGGTCTACTAAATGTTTGCTTTAAAATTATTACAAAAGTATTGATGAACATGTTGAATTTAGTGGCTGCTGATGTTATATCTCCTACTCAGACTGCTTTTGTCAAGGGCAGATATATTATGGAAGGGGTCTTAATTTTACATGAAGCTCTAAACAGTATAAAAAAGTGGAAGCAAAGTGCTCTCTTATTGAAAATTGATTTTGAAAAGGCTTATGATAAAATCAAGTGGTCTTTTCTTTTTCAGATGCTCAGACTAAAAGGATTCCCAGATAAATGGATAGACTGGGTTATGGAAATCATTAGAGGGGGAAAAGTTTGTGTGAAGGTCAATGAAAATTTAGGAAAATATTTTCTTACCCACAAAGGGCTGAGGCAAGGGGACTCTTTGTCACCTCTCAATTTTGATTTGGCTGCTGATGCACTAGCTATTATGTTAGATAATGCTAGGAAAAATGGTCTGGTGAAAGGGGTACTAAATGAAAATGTTCCAAACGGGGTCAACATCCTACAATATGCAGATGACACTATTTTCTTAGTGCAAGATGATCTAGATAGTGATCATAACTTGAAATATATCTTATGCCTCTTTGAGCAAATGTCTGGTCTGAAAATCAACTTTCATAAGAGTGAGTTGTTTTTATTTGGGGAGGCCATTGATAAACAAGATGAATATGAAAAGATCTTACATGTCCAATAGGTGCTCTGCCTATGAAATATTTAGGATTACCAATTGATAAAAACAGAATTGGTAATAAAAAATGGAGACCTCCTGAAAGCAAACTGGAGAGAATATGTGAAACTTGGCAAGGCAGATTACTTGCCAGTGCAGGGAGGGTTACGTTAATCCAGTCTTCTTTGACAGTCATACCTTATTTTATAATGTCATTCTACGGGCTTCCCATTGGGGTGAACAAACGTATGGATTTCTTCAGAGCCAGGCTTTTATGGCAGGAGAGACCAAAATATCATTTAGTCAAATGGTCTGACGTGTGCAGGCCGAAAGATATGGGGGGTCTGGGGATCCAAAACCTTACCCATTTGAATAAAACTTTGTTGTGTAAATGGTGGTGGAAACTATAGACAACAGAGGGGCTGTGACAGGATATCATTTTGAAAAAATACCTCGGAAAAAAATCTTAGTAATATAACTGCCAAGCAGGGGGACTCTTAGTTTTGGAGGGAGATCTTGAAACATAGAAATCATTTTACTTCTTTGTGTAAGTTCACAGTGGGAAATGGGGAAAAAATTCATTTTTGGGAAGATTGGTGGATTGGATCTGCTCCACTTAGAAAAAACTTTCCTAGGTTATATAATATATGTTTTGATAAGAAGAAAACAATCAAGGAGATTTTGGATAATGGGATAGATAACATGCATTCTAGGAGAACTCTGACAGGGAACTCAATAGAACTTTGGGAACACATCAAAGAAGCTTGCAGCTCGGTGACTCTGAGTGAGGATAAAGATAAAGTGAAATGGACACTGACTAAAAAAGGGATTTATACTGTAAAATCCTTTTACAGAGTCAAAGTTTTTAAGTGGTTGGCTCTTAGAAATAGCATTCTTACAAAAGATAACTTTCTGCGCAGGGGGTGGATAGGTGATAAAAAATGCCCCTTTTGTGGGCATAAAGAAAGTATAAACCACCTCTTCCTTTCCTGCTCTATTGCTAGGTTATTATGGAACATTTTAAAATGTGCCTTCAATTTAAATGACATTGCAGAAAACCTAGACCTGGTAATGTGAAACTGGGTAAAGACTTTTGGCAAAGATGAGAGGGTCTTGGTTATGATCGGAATTTCTGCGATATGCTGGACTATTTGGAAATTAAGAAATAGTGTTGTATTTGATAACAAAAGGGTGAATGACCCCTGTGTACCTGTTAATTTGCTTCTAATTTTTTTGCATGATTGGAATGTTTTGCAGGAAAACCCCACAAGAAGTGAGATGATGGAGGCAGGAGTGAAACAAGTCGGTGAGGTGGCTAGAGAAGTGTTTAAAGCAGCACATGGATGGTGTCTGGAGACTAGGAGAATTCTTGGGTGACCAGATTCGAACTCTTCGGGATCACTCTCTGGTGCTGCAAGAAAAGATGGGCGCTTCAACAAGCTGCATCAACTTACCTTCTGTTTCATCCTGCTCTTCAGCCTTTTGTTTCTCGGGGCAGAAATAAATGTATGATGATGGATACCTGTTAGAGGGGGCTGTCTATGTTGCCTCTTTGAACTACTTTCTATTTCTAAAACTTCATTTTAAGCCGGGTGCTGGGACCTGTTTATGCCCAGGCCTTAGATCTCTTGTGAGGTGCTGCTTTGGGGGCAAAATGGGGGGGGGAGGGATGGCTGTCCCCCTCCCTCAATAGTTTGACGCTCGTAGAGATTTGCTATCGTAGCTTTCTATTCTTTTACTTTCCTTGTAAGACATGGTGATTTCACTTAATGGAAATCGGAGAGAGAGCTCTCTTTTATCAAAAAATAAAGAGACAGAGAATTGAACTACAGATTTACCTGAATTGATCTGTGGAGAATGATGAGTGTCTGATCGAAATTTTCTTTGGGTTACTTTGCAACTGGTTCAGATATGCCAATAGGCCCAATACACCAGTCACCTGTACAACAAAAATTACTGAAAATTTTACTGCTGAAGTATGCCACTAGAAATAGAATAAGAACTCCTTCACCTGAACTGATAGAGTGATAGATATTTAGAATGGTCGCTAACTATAATCGTGTGAAACTGGTCTTGTTAGAGTGATAGATATTAATTGCCTAGTCGAATTATTCATGTCCTGTTAGTATGTTCTACATACCCTGTTGATTCAGTTCACTGGATGTTTTAATATCTTGTCAGCACTTGATAATCTATAAACTTACATACTTGATGTTATATTTTTTTCTCAGCTCTCTTAAATGTTGGTGCTGATTAATGTGTAGTATTAAATGTATGCATCTTTCTCCTTCTGAAAGTTGCCCTGCTTTCCTGAGCATCAAATGTCTATTGAACATTGTTACTCTTGCCTGGAGCCGTCTGTTACACTTATCAGGCCTAGGCAGGGCATTCACACAACCCCAAAAGTTTGGTTTCAGTAGGACTGTTGCCTAAATTATTCTGGCTGGAACTATTTCCTGTATTAATTGATTTGAGGTCGTACCATATGCCATGAGCCTATGACACTCAGAACTTCCTTTAAAAGAAAAAAAAAATCCCACTGAGAAACATTTAAATGGTCATATTGTAGCAAGATATGTACGAATCATTTTAGAAACAATTGATGAATTTTAGAAACAATGATCTCAAACATAGAAATGTTTACTATGGGTTGTATGTTTTCCCATGAGTCATAGCTATAGAAATGTAATAGGGACCTGATTCAGTTATGGTCACTTTTGTTTTGATGTAAAAACTTTATTGGAGCTATGCTAGCTGATCCTTTCAGGAAATCCAGGGTAATACGTATATAGGTATTTCCTTCCTAGCTGGGTATTAATTCTAGGGCAAATGAACACATACATTGTTGTCCATTAATGTCAGTTTGCAGGAGACCAGAGTATTAATTTGACTGACATTTATTTGTACAACCATCTTCTCTGTTGCTAGCAGCACACCCGTTTAGTATTTCAATTGACATTTGATGCCTCTGTTCTACCTCTACCCATTTGCTTGTTCCACCTCTGTTCATATATTAAAATGATTCTTTAATAAAGGGAAGCTGGTCAGAATTTAATTCAAGCTGTTATTTGTCTGTTCTGTTGGCTTTTGGATGTGGTATCAAGAAATAAATAATCACTACTCTGATTGTCACTATCGTGGCACTATCAAATTGGAAGTAGCTACCTGAAATATGTAATTAGAACAATGTATTCTGGAAATCTTTGGGCCAGGATATACAATAAGAAAATCCCATGTATTTTCATTGCCGTGTAACCTTTTTCCAAGCCAAACATGTGATATATGATGGACATGTTCATGAACCTTGAAAGAAATTTACACTTGTTGAGGCATATGTGGCTTATTACTTTGTCATATACTGGACTTGTTCTCGAGCTTTGAAACCTCTGGTCTTCATAAGTTATGGTTGATGACCATTCTATAGATTAGCATACATAATTTTGTTCTCGAGTACCTAGCATTTTGTGTATATTAGTATGTGGTAATTCGTTGAGCTAACTGGAATACTAGAACATAGGTTGGCCTATTTAAGTTTTGTCACTCTCATTCTGCTTTTGTTTTATAATTAGGTTCTCAGGCAACTAGAGAAGCAAGACTAAACAATCTGGACAAACTTTTGGCCATTCAAAAACTGGATGATCTAAGAGCAATTCATCTATATGGCAACATCATTCTTAGTGTTGTTTGGCCTGTAAAAATATAACTGATTTTGAGCTATTGCACAAGTCTTGTGTTTCATTATGGTTGTTGCAAAATTATGGTGTTGCTGTGAAAGATCACATATGAGATATTATTGATTCCAAGTCATGCTCTTATGATAAATCATGTTGTAGCTGTGATATAATTGATATTGTTGGGATGAGATATTGATCCGAAGTCATGCAAAATTATGTTGTTGCTGTGAATAATTGCTGCAAGATTATTCACGTGTAGCAAGTTTCATCAGGTAACATTTTTATTAGGTGACCTTTACAATTTTGTAGTAAGCTCTTCTTAATATGATGTTGTTTTACATGTAAAGATTGCATTTTTAGATGTTTGCACTATCTTATTTTAATATGGCAGTCCCTGCCTACCAAACAAGTTTTTCATATGGAGGGGACTGTGGCTGGAGGGGTTCGGGGGTTTCAAGGGGATTTGAGGGGATTGGGTGGAAGGAAGGGATTCACCAAATCCCCTGAAATCCCCACCTCCCTAATGCACTTCTACCAATCAAAGCCTGAGGGACTGAGAGGGTGGTGCTACTGATTGAAGTGTTGTGTTGTTGCTGCTAGTGGTGGTTTGCACTACTGTGTGTTGCTACTGCTGCTGTTTTTGCTCCCTCTACGACTGAGGCTGCTGCTTCCTGAAGCTGTCGTTGTTGTTGCTAAATGGAGAGGAGAAGGTCGCAATGTCTGCTGCTACTTGCAGCTACTTGCCAGGGGGAGAAAGGGGGAGTGTTGAACCGGTATGGGCCTGGCCCATCTCCACTTGGCCCATAAGGCCCAACCCATGTGCAAGACCTAGAAGAGAAGGAGGCGCTGGTCGTTGTCTTCCCTGAGGGCGCCCGCCATGACCGAGCGAGCTGCCAGTGCAATCAAGAGGGCCGACGAGGTACACCTCTCCCGCTTCTACATGGTATCACACTAGGCTGAAGCGGCTATGGTGTAGTCCGATGGGTACACAGGAGGAGTGGCTGCTGCGGCTGGAATCAGATTGCAGTGAGGCGGCGTGGCCAACTCAGGCGAAGAGGAGCTGCGAGGGCGTGTGCCGATGGTGGTGCTCGGTGGAGGCTGTAGGAAATATGCCATAGAGTCAATAATAAATGTTATTATTTATGTTCATGTTCGTAATTATGTTTATATTCCATGCTATACCTGCAATGGTCCTTGAGTCCGTATATCCATAAAGTCTTAGAGGAAAACCCATATGCAAGTACAGTAAAATGTATTCCTAGTCTTGCCTCTAAGACTAACTCAGGTATTTCATAATGATTACATTTTCCAGATCATGGCATGTCTATGCCGGCAACTTTAAGGACACAATGTTAGAAGAACATTCATCCAAATCGGTGAGACCTAGAACGTCACATAAAGTTTTTGGTATAGTAGAGACGCTAGCACCTAGATCACACAAAGCATTGCATTCATAATCTTTAATCTTAACTTTAATAGTAGGTTCCCATTCATCTTGTAATTTCCTTGGTATTGACACTTCCAATTCTAGTTTTTCTTGATGAGCTTTAATCATGGCTTCTACAACGTGTCTAGTAGAAGATTTATTCTGTTCGTAAGCATTAGGTGAATTATCATGATTGTAACAAGGAAATACATTCAATCAAATACACATTATCATAATTAAAGTCCTTGTAATCCAAAGTAGTGGGCACATCAATATCTAAAGTTTTGACCTCTTCAAACCCACTTTTGTAGTTTTTATCATTAAGATCATCAACCTTCGAACAATTGAGACACCTTCTACTTAAAGTTGACTCATCTCCTGTCCCTTTTTATCAAGTTTTATATTAGTAAAAAAGTTATAGTGGAGACTCCTATAGTTTTAATATCTTCATCCTCACTAGTTAAAAGATGTGATTCCGGTTTAGCAGCCATTTTATTCACTAGTGTTGTTTGTTTATCAAAAATCTTCCCTATCATATTTTCTGTCCGAGCAAGTTGTAATTGAAGGTTGGCTACTTCTTGATTGACCTCATCAAAAAATTTGTTAATAGCTTGTAGCAAGGTAGAGTGTTCTTTAATTTCCTTAGCAAATAGCACGTTTTGTTCATACTGTGAATGCATAAAAAATTTAGTTGCCTTTTTAATTTCAAACAACCTTTTACTATAAGAGCTACCACGGGGATCATTAATATTAGAGGGATTGAATGGATATGGTCTAGGATTAAAATTCCCTCTATAAGCATTATTGTTAAAATTATTTCTTGCAATGAAGTTCACATCAATAGTATCGTTATTTTGCTCAATCAAAGTAGATAATGGGATATCATTAGGATCAACATGAGCATTTTTACTAGCAAGCATATTCATAAGAGCATCCATTTTATCACTCAAAGTAGAAACTTCTTCGACATAATTTACCTTCTTACAAGTTGGAGCTCGTTCGGTGTGCCATTGGGAATAATTTGCGGTCATATTATCAAGAAGCTTGGTTGCCTCTCCTAATGTAATTCCCATGAATGTACGTCCTGTAGCAGAATCTAGAAGATTTCTCCATACAAAATTCAATCCTGCATTTTTTATTATCATCCATAAGCTTAATCCATGAGTGGGACAATTTTTAATCATTAATTTCATTCTCTCCCAAGATTGTGCAACATGTTCTTGCTCATGTTGTTTGAAGTTCATGATTTGGTTTCTAAGAGATATAGTCTTAGCGGGAGGAAAGTACTTAGCAATAAAACCATCCTTACATTTATCCCATGAATCAATACTATTGCGAGGTAAGGATGAAAACCAAGAAATGAAATAATTTCAACTTGAAAATATCATTATCCACATTTTTGATTTTGCATATCACATAATTCAACGAAGGTATGAAGATGGGATGCAACATCTTCATTAGCATTTCCAGCAAATTGATCTTTAGGCAAGTCCACATACTCAGCCATCATATAGTCTTCTATGATTGCTAACACTCACCTCGTGCAGAAGAGCAAAACGTTTCAGCAGGACACATAGAAAGTTAGGGGCTTATTGTTTTGCCTCCCAACATATTCACCTCAAGGGTGATGTCAACAATAATAACTCATTCTATCTATATTCAACTCGACATATGGGCCTAGATCTTTCCTCACCACATGATGCTTGCCAAAGGAGAAAAATAAAAAGGGATAGAAGGAAAACTTTGACTCTTTTCATAAAAGTAAACACATGAAAAGTAAAAGATAAGCCCTTTGCAAAGGGAAGCAGAGGTTGCCATGCGCTTATTTGTTTGTATGCCCAACCCCTTAGTGCAAAAGAACGTCACATTACATTGCCCCTTGTGATGGCGACCTTTATTATGCAGTTTGTCGCTTTTATTCTTCACCATCACAAGTTCGTGCAACGCTCAATTTTCTCTTACTCTAAATGATCACACACTTTTAGAAGCAATTTTTATCGCCTTTTTGCACCGATGATAACTTACTTTACGGATCTTGCTCAATCCCTAGGTAGGTATGGTGGACACTTGAAAATAAGATTTGGGTTTAAGGGTTTTTGGATGCACAAGTGGTATCTCTACTTAGTGCAGAATTTTTGGCTAGCAAAGATAGGGGCAAGCACCACATGTTGAAGGATCCATGACACTATGACTTCTATGTGAATATAAACAAACATAAACCATTAAGTTGTCTTCCTTGTCCAACGTCAACAATTTTGGCATATAATATTTT
This sequence comes from Triticum dicoccoides, assembly GCF_002162155.2. Lineage (NCBI taxonomy): Eukaryota > Viridiplantae > Streptophyta > Magnoliopsida > Poales > Poaceae > Triticum > Triticum dicoccoides. Next base: position 726,820,710 of record NC_041392.1, read on the forward strand.
GATGATGGATCACAATCATACAAGATTTCTAGGATAGTATATTTATATGTGAATCTTCTCTTCCTTTATTAATTCTTTCATGAGTTGCATCATTGACTAATGCTATGTTTGTCAATCTCTAATAAAATTACCTACTCATACTTTTCCTTATATGGTGTCATCACCTACCATAGGATTAGTATATGATCTTCTTGATTTATTTCCTTTCTTTTATTTCTATCCTTTCTATTTTTTCTTTCTTATTTCTATTTCTTTTTTTTGCAAAATGAAAGTAAAGAAAGCAAAAACTCAAACTAAACTTTATTATATATCTTACACATGATTACAAAGATAGATCACTAAGCAAACTCTTAGTAAGAAAGGATCAAACTAAACTTTTATTCATCTAAAGCAAACAATTGAACTAAAATAAGTAAATGCAAAAAGATAGTGGGGTGATACGATACCGGGGCACCTCCCCAAATCTTGGCAGAAGCCAAGGGGAGTTCCCATACCCGATATTCAATTCTCTTTGGGTGATGAAGAAGAATGTGGTGGTGATGAAGAAGAGATCTTGTCCTCAGATTTCCACGGCAGTGGCACACCAACATAAGAGGAGTGAGTCTCGCGGGTCCTGCAACTAGCAGCCAAACTCATATCTTTAAACCTCACCTCATATTCAAAGACTTGGTTTTGGAGATCATAGATCCGTCTTTAGAGGAAGTTGATTTGCTCGTTGAGGGTGAAGATGATGTCCTTCATGGGCTTGCCATCCACCTTGAGATCACGGGAGAGGTCTGTGATCATGAGGTGATTTGCGTTAAGTCCACGCTCCACCATCCCCTTGCACTAGAAGACATCTTGTTCCATAGCTTCAAGCCGAGCCTCCACGGTTCCTGTTCCTTTCGGGCCTTGCACGTCGCGGATGTGGAGCAGCCCCTCATGCATCTGGATGACTTGAGGGTGTTGCACCACCTCCCATAGATATGGGTTGACGACGTTCTTGAAGAACTTGTCCTTAGAGGAACCGGAGGTGGCCATGGTAGATGGGGTCTGACAGAAAACAACAAGGAAAATAAAATAGAGGATTTCTCCGTGATACTGTGGTTAACAGGAGTATATATAGATTTTTTATCTTGGGGGACAAGAATACTGTAGAAAAATGGAGTCCGGAAGGTGTCCCGGGTGGGCACAACCCACCTGGGCATGCCCTGGAGTCTTATGGTCACCACGGGATGCTTCCTGGAAGTTTCTTTATTTCCTAATTTTATAAATATTCCAAAACTGACAAAAAATATTTTTGCGGATTTTTCAAAGTCTGTTTACTTACTGTATCATGTACCTCCTTATTTTCATGATTCTTGAGTGTTTTAGAAGGACTCTTTTATGTTTTCTTCCGGTGTCAAAGTTTGTATAATATTACTTTCAACATTAATGAGTGTATCTGAGATATAGTGTTTTATTTGTTGCCCATTGACAACCTTTGGGTTAGTACCTTCGGCATTATTTATTTTGATGGCTCGTGGCCGATAAACCTCCTCGATAACGTAAGGGCCTTCCCATTTTGAGAGGAGTTCTCCTGCAAAGAACCTGATATGAGAGTTGTACAAAAGAACATATTCTCCGACTTTAAACTCACGCTTTTGGATTCTTTTGTCATGTCATCTTTAAACTTTTTCTTTGAATAATTTTGCATTTTCATAGCTTGGGTTCTGCATTCATCTAAGGAGCTAATATCAAATAACCTATTTTCACGAGCAAGTTTAAAATCATAGTTGAGCTCTTTGACGGCCCAATAAGCTTTGTGTTCTAACTCAAGAGGCAAATGACAAGCTTTTCCATAAAACATTTTATAAGGAGAGATACCCATAGGATTTTCATATGCTGTTCTATAAGCCCAAAGTGCATCATCTAATTTCTTATACCAATTCTTCCTACACCTATTGACAATCTTTTGCAAAATTAATTTTATTTCTCTATTGCTAAGTTCAACTTGACCACTAGACTGAGGATGATAAGGTGATGCAATTCTATGGTTAACATCATACTTGGCAAGCATTTTACGGAAAGCACCATGAATAAAGTGTGAACCACCATCAGTCAATAAATATCTAGGGACTCCAAACCTTGGGAAAATAACTTCCTTAAGTATTTTAATAGAGGTGTTGTGATCAGCACTACTAGTTGGAGTAGCTTCTACCCATTTAGTAACATAATCAACAGCAACAAAAATATGTGTATACCCATTAGAAGGAAAAGGTCCCATGTAATCAAATCCCCAAACATCAAATGGTTCAACAACAAGTGAATAATTCATAGGCATTTCTTGACGCTTACCGATATTACCTATTTTTTGACATTCATCACAAGATAATATGAACTTACGAGCATCCTTGAAGAGATTAGGCCAATAAAATCCAGATTACAATACCTTGTGAGCAGTTCTATCTCCAGCATGATGCCCTCCATAAGCTTCAGAGTGACATTTCCATAGGATTTGTCCCTGTTCATGCTCAGGTACACAACATCTAATAATACCATCTACTCCTTCTTTATAAAGATGTGGGTCATCCCAAAAGTAATGTCTTAAATCATAGAAGAAATTTTTTCTTTTGTTGGTATGTAAAGCTCAGTGGTAAATATTTAGCAACAATGTAATTAGCATATTCAGCATACCAAGGAGAATTATGAGCAATATTTATTGCAGCTAACTGCTCATAAAAAAACTATCATCAATTGGTAGTGGGTCATCAGACACATTTTCAAGCCTAGATAAATTATCAGCTACGGGGTTCTCAGCTCCTTTTCTATCAATGATATGTAAATCAAATTCTTGTAACAAGAGAACCCATCGAATAAGTCTAGGTTTAGCATCTTTCTTTTCCATAAGATATTTAATAGCAGCATGATCGGTGTGAACAGTTACTTTTGAATCAACAATACAAGGTCCAAATTTATCACAAGAAAACACCACTGCTAAGAATTCTTTTTTAGTAGTAGCATAATTTCGTTGAGCACTGTCTAGAGGTTTACTAGCATAATGAATAACATTCAGTTTCTTATCAACTCTTTGTCCTAGAACAACACCAACAGCATAATCACTATGCTTGCTCTGCTTGTGGCTCGATCTGAGCTCGTCGATTTGGGTAACAGGGCAATTCCTCATGTCAACGATCCGCCTGTGCATCTCGTAGCATGTGTACACGCTCTTGGCCACGAACCTGAGGTGAGGTTCATCCAATTGCTGCATCCAGGCCATGTGCCAGGATACGGGACTTGTTCTCTGGGCATCCCGCTTCATCTTTTCGTAGTAGGGCTCGATGATGGCTGAGGCGAGTTCGACCAGGGAGCCCTTCTTCATGCTGCCCCAGACCCTATAGTGGTCACGGATTTCGACAAGGTTCTTGCAGGCCAAGAGAGCTTTTACATCGTCGGTGGTTTCCACCATGGCGAACTTGTAGTCGGTGCTCTTGACAAACCTGTTGAAATGGTCGCAAGGCTCTGTGGCCATGCAGTAGTGGTAGATGAGGACATGATGGCGCACACACAACTGGGCGATGACAACCTTCTGATCTATACCGGGACGACCGGCGGTGTATTGGAGGTCGATGCCGACCACCTTGTACTTGTCTCGAGCAAGGAACTGCTCAACGCTGTTGATGTAGTCATCCACCAAGGCCGGGACGATCGTGTACACCACCGAGAGATCCTTCTCCCTCGCGTGAGTCTCCACTCTATGCTCGCTGAACTCCATTGGAGCGCCACTAGACATCCCCTCTCTATGTGTCGTCTGGGTGTGCTTGTTGTGTTGTGGGGCGCGATTGAAAGGTTGAAGAGACTAAGGTTATAATGGCCGCGGGAATTTAAGGGGAAGCTGGACGAACAGGAGTATCCGCAGGCCCTGATGGCAGTTCTAATTTGCAGCGCGTAACTCCATCGTGCCGCACGTAACTGCATCGCGTGGCAATGCGCGCGGCGCAACCGCATGCATATGGGGGCCCCCACGTGATCGTGCGCACGCCCAACCGGTGGCAGAGCACGCATGGAGGGATGCGAGCAGAGCGCTCCGCGGTCGCCTCAATGGCGAGCAACCATATATATATATATGCATATAGCAGTTGAACACGCAAGGAAAAGTTGTCCACAAGCCGAGCGCGCCAACGGACATGAGCAGAGCACGCCGCGGTGCCTAACAACAAGCACAGCGCGCTGCGGCGCCTAACGGTGAGCAGAGCTTGCCAAGGGACGCGAGCGGAGGCCGGCACAGTGATACGTGGAAAATAAGACGAACTGTGCGAGCGATGTCAGAGACATCAAGCACGAATCAGATTAGAGTTGCATGTACGATACGTGGCATACAGTTGATCCATCCGAGCTGTTTGTGATCGAATAAGCCGTGTGTGTTGCGGGCAAACGCTTGCTGGTATATAACCTTAAATTTAACCAAACAAGTGGTAATGCATGTTAAAAAATTGTATAACTGGAAACTATGTTCAAATACGAATCCAACGATATAATCTTTGGCGACATGCATTCATATTTTATTAGTTAAATCCTACTTATAAACCAGGATGGGGTATAATAGGTAATTAAATCGCAAACATTTTTTGTATTAGTCGTATGTGTACGTGTCCTTTCGTCCTCCTCTCGCACGTCTTGTCACCCCGTTACCGCGGACGGCTTACAACGCAAGCTTGCGCAGCGCACAGGGGCGTTCTCTTGACCAAACAGTGGCGCCAATGAATCGTCGGTGAGCCCGTCCCCGTGCAACCTTGCAGGTTCCCACGCAAGCTTCCCCCCGACTCGGTGAAGTCCCCCAAAATCCCAATGCTTACCGGCGTGCTATATAAACCCTCACGGCCGGCGAGTCCTGCGTCGCATTTTCCCCTCCCTCCCTGTAGCTTATCTTGTCTGCTTCTCCCACAATCGCCAATGGCACCGGTCCATCATCGTCGCTCATCCACTCTACCGTCATCAGAGGACATCTCCAGCTAGGAGGACCGCAACGGCGGCTCATTCCCCGGCGTAGTGTAGTGGGTGTGGCGTCCCTGTTGGGTGTGCACGGAACACTCACCACACACTTCACCGCCGCTACCCGTCGGCAGCTGTTGCCGGCCGCCATTGCACTACTAGGGAAAAGCCTAGCAGCAGCGCGGGTTTTAGGCCTATCAGTAGCGCGGGAAGGAGCGCTACTGGTACGGCTCTATAGCTAAAGGTTAGAAGTAGCGCGGGTTAACCCATGCTACTGCTATATCAACTTAGTAGTAGCGCTTTCCCCTAGCAGCGCTACTGGTACTTACTAGTAGCGCTTCTACCAGCCCGCGCTACTACTCCTATTCCGTATTTTATTTCTTTTTTATTTCATGTTGTATTCATACACCTTTATACAAGTTTTCATACAACAACAATTTAGAGATTGTTTTTACATCATAATGAGTTATTACATCACTGGGTGAAAGAACCGTGGACTAGTTTCAAGTGGATGGACATCCACTTGAAACTAATCCGCAGTTCCTTCACCTAATGACATGATAAATATCATCATCATCATCATCATCATCATATCATTAACAACTTATCATCATAATACATCATTGTCATATAACACCTCCTCATGATCATCGTTTTCATCAATGAGACATCACATAGCAAGTTGGTCACTAGTCATAATCACAACTACTCCTCATCATCAACTCTAACACATTGTACCACATAATATACATTGTACCTCATAGAACCTACTACATTCTCTTAGGACCTACTATTATGGAGAATGGCGATTATCCTGTCTCCAATTCTTGCCTTTCGCACAATGTTGCTTCCAAGAACCTCCTTACGACTGTCCATTCATTTTTTTCATTCTTTGATTACGATGTGTTCATCGGTTTTAGAAATCTGATATGGACAGGTGAGATTCGTAGGATGACCTGGCTGTGTGTTCAAAACATCAAAGCGACCATTCTGATGAGGCACACAATCCTTCCGGATTTTGTGTTGAAAAACATAGTAATAACTTAGTAGTTAGTAATGTAGTTCTGTTTTAGAAGTATGCAAAAGATGCACGGATGTCATAATAGTAAGAAATCTTACCATGGCATCTCCATGGATGTTATAGTGGTTCAACACGTGCACTAGTGGCACATATTGACCATAACGTGGAGGGGTTTTATAATAGATATTGTAATTCTCAAGTTCCGTACAAAACGCGATCAGATGATTTTTCTCCTGATAAGTTAATTCGGAGCCATCGGTGTAGTAGGTTCTGTGTACCATCTTCTACACATTGTTTGAAGAATGAAAATAAGCTGTCAGTGGAAATAAGCTGTCCACTATTTTTAAATAAACAAATTAAATTATTTAATAACTATGTTTGAGAAACTCACATAGCGGTAGAATTGGAAGCGTACAAGGACTCAAATGTCCATATTGTCTTGCTCGATGTCAGGATCACCAAGATCCATGGTGACAATCATATCCTCATAAAACCCATACATCTTGGAAAGTGCTTCCCAATTTGTGCAACCAAAATGGGTAACGCTCTGAGAATTGTACAGATTTACTTCAAAATCCATACCATGATGGGTCCTTAGGTGAATTTTCTTTGTTTCGAAACTTTCATGGTCTTCAAAACCCATCCTCTCCAAGACATAGCGTCTTGCATGGAATGGGATAAGCTAGTTGAATTGTAAAAGACAAAAATTACACGTTGAAATTGTTGAAGTCGTGCTTAATTCAAAAAAAGACTTGTCATCGTTGCGTACCGTTTCAACATCGAAGGTCTCCTGGAGCTTAATGCTAAAGTTCCGATCTTCGTCTAGGTGAGGCCTGTCGCAATGACCTCGGTCGTTGTTGCACCAGTCGCACTCCCCCAGGAGACTTTTGTCGTCCGAGTACGACATTTCCTATGTTCATAATTCAAAGATTAAACTTGTACAATTAAATATATGTACTACAAAAACTAAATTAGATCATTATTCATCACGGGTTGACTAATAGTCTGCCGAGTTTTTTCTTGAAAACTCTCAGCTCATGTGGTGTATACATTCGACCGTTGGTGATGGTCGCTCCTCCTGTCGTCCCCGAGTGCATTACACCAAAATGTCTAGCACACGGGAACGAAGGAGAAGCGACCCCCACGACAACAGTCGGGATTCTTCATCCTCTCATACATGGTGGATACTCTCCCTCACTGATTCCTCTCTGACATTTGCAACCGTCAGTTATGGTCGTTACTCCTCCTTCCCCTAGTGCATAACAATGGTCTAGCACAAGGAGAAGAAAGAGAAACGACCCCCACGACAACCGTCGGGATTCTTCATCCTCTCATATATGGTGGAGCCTCGATAGACTTAAGGTCAACCCAAATTATCGTTTAATTATCTTTCTAGAAAATCCAGGCCACTCGGTATTTCCTACATATTCTAGCACAAGTCATGCCAAAATTCACGGAAAAATCCAGCATGACCGTTGCTAAAAAAGGACATATCAAGCGCCTGAAATTTGCCGGAACGGAAATTAATCAAAACTCCGGCAAAACATAGGCCACTTGGTGGTGTAACCTGCAAACATGACCAGCCACTTGGGCAAGCACATATCCTATTTGAGCAACACAAGATATACATTTTTTATCTACATCATATGAGCATTCAAACTTGATGGTCATTGCATTTTAATGGTTGAAAATATCAGCAAAAACATTTCAAAATATCTTATAGGACTCATATTGACATGGATATTTGGCTAGTTTCACCTCGAGGTCGGAGGGGGTCGGTGACGGGGACGACGGCGGGGATGATGGAGGGGCTCCTAGATTTCTGCAAAAACAAAAACCCTATAAGCTATCAACTAATCAAATGCATACGCCTTGCATAGTGGGTTCCAATTTTAGCATTCAAAATAGGAGTACTTCTCCAATTTGAGCATTCAATAAGCAAAACCAAATCGTAAAATAAATAAGTATTCAAATTAGCATGCATTCAATAAGCAAAAGTAAATCATCTCTTGCGTCCGTACATCGTCGAATATTATCACTAATACAACCCGAATATTATCATACAGATAACATCACTAATACAACTAAAACCCTAGCGCATGAGGGGTATCAGCACGGGCGGTGGACACCCAAAGAGAAGGAACCATCACAGGATCATAGCTCCAGTGAGATCCCTAGAGAACCTGCCAGGTAGTGGAGAATATGTGCTCCAACGCAAACAAGTAGCGACGGACATGCGCGTCCGCCTCGCTGACACGGTGACGTACCACCTCCGCGGGGTACTCAAGCCTCTGCACCATCACTGGCCCACGCGACTGTCACCAAAGAAGGTTCGGGTCAACGACGGGCTGGCTCCTCACCAAGCTGCGTCCCCCGGTAGGTAGCGCCTCCCAGTACCAGCCTGACGGAGCCCAGTCCCAGACATGGCCCATCTGGTCAAGCATGTGTCCTCTGCCGAGTCGACGACGAGGATGCGGGATAGGCATCATCGACGTTGATGCGGGAATAATTGCTTTAACTAAAAAAATAACAACAAATGTGACATGTTCAACTACTTCTATTAATTCAACTAGTTCTTACTAAAAATAAACTTACTATAAATAAAAATAAACTAGTTCTTACTAAAAATATACTAGTTCAACTAGTTATATTAATTTTCTTACTAAAAATACACTTGTTCTATTAATTAAACTATTATTACTAAAAAACAAGTTTAACTAGTTCTATTAAATTTCTTACTAATTCTATTAAACACTACTGCCCTAGTTCTTACTAACTAATTAGTACCTAGGAACTACTGCACTAATTACCGTCTAATTTGATGAACCCTAACTAATTTGATGCAATCTAAAATTTGAAGAACCCTAGCAAATTTAGCTAGGAAGAGGTAGGGGAGGGGGAGGAGGAGGCGTGCTCACCTCGGGTGCCTGCGGCGAGGGAGGGGCAGGCAGCATCGAGGTCGGGGTCAGGGCTCGGGCGCGCGGTGGAGGGCGGCATCGAGGTCGGGGTCGGGGGCGGCGTCGAGGGTGTGTAGAGAGCAACGGGAGAGCACGCGGCGGCAGACGGCGATGCAGGGCGGCGACAGCGTAGGAGTTGGGATTTGGGGGAAGTGGCCGTGGGGAAGAACGAATCGTGCGGTTAAGTCAAAAGTAGCAGTAGCGAGTTCCGGGAAGTGCGCTACTGCTATGTTAGCTGTAGCGCGTTTCTGAACATGTGCTACTGCTATTCCTTTCTCTTTCTTATTTGCTTTCCATTTAGTTTTATTTCCGTTAGCACTAGTGCCTTTCTTCGTAAATGCGCTGCTACAAAACAAGTAGCGGTAGCGTTGTTTCCATAAAATCGCTACTACTATGTGTAGCCTATCGGCTTAGTAGTGGGAGTTTTAATAGTAGCGCTTTTATTGTTAGACGCGCTATTGCTACATATGTATCTGTAGCGCGGTTTTTGCAAGCACGCTACTGCTAGTTAGCACTAGCGTGCTTTTTTAACAAGCGCTACTACTAAAGTTCTGTGTATAAGGTTTCCCTAGTAGTGTTGCCGCCACACCACCGTCAAAAGCTAGGGCCATCGCTCGCTCCGCCGCCGCGGCCCGTAGGCGGGAGGTGGCCCTCGTGGCCGCCACCCCACTACAGGCCATCACTTGCTCCGCCACCGCGGCCCGAAGGCGGGAGGTGGCCGTCGTGGCCACCACCCCATCGTCGGCCGCTGTGGCCGCCAGCCCACCGCCGACCTCCAGGATCATCACCCGCTCCGCCACCGCCGCCCGAAGGAGGGAGGCGGAGGTGGAGCCCCGCACGTGCGTCAGCGACCTTGCACGCTACATCGAGTTCCTGCGGGAGGTGGAGGAATGCCTCGTTGAGCATGCAAAGAGCCTTACCACAGCCGTGGCCGCAGCACACACCGACACAGAGGCGAGGAATCAGGAGATCTACGAGCAGTTCGGCCGCTTCTAGAGGGAACGTCTGGAGCGACAGTTGGCGTTCGAGCTGGGGAGCGTCGCTGAACGTGCAATAGCGGCAGAGACTGTATTGCATTTATCCAGCTCGTTGGCCTCCTCCTCCTCTGCCTCTTACTTAGAGTGCTCGGCAGAGAAGAGGCTGCTGGAAGTAGCACAAAGCCCCTCCGTAGTAGTAGTATTTAGGGGCTATTTTGTTCAGTTCATCTGACTATAGATGTGTGGTGGAACTGTACAACGTACTTAAAATTAGCTAGTATATATAATTGAACTAGCTATTTCAGTACGTGGTTGACCACAATTGGGGAAAATTTTGGTCGGTTCAGCTGTCGAGTTGAACTTTTTGTATAAATTAAGAATGACTGCTTAATCTATGAATGAAATCTATGCTTAATTACTGAATTTTAGTTGCAAAAATTAGATAGTGCTAGTGATTTCTAGCTACATATTTTGACAAATCACAATGTTACAAGGATTGACAAATGACAATGTTAGTAGATCAACAAATTTCAATCTTTCCAGTTTGACAAATGGCAACATACCCAATATGACAGATGCAAATCTTACCAAATTGTTTGTACGTGGTTGCACACGGGTCATCCAAAAAAACCGTTTGCGTTGAAGGGATGCACAAATCCTGCGTTGCAAATTTTCCCTCGACTTAAGGGGGGAGACCGTAGCTCTCACTTTGCACACGAGTGTTCTATCTAAAATGTTTGTGATCAAGAGCTTCAGAAATCCTTCTAGGCACATTTTCTCTTGGCTTCCTGGGGAAGCTGTCGGTTTGCATACGGGTCTTCTAACTAAAACGTTTGCGATCAAGAGCTACACAAATCCAGCTAGGCACATTTTCCCTTGGATTCCTGGGGAAGTTGCTGGTTTGCATACCAGTGTTCTAACTAAAACATTTGGGATGAGTGTTTTATATTTAAAAACCGTATTAAACTGCGGCTTGGGCGCCATTAATGGAGAGGATGCGAGCAAGGCGGGCGGCCATGGAAGTTAAAGGGCTTGCTTCCTGGTGAGCCCGCGTGGCGTACAGCTCGCATGCTTCCCGGTGAGCCTCCGCATTGGAGTACAGCTTGCACGCCTCCCGTTTAGTCAAGCACTCAAGCACCTGTCTGCACGGCACCTCCTAGCAATTAAAAGAGTGAGGCGTGGCGTCACGTGAATGGTTAACAGAACGCACACAATTTAAATTATACAAAACGTTTGAGATGTTACAGTGGCAGCTATTTGTTTCTAAATGCCTTTGTTGGTTGTTATTTGAGTGGGCCTTCTCTCAAAATGGACACGAAAAATACCAAAGCATCACTACAAGAAATATGTCAACTAGTGACCTTCTGTCAATGACCCTGGAAGAAATAGTCATAGATCTATGACCATTTCAGACCAATTGGTCAAAAGCTGTTCGGGGTGCTCCAAACCCTAAACCATTGCGACCATTTTGGTCAGAAAGGTCGTAATTTCCTTACATAAATATAGATGGCCATAGCCTTATTTCTAGTTGTTAACGACCAATATAGATGGTCATAGCCTTGTAAATTGTGGCGGGTTGCTATGACTAGGCGCCACCTCATCAGTTTTGCCTATGTGTCATGTCCATGTGGCAGTTTTTGCCCTAGGTTGTAAAGCAACCTATATTTCTGTCATTCCCAAAATTCCCAAAAAAATCTCATAAATTATTTGGGTCATATATTCGTCAAATATGTAAAAACCTTCCTTGCCTAGTTCAAAAATAATTCAAAAATATTCATTTTCCTATTCTGTTCAAAACAACAGTTTGTGAAGGAAGTACCACTTTGGCATGTCCAAATAGTATCCATTTTCTACAGTGCTTTCCTATGCCTAAATAACCATCCTCCACCAAATGCCAGCTCAATCCATTCATTATTTTGAGCCGAGCTTCAACATTCGTATTTATGTCCAGTGTGGTAGTTTGCAAAGCATGTACCACCTAGGCTCCTCCTTTTGAGCTGAAAATTTGTGAAGACGGTCTTCTTAGTAACTGATCAGCCTCTGCCAAAACTCACGCCCATTAGCCATGTACATTTCCCGTACCGCTAATCAAACACTTGGCTGCTAATTCATGTTTGAGCATCGATCGGTCTCCTCGTGAGAATCTTATGTTGTAATTTTCTTCCTACCACCTACCTGGGGAGTACCCAACCCACTAGACATACCTAGGCTGCCCAGAACACATGGCAACGGCATGGTCACACGGTGACCACGCGGCGGGCATGCGAGTTTACACGCTCTAGAGTTGGGGGCCTCAGCCACCGCCCAAACCACGACTTATCGCCACCAAACCATGTATTTATGATTAAATAGGTACTTATGTAACTATAAATCATTTTTGGAAAAAATAAATAGTAAACTATGAGGCAGCTGCAGTTCAAATTTGACCCGCTTCCTACTGAATCGGCGGAAATTTGTCTTTTTCATGAGAGGTGGATCAAAACTTTTTACACCCAACCATTTTCTAAATTGTGCATTTAATATGTCCTAGTATTTTAGAAAATTGATTTGGTCCAATTTTGCAACAATTATTTGGGAGGTCCTTCACAAAAAAACCTCCTTTTGGGCACTCGAAAAATGGAAAATGTTTTTTTTGTCCAAAGAAAATGAAAACTTCCTTAGGCAATATTGTTTGCCCTTCCAAGGTGCACCCTTGTGCACAATATGAGATCATTTGAACAAACTATGCCATGAATGTGGCCATAAGATTGATCATTTGGCTTGAAAGCCATCGATCTCCACACGTGATAGCTCGTTTCTGAGAACACTTTTTTTAAAATAATTGCCGTATTACAAGTTTGTTATTTTTCCTGGGAACTTGGGCACATATGATGACACAATGCGAAGGTTTCCAAATTTTACGATTTTTTTGAATTTTTTATGCCCGTTTCAAAATGCGGTCAAAACGGCGGGAATGACCGTTCCTAGCTAGTGGTTGAATTTTGGAATTATTTTGGTGTTTCTCTAATTAAATAGGTACTTATGTACCTAGAAATGATTTTTGGAAAAAATAAATAGTAAACTATGAGGCAGCTACAGTTCAAATTTGACCCGCTTCCATCTGAATCGGCGGAAATTTGTCTTTTTCACGAGAGGTGGATCAAAACTTTTTACACCCAACCATTTGGTCAATTGTGCATTAAATATGACCTAGTATTTTAGTAAAATGATTTGGTCCAATTTTGCAACAATTATTTGGGAGGTCCTTTTGGGCACTCGAAAAATGGAAAATGGTTTTTTCATCCAAAGAAAATGAAAAAAAATCCTTAGGCAACATCGTTTTCCATTACAAGAAGAATATATAATGACACAATGCCAAGGTTTTCCAATTTTTTGATTTTCTTTTGAATTATTCATGCCTGTTAATGCAGTCAAAACGACGGACATGACCGTTCCAAGCTAGTGGTTGAATCTTGGAAAACTTTTGGCATTTCTCTAATTAAATAGATACTTATGTACCCAAAAATAAATTTTGGAAAAATTAAAGAGTAAACTATGCGGCACGTGTACTTCAAATTTGACTCGGTTCCTATTGAATCGACGAATTTTTTTCTTTTTTATAAGAGCTGGACCGAAACCTTTTGACACACAACCATTTGGTTAATTCCACATAAAATGTGGTCTAATATTTTTGAAAAATGGGGTTGTGCCTTTTTGCAACTAGTATCTAGTAGTTTATTCACAAAAAGACCCAACTTTGCACTTGATAAATGAAGAAGGAAAACAAAATTGCATGTGCTTTATTCTTATTGGTAGAACTAGCTGTGACACGGATCGATGACATGGCGCCCATCCATCCATCCATCCATTCGATCCACATCCATCCGTTCGATCCCACATCCATCCACACCCGGCTCGCCCACGTCGCTGCCCACCCAACCAACGGCCTCGTCCCCCTCCTCCCTCGTCCCCATCTCAGATCCCCTCCATCGACGGCGCCCTCGATCTCAGATCCCATCGACTACCACAGCAAACCTCGCGTCGCCCCCATCTCCGCCATCGCCCTCCCCTCGCCCCTGGCCACCCCCACCCGCTCCGCTTCACTCCGCTCCGCTCTGCTCCGGGATCCATCCACCCACCCAGGCCGTCGTCGTCCTAGGGTTCCACCGCCCGCACCTCGCCCCCTGCCTCTCCACCCAGACGACCACACCCTACCTCTCCTTCCTCGCAGCTACTTCGTCTCCAACGACGGCAGAGGCGGCCTTGACCGGATCTACGACTTAGCCGTAGCCAGCCGCAACCGTTCGCCACCGCGGATCCCGTGAGCCCCGTCCTCTTCTACTCCGTTCCGTGGCTCGGAGCTATGGCTGGACGGAGCGGTAGCTGGCGCCTACGGCAACGACCACGACGACGGGGGAGCACATCAGCACAATGGCGCCTATGGCAATGACCACGATGACGGGGGAGCAGCAGCAGCACCCGAGGAAGGCGCCTGGTACGAGTGGAAGTTCCCGCGCTCGTGCTCCTCCGCTGCTGCCGCCGTGTTCAAGCACCTCAGGCCAGCGCCGCTCCCCTCCCCTGCATTGGTGTCCCCTGACTCTGCTTGTGCTCCTCCGTGCGCCACCGGGCCGCGTCGCTGCTGTGTGTTGCTCGTGCACTGGCCAGCTGAAGTGGCCGGCCTGGGTAGCTACTGCTGGCTCCTTCCCGTGTTTGGCGTTATTGCTTTTATTATTGTTGCTTGATGAGTGTATAGAGATGCTGATGCTTGATTGTTTGTTCATTATGCAGACCACAAAATTGAGATGAATTACCGCGTGATGGGCAGTAGCAAGGTGCAGCGGTGGTTGTGCAGAACACGTTGCAGGGATTGGCAGCGTGGCACATGGACCTGCTAGAGAGTCTGTAGCCCAAGGTCAGGAAGCCCTCTTTTTCTTCCATTTACACGTGTGATGCTATATCCATCTGTTTTGTTTTCTTAGATACAGAATGTTGTTGGAATCAGCTCCTTGAGAGCCAAAATCGGAGAGCTTAATGACCCTAAAATCAAGTCAAAACAAATGTTTTACATCATAAGTAAAAGCAACATCATCTACTAATTAGGGACTGCAGACTTGCTCATGTCATGTGCAAACTTGCTTGCATTCAGTTTGAACTGTCAAATATTTTAATGTCCAGAACCATGACTATACATAAATACTTTCATGTCCAGAACCATGACTGTACATACTCGTATGAAAATTATTCACAACCTTTGTTCACTAGATCCAAGCCTGATGTGCTTTAGGCGTTAAATCTGTCTATATATATGATCTTCTTTATGTATATATATCCTCCTGGTCAGTTTCTTGAATGCAGTTTTGTAGGAAAGTGAATGATTGTCTGCTGTATGTTTTTGTTTTCTGCCTTTTGTCCATGATGAAAGGTGAAGAAACTATTAAGATGCACAAATGCAATCTCTCAAGTAAAGTAACCAACTATAGCAACATGGATAACAATGTACCATCATGTGAAGGGCTGAAATCATCTCAATGGGACAGAACATTAGTTGGTTATCTTATAGCTCAAATGCATTAACAGTGAATAATTTCTATTTTTGTTAGTAAACATTGGGTGACATGGCAAACAAAATTTCCTGCAGCATACTGATTGTTAAATCACTAAACATCTTATATGAAGCAACACTTATCTTGCAGACATCTAATATGCAGTTCTAGTAATATGTGAAATACTGATTTTAGTTTTTTAGTTGCATATGTCATTCATGCATGGATTCCTTTTCTGATGTACCAGCTCCCTAATCATGTTTTTCATCTTTCGGGTTGGTATCTTAGAAGAACCCAGGCGCGCTATGTGGGGAAGCAAAGCAGCAGCTCACAACTCCGGCCTGCGACTCTAGATGAAGGCACCACGACAACGCATCATGCTGCTCCCTTGGAAGGTCGGCTCTGGACAGTAATTTTCTCTCAACTTGTGCTCTGCTTGATACCAGTTCCTTGTATTGCTCTCAACTTGTGCAAATTGCAATATGCAGGGCTTCCTAGTCCGTGGCCCTAGATGGAGCAAGGAGGGGGCATCATCCACACCACGGAGCTGGTTGAGCCTTAGTGCGACCTGGAGAAGCAGGGCATCGTCGGGGACATCTCTCGCTTGTGCCATGGTAAGAACAAAGTGTCACTCTTTGTCGTGCATGTATTGAAATCCCGAAATGTCAAATACATGTTCGCTCGTTCATGTTCATGCTGCTTGTTAAGTGATTACCTTTATGTACTTGCTACCACGTGCTGCTTGTTAAGTGATTACCTTTATGTACTTGCTACCAGTAGGATGGTCAATACATGCTTGTTTTGTATCTATTCCAGAATAGTTTGCTTGGTCACCTGATGCTTGATGCATGCCTGTATAATGTGACACACACATCAGGAAATCTGAATAACTTTGACATAGTTGCTGTGTTATCTTGCACTGGGTTGATACTTGTCGTTTTCCCTTCCCAAATATATCTCAGTCTTGCTGTTACGAGAATGCTATATGCATGGTTTCTTATTAGATCTCAAATTCTGCACCTGTTTTTCATTGTTAGGAGAATGTTATATGCATGGCTTCACTTGATTATATTCCTAACTTTTCTGATTTATAACTCGCAGATTTTGGCCTTAATTCGTCAAAAGTTGCTGTACAAGGAACTACAGGAGTAGAATCCTAAAGAAAACTCGCACCCAACAATGTGTTTTATCTCTCTGGAGCTGGACATGTTAATATTTAGATGTATTCTATATTTCAATACCTGATTTGTACTGCCATGATTGTAAACTACCTGCCATGATTTGGCTGTTGTTTGAAAATTTATGTGTTATTGGCTCTGTTTGAATCAAGTTATTGGTTTTTGCACAAACAGAGAACTGACGTGTGGCACCTAAACAACACACCTGGTCCCATTTCACTATTGGAAAGAAACAAAAGAAAACTGACAAGTGGGACCTAATTGGATGATCAAAAGAAAACAAAAGAAAACACACCTGGTCCAAAATGGATTGTAAAAAGGCCCAAATAAGAAATGGAAGCAAAAAGGCCGAAGGCCTAGAAAATAAAAAGGATGCAATGTTGGGCTTGGCCCATGAAGCCGATCAAAAATTGATAGAAAAAATACATTAAAAAGGCCAAATTGTTGGGCTAGGCCCATGTAGAAAACCGAATTGGACCGGGCTGAATCTTGTGCCACATCAGCTTGCCACGCCGGATGCCTACGTGGCATGGGGAGGTTGCTAGTGACGAAAACAAAACAGTAGGCATATTTTGGTCGTAAACGATCACGACCTTCTCATAGAGAAGGTCGTTATTTCTGTTTATGACCGCAGCTTTTGACCTTCTGTTTTTGGTCAAAAAGGGTCGCAAATGAAAAACAATGACCTTTCAGTGACCAATAGTCAAGGTCACAAGTTGACATATTTGTTGTAGTGCTTGTCGGGTGCCATTCCATTATAGCATGCCAAGTTTCATGAATTTTAGACGAGTTTGAATTTACTAGAATTTAAAAATAATGTATCTCAACGTTTTGCTGGTAATCAACAGTGCCCTGGTGTTTTAAATTCATTCCCATTTCTTGCATGGGACCTAATCATGCACCGAAGGACAAAGTTTGTTTTTTCAACCAATTTATATGCACTGGAGCATGTGCATGTAGTTCAAATTTGAATTATGCACATAAAATGCCTACAAAACCCAATTAATTTATAAAATGTCCAAACAAACCCCAAAAATTCCAAAATTAAACACAACACTCCTGTTGTTCTATGTTGACACTAGAATTTTTTTGAAAGCAATAAGAGGCAATGGATATCGTTTCATCCCCAAAGGTGGCACGTTCCCTACCGAAACCATCATGGTGTTGTGATAAGCTCTAGTTTGTGAGAAGCTTATACCCAAACCTGCCCCAAATGGGACAAAAAATTTACCACGAGATGTTGATGCCACTCCATGATAGCATGCCAAGTTTCATGAATTTCAAACGAGTTTTGGGTTTACTAGAATTTAAAAACCAAGTATCTCAGTGTTTGCGGCCGAGTGACGGTGCCCTGGTGTTTGAAATTCATTCCCATTTCTTGCATGGGACCTAAGCATGCACCGAAGGACACATATTTGATCTTTCAACCAATTTATATGCACTGCAGCATGTGCATGTAATTCAAATTTGAATTATGCACATAAAATGCCTAGAAAACCCAGTTAATGTATAAAAATGTCCAAACGAACCCCAAAAATTCCAAAATAAAACAAAATACTCGTGTTGTTCTATGTTGACACTAGAATTTTTTTTAAAGCAATAAGAGGCAATGGACATTGTTTTGTCACCAAAGGTGGCACGTTCCCTACCGAAACCATCACGCTTGTTGTGAGAAGCTCTGGTTTGTGAGAAGCTTATACCCAAACCTGCCTCAAATGGGAAAAAAATTACCACGACATGTTGATGCCACTCCATGATAGCATGACAGGTTTCATGAATTTCAGACGAGTTTTATATTTACCAGAATTTAAAAACCAAGTATCTCAGTGTTTGCGGCCGAGTGACGGTGCCCTGGTGTTTGAAATTCATTCCCATTTCTTGCATGGGACCTAAGCATGCAACCAAGGACACATATTTGATTTTTCAACCAGTTTATATGCACTAGAGCATGTGCATGTAATTCAAATTTTAATTATGCACATACAATGCCAAGAAACCCCAGTTAATGTAGAAAAATGTCCAACTTAACCCCGAAAATTTCCAAAATTAAACACAACACTCCTGTGGTTCTATGTTGACACTAGAAAAATTTGAAAGCAATAAGAGGCAACGGATATTGTTTCGTCCCCAAAGGTGGCACGTTCCCTACCGAAACCATCATGCTTGTTGTGAGAAGCTTATACCCAAACCTCCCCCAAATGGGACAAAAAATTTACAACGACATGTTGGTGCCACTCCATGATAGCATGCCAGGTTTCATGAAGTTCACATGAGTTTTGGATTTACCAGAATTTAAAAATCAAGTATCTCAATGCTTGCGGCCGAGTGACAGTGCCCTGGTGTTTGAAATTCATTCCCATTTCTTGCATGGGACCTAAGCATGCAACCAAGGACATAGATTTGATTTTTCAACCAGTTTATATGCACTGGAGCATGTGCATGTAGTTCAAATTTGAATTATGCACATAAAATGCCTGGAAAACCCAGTTAATGTATAAAAATGTCCAAACGAACCCTGAAAAATTTCAAATTAAACACAACACTCCTGTTGTTCTATGTTGAAACTAGAAATTTTTTTAAAGCAATAAGAGGCAACAAATATTGTTTCATCCCCAAAGGTGGCACGTTCCCTACCAAAACCATCACGCTTGTTGTGAGAAGCTCTGGTATGTGAGAAGCTTATACCCAAACCTGCCCCAAATGGGTCAAAAAATTTACCAAGGCATGTTGATGCCGCTCCATGATAGCATGCCAGGTTTCATGAGTTACAGACGAGTTTTGGATTTACTAGAATTTAAAAACCAAGTATCTCAATGTTTGCGAAAGAGTGACGGTGGCAGGGTTTTTGAAATTCATTACCATTTCTTGCATGGGACGTAAGCATGCAACCAAGGACACATATTTGATTTTTCAACCATGTTATATGCACTGGAGCATGTGCATGTAGTTCAAATCTGAATTAAGCACATAAAATGCCTGGAAAACCCAGTTCATGTATAAAAATGTCCAAACGAACCCCGAAAATTTCCAAAATTAAACACAACACTCTTGTTGTTCTATGTTGACACTAGGAAGTTTAAGAAAGCAATGAGAGGCAACAAATATCGTTTCGTCCCCAAATGTGGCACGTTCCCTACCGAAACCATAATGCTTGTTGTGAGAAGCTCTGGTTTGGGAGAAGCTTATACCCAAACCTGCACCAAATGGGACAAAAAATTTACCATGGCATGTTGATACCGCTCCATGATAGTGTGCTAAGTTTCATGAATTTCATACGAATTTTGGATTTACTAGAATTTAAAAACTAGTTATCTCAATGTTTGCGGCCGATTGACGGTGGCAGGGTGTTTGACATTCATTCCCATTTCTTGCATGGGACATAAGCATGCAACCAAGGACACATATTTGATTTTTCAACCTGTTTATATGCACTGGAGCATGTGCATGTAGTTCAAATTTGAATTATGCACCTGAAATACCTATGAAACCAAGTTAATCTATAAAAACGTCCAAACGAACAGTGAATAATTCAAATTTTTTTGACGACACACCTATAGTTGCATGTTCACTGCAGACAAAAGTTCTAGCAATTCAAACACCATCCTTTGCAGTTTTGACCCCATTACGTAACTCAAATCAAGACGAAAAATCAAGTAGATCGCACACAGTTTTGTCGGTGTACTAGATTAGGGGTACCCTAGTACCCCGAACTTGTGCACGGGCAGTTGCAGCACCCCGTGGCAAAGGCTTGCCGGGTGATCGCCAAGACCCCCCCAAGGCTCCCTTGGAGCCATCCAAGAACAAAGTATTTAAGCTAAGGAGACAAGACCCCGGCAAGAGGAGCTTGCCGGGAAGGCCAACCAAGACGCTCCAATGAACTTGCCGCGACGCGCCACGCGCTCCGGCAAGGCGACAAGGCCCCGGCAAGAGGAGCTTGCCGGGAAGACAAACCAAGGTACCTCGAAGCCCGGTGAGCGACAAGCTTCCGGACCCGACAAGATAACAACAGCGGCAAGGCGCTTGCCGCGGCAGGCGGCCACTCTGCATCCACGCTCCAGCGCATCCACCAACGTGTCGCTCTGGGGGCCTCTCCGGGCGTGCGTGGCGGGAGGCTGTGCAGCCAGCGGTGCGCAATGGCATGCGAAGCTGACAAGATCGCCATCGTGGCGAACGGTGGCGCCCCTAATGGTCCTTTTCTGCACTGTTCGGGCGACTCAGACGGGCATTTAATGCCCTTGTCCCCTGCCATCAGGGTTAGGTAGGGTGCACTGTACAAGCAACTGTATCACCTACCTCGCTTTTTACGTTTTTACCCTCCTCTGCGTTGCCACCTGTCGGTGACCCCTTTAGCGTATAAAAGGAGGCCCATGCGCAACGTAGAGGGGGTTCGGACAGTTTTTCTTTGATTCATTCGTAGCCCAGAGAACATGGTACTCTCGCTCGAGAGCAAGAACACCAGATAATACAACCAGACAAGCAGCAGTAGGAGTATTATCTCTCCGGAGAGCTCCGAAGCTGGGTAAACCGCTCGTGTGCTTCGCCTCGATCTGCTCTTCGTGCAACCTCCGCCCCCCATCGAACCGAAAGGGGCCCGGTCAGCCGGCCCCATAGGTGTTCGCGGGTCAGTTTCCCCCGACATCTTTGGCGCGCCAGGTAGGGGGCATCGAGATTGTGTGAACCTGATTGGGTGTTCACACGAGCTAGATCTTCATTCCCTTCATCAACATGCCACCGAAGAAGAAGACTTCGGCGGCAGCCACTCCGTCCACGTCGTTTCCGCCACCGTTGGAGCAAACGGGTGGTGGAGTGGACGCCGACGGAAGAACAGCCGTCGATGAGGGTGCTCACAGTGCTGCCAAGTCCAAGGACAAGGCTGCACAAACCTCGGCGACTGTACATGTTCTGCGCCACTCTTAGGAGGCGCAAGATCAACAGCACCATGGCGCTCGCAGCACCATGCGCATGATAGACCAAGGCCAAGCTGGTGGATCTCGGGGCGCTCAAGACCAGCATGCGCGCCAGCATGCTGGCACGAGCGGGGCACGGTCGCCTGGACGGGATACTGCTCCTTCTAACATAGTTAGAAGTTCGAGCATGTCCCGCTCCTCGCGCCGTCCGCCACTGCCACCCACCACTCCAGCAGAAGCTTTGGCACGAGCTCAACTTCTCCTAGATTACCCTCCGACGTCGGACAAGATCGACGAATGGAGGGCAACCATCCAGAGTCTCATCGGCTATGCCAACGGCGACACTCCACGGCGGCCGAGCGCGTCGCCGCCGCGGCAGGGTTGCCAGGCGTGAGCCGGTGGCGACGAAACGGGTGGAGGTGCAACTACCATGCAATCACCACCCCGAAGGCCAAGATCTCCGACTCGCCGGATCCACCTCGACAGCGACTCCACTACATCGTCGGATCCACGAGCTCGTCGCGATCAGCGCCAAGTTCTTCATGATCGACAACAAGAAGACGCTCGAACCCGCATCGAGCGCCGAAGAGAAGCGCGGCGTCAATCCGACAAGCGCGCTGGGCCCTCTGTTGACATGCATGTGCCAGGGGAAACAGGCGATCTGCCGTATGCGGTAGGTTGTCCTGCGTTCACTCGTGAGCTGCGGCAAGTCCAGTGGCCCAGCACAAAGAACTTCAAGCCAGACGTACCGGAGAAGTACGACGGCAAGACGCATCCGTCAGAGTTCCTCAGCATCTACACCATTGCGGTGCAAGATGCCGGGAGATGAGATGACAAGATCCTTGCCAACTACTTCCCGCTGGTGCTCAAGCCCAACGTCAGATCCTGGCTCATGCACTTGCCAGAAAACTCCATATCCTCTTGGGCTGATTTGTGCCATCAGTTTGTCGGCACCTTCACCGGCGGACACAAGCCTCATGGCCAGGAGAGTGATCTTCATTTGCTCGCCCAAAAGGAAGGAGAGCCCCTGCGCAAGTACATTCAAAGATTCAGCAGTGTGCAGCACAACATCCCAGATGTCCACCCTGCCGCGGTGATCAGCGCGTTCCATCAGAATGTGCGAAACCGTAGGATGCGGGAGGAAATGGCGATGTGCAAGATCAGGGATGTCAGTGAGTTATATGCACTGGTCGACAAGTGTGTGCGTGCTGAGGAAGGGAGGAGACTCCCCGGAGAAAATATAGGAGCGGGGGGATCTGACAGTGAGGATGCTGCCCCGGCAAGGAAAAACCGGCGGCGGAACAACAGAAGGAGGAAAGGTAAATAGGTGCTAGTTGTTGAGCAGTCCGGCAACAGTGGTGGCGCCAAGGAAGCCAGAGCTGGTGACTCCGGCAAGGAGGTTGCCGCAGAGGTGGCGGTCGCCGACAAGCAGGACGGCACCAACAAGCAGTATTGCAAGATTCACCGCACCAAGGGCCATGATCTCCAGAACTGCAAGAGGGTCGAGCAGCTTGTTGAGCAACAGAAAGCTGAATACGAGCGGCGCGACAAGGAGAAGGCCCAGGAAGGAGCTGGTGGATCCGGCAAGAAACGTCCCGACCGAGGAGGACGCCACGGCAAGGCCAAGCAGCGGCAAGGAGATAGACCTCCTCGCGGCCGCGACAAGGATGAAGATGACGGCGACGATGAAGATATGGATGATGAGGACACTGATGAGCAGGAGTTCCAGAAAGCCACAGAGGTCCTGTGCATTGACGGTGGTGCTTCTCTGCACACCTCGCACCGTCAGCTCAAGCAGTGGGTGCGGGAAGTTAATGCAGCAGAACCACCCGTCGAGTCACGCAAGCCTCTGAAATGGTCCAGCACGCCTATCATCTTTGATATTGAGGACCACCCTGATCGCATAACCGCGGTCGGGTGTTTGCCGATGTTGGTTTCACCAACAATCCGCAACCTCAAGGTCACAAAGATGCTACTTGACGGTGGGGCCAGCTTGAATATGATCTCCTCTGCGGTGCTCCAGAAACTCCAGATCCCTGACAGCGAGCTCGAAGAGACCGGTACATTTCAAGGAATCAACCCGGGAAGGAGCAAGCCGAAGGGAAAGATCACGTTGCCTGTAACATTTGGCAGTGAGCTGAACTTCAGGACTGAGAGGGTCACGTTTGACGTTGCCGACTTTCCATTACCTTACAATGGAATCCTTGGACGTCCAGCACTCGCCAAGTTCATGGCAGCCTCTCACTATGCGTACAACATACTGAAAATGCCAGGCCCAATAAGCGTCATCTCTGTCCCTGGCGACAAGAAGGATGCTCTTATCTGTGCCGATAAGATCTACCGGGAAGCGGCAGCCGCAGCAGAACACCAGACCCTTGCCGCTGGAGCTCCCGGGGGGAAGAAGAAGACCAAGTCCGGCAAGAGCTCCGATGCCCACTCCGGCAAGCGCACCTCTTCGGAGTGCTGCGCTACCGTCGAGGACGCACCATTGAGCTCCACCGGCAAGTGCAAGAAGGCGATGGCAGCTCCACCTGCGACTAAGAAGGTGTCCGCTAAGGAGGATGGCACTGGTGGTACCTTCACCATCAGCGCCACTCTTGACCCAAAATAGGAAAGCGCGCTCGTTGCTTTCCTGCGGGCGAATGTCGACGTGTTTGCGTGGCAACCGTCTGATATCCCCGGTGTTCCCAGGAAAGTGATTGAGCACCACCTTGCCGTCTGTCCTCATGCGCGGCCCGTCAAGCAGAGAGTCAGGAAGCAGGCAGTTGAGCGCCAAGAATTTATCGCAGAAGAAATCAAGAAGTTGGAAGCAGCAGGCCTTGTCAGAGGAGTACTCCATCCCACGTGGTTGGCCAATCCTGTTGTTGTGCGCAAAGCTAACGGGAAATGGAGACTTTGTATTGACTTCACTGATGTTAATAAAGCTTGTCCCAAAGACCCATTTCCCTTGCCGCGTATTGACCAGATTGTTGACTCCACAGCCGGATGTGATTTGCTTTCATTTCTTGATGCATACTCAGGATATCATCAGATCTTCATGGCAGAAGAAGATGAAGAGAAAACCGCATTTATTACCCCGTGTGGCACATACTGCTTCGTACGGATGCCTTTCGGTTTGAAGAATGCTGGTTCAACATTTGCAAGGGTAGTTCACCATGCTTTTGAGCCACAAATACACAGAAATGTGGAAGCTTACATGGATGACATAGTGGTCAAGAGCAAGGACAAAGCGACCTTGATTCAAGATTTAGATGAGACAGTTGCAAACCTGCGCAAGATCAACCTCAAGCTTAACCCCGAGAAGTGCGTGTTTGGAGTCCCTTCCGGCAAGCTTCTCGGGTTCTTCATATCTCAGCGGGGAATTGAAGCCAATCCCGACAAGATCAAAGCCATCGAGCAGATCGAAGCACCAAAGCGCGTCAAGGATGTATGAAGGCTTGCCGGTTGCGTGGCTGCTCTCAGCAGGTTTATCTCTAGGTCTGCTGAGCGCGCCCTGCCATTTTTCAAAATTTTGAAAAAGGCAGGTCCAATGAAATGGACTCCAGAAGCGGAGGCTGCGCTGCAGGACTTGAAGAGATACCTGTCCTCCACTCCAACGCTTGTCGCACCTAAGCCGCAAGAGAAGTTGCTGCTGTATATAGCAGCAACCAATCAAGTGGTTAGTGCTGCGTTAGTGGCGGAGAGGGAGGCAGATGATGAGCCAGCAACCACGGCAGATCCATCCAGCGACAAGCACGGAGCTTCGCCGACAAGCTCTGGTCCCGACAAACATGGGTTTGCGCAGGAGCATGATAAGATGCCAAGGAGAATGGTGCAGCGCTCAGTTTACTTTGTCAGCTCTCTTCTGCAGGGGGCTAGATCAAGGTACTCTGGTGTGCAGAAGTTGCTTTTCGGCCTCCTCATGGCCTCGAGAAAGCTGCGCCATTACTTCCAAGCACACGAGATCACAGTCGTCACTCGCTTTCCGCTGAAGAGGATACTGCAAAATCCAGAAGCAACAGGCAGGATTGTCGAGTGGGCGCTGGAACTGTCAAGCTTTGGCCTCAAGTTTGAGAGTACCTCAACTATCCAAAGCAGAACATTGGCAGAGTTCATAGCAGAGTGGACGCCAACCCCAGATGAAAAAATTCCAGAGACAAGCATCCCCGTCAAAGAAGCAAGTAAAGAGTGGCTGATGTACTTTGATGGTGCCTTCTCGCTGCAAGGCACCGGTGCAGGCGTGCTGCTTGTCGCACCCACCGGAGAACACCTCAAGTACGTAGTCCAGATGCACTTTCCCAAAGAGCAAGCAACCAACAATACTGCAGAGTATGAAGGATTGCTTGCCGGTCTCAGAATTGCAGCAGACCTTGGGATCAAGAAGCTTATTGTCAGGGGTGACTCACAGCTTGTCGTCCGCCAAGTAAACAAAAACTACCAGAGTCCGTTGATGGAAGCGTATGTCGATGAAGTGAGGAAACTAGAAGAGCACTTTGACGGCCTACAGATGGAGCGTATCCCAAGAGCTCAGAATGACATTGCTGATGGCCTGTCAAAGTGCGCCGCACTAAAGTTACCTGTGGAACCAGGGATCTTTGTGCTTAAGTTGACTCAACCATCCGTAACACCATCAACTGGACAAAGCAAAAAGAGGAAGTTGGTTTCTGGTGACTACTTTCCGGCAGAGCTCTCCGAAGCCACTGCCAAGAAAGTCCCCAAGATCAACACCAAGGATGCTGAGGGGCAGTCTGCTCCGGCAAGCCTAATGGTTTGTTCCGTTGAAGCAGACGCTCCCGACAAGTTTTGCTCCGGCAAGCTTGCCGGGGAACATCAAGCTCCGGCAGGGCCACAAGTCCCTGCCGTAGAAGTAGATGTTCCCGCAGCAGCAGATGCGCCTTTAGTCCTTGTTGTCGAGCCACAAGCTCCAGCATGGACACAACAGATTGTCCATTTCCTTCAGACGGGAGAACTTCCCGAAGAGCAAGAAGAAGCGGAAAGAGTAGCCCGGCAGTCAAGTATGTACCAGTTTGTCGATAGCATACTGTACAGAAGAAGACTCAACGGTGTGAAATTGAAGTGTATTCGCCGGGAAGATGGACAAAAGCTATTGGAAGAGATACATGGAGGCATATGTGGCCACCACATAGGCGCAAGAGCACTCGCCGGCAAAGCTTTCTGGCAAGGTTTCTTTTGGCCGACAGCCCTCCAGGATGCAACTGCACAAGTAACCAAGTGTGAAGCGTGCCAGTTCCACTCCAAACAGATACACCAGCCAGCTCAAGCTCTCCAGACAATCCCTTTATCCTGGCCATTTTCGGTCTGGGGGCTCGATATCCTCGGCCCCTTCCCCCGAGCTGTCGGGGGCTTTGAGTACTTGTACGTCGCAATCGACAAGTTCACAAAGTGGCCGGAAGTGCAGCCAGTGAGGAAGGTGACAGCACAGTCAGCAGTCAAGTTCTTCAGGTCAATTGTTTGACGTTTCGGGATTCCTAACAGGATCATCACCGACAACCGTACGCAATTCACGAGCCGCACCTTCATGCAGTACGTCCAAGACCTTGGCGCCAAGGTCTGCTTCGCTTTTGTTGCTCATCCGAGAAGCAACGGTCAAGCAGAGAGGGCAAATGCTGAAGTGCTGCGCGGGCTCAAGACCAGAACTTTCGACAGGTTGCACAGGTGCGGAAGGAACTGGATCGAGGAGCTGCCAGTGGTTCTTTGGTCGATCAGAACAACGCCAAATCGAGCCACTGGCCAGACACCTTTCGCTCTAGTCTATGGAGCAGAGGCAGTTCTCCCCATGGAACTCGTATACGGATCACCTCGAGTGCTCGCTTATGATGAGCTTGAGCAAGAACAGCTGCGGCAAGACGACACGCTGCTCCTTGAGGAAGATCGTCTTCAGGCTGCTGTACGAGATGCTCGATACTAGCAAGCTTTGCGCCGCTATCATAGCCGCAAAGTTAAAGCCAGAAGCTTCCAGGAAGGCGACCTTGTTCTTCGGCGCGCTCAATCCGCCAAGAATTCCAACAAGTTGACGCCGAAGTGGGAAGGCCCCTATAGGGTGAAACGAGTCACAAGGCCCGGTGCTGTCCGCCTTGAGACCGAAGATGGCATTCCGGTGAGCAACTCCTGGAACATAGAACATCTTCGTAAGTTTTTCCCGTAGGGCGTGGTCGCCGGAACCCGTTCCGGCAACCACCTTTTGTACAAGTCTTGCCGCTGTTGCATATAATCCTTTGTACAAAGCCGGGCGCAGATCCCGTGCATAAGTAAAACCCATGTGCTCCGCACAGCTTGTCCATTTCATGCGTCAGTTCCTTTCTTGCATGTGATTATCTGACACTTTGTGCAGCACTTACATCCGGTAAGCAGTAACGAGCCGAAGAGCTCCATTATTATTATTTTCTCTTCTTTCTTTTTCTTTTAAAGGAAAAGAAGGTCCTCTCGCACACAAGTTTGCCGGGGGGGAAGGAGAAGATTGTGGTGTGGACCAGGCGTCGTTCAAAGCAAAAGTTTTGCCTTGCCGGGAAGCAAGCGACAGAAAAGCTAAGTTGCCAAAGTTTGAGCAATCAGTTTTTAAATTTTTAGAGTTATCTTCCTCGAACGACCCTGCTTTGTATGGAAAACCTGTGCGCGGAGGAACCTACTCGTGGCTAGTTGCGCCCTTACTTTGTTTCGAGTCCGCTCAACACCTTAAGCGTGCTGCAACTAGTCGCGACAAGGTTTCTTGTCGGAAGCAGCGCCGCCAGCAGGCTGCTGAAGTTCCGCACTCAGCGCTCGTGGCTTGGGCGCCTGCGCCGACAAGTTCCCTAGAAGCGTAGGGTAAAAACATGCAAAGGAAGGAATCTAGTAGAGGAAATAACATTGCAATTGATAGACAGAAATAAAGTTATATTACAAAGATAACTTGTCGCAGCTCTAATAGACTGTTTTTCATGACATGACTAGCAGCGACAAGGGAAAAGAAGAAATGGGCGGCCTAATCTATGCGTCCGCCCTCGACTCGCTTGATCTCGCTCACCTTGTCCACAATGGGTGCGACAAGGGCCTTGAGTGCATCCAGATCGGCGTCAGGCGGCAAGGATCGGAGGACGTTGGTGAAGCTGAGGCCTGGATTACGGAAGGCTACCTTCATCAACACCTTCTGGAGAACACCGGCGCAGATTTTGCGCGACTCGTCGGCCAGCTGCTTCGGGATCCTTTCTCGGAGCCGCTGGAGTGCCGTCGCCACGCCCTTGAAGAATAGACTGAGCTTGGCGCTGGGTTGAAGGCTCTCGTTGGAAGGATACCCAAAGTCCTCCATCCCCAGTTGTGCCAGCTCCTCGTTGATGACGGCGGCAGTGTTCACCAGACCCTCGGTCCAGTGCTCCACTGTGTCTTTGAAGGAGTTCTGGGTGACTGCAATGCTCTCCAGCAGCGCCGTGTCAGCTTTGACCTTCTCCGCCAAGGTCTTCTCCCGCTCCTTGGCGGCCTCCAGCGTCTGCGTCAGCGTGGCCAGCTTCAGCTCCAGGTCTGCTTTGGAATCCTTGGCGGCGCTGAGCTCCTTGCCCCTCTCAGCGAGAAGGCCTTGCAGTTCACCATGGGCGGTGGCATCCTTCTCGCGCTCACGCTTGAGAGCGGCAATCTCCTCGCCGCTCTTCCCAATATCGGCCTCCAGCCGCGCCACCTTCTCCTCTAGCTCCTTATTGGCGGCCTCTGCAGTTGCCGCGGCATCCTTTGCCTCCTTGAGCGCCCCGCCAAGTGCTCGCTCGCGCTCAGCGAGCTCTTCCTCGTAGCTGTCGAGGTGGGCCTTCCGCTGCACTAGCTCGCCTTCCCGCGTGGACTGCTTCTCGGCAGCAAGCCTTTGTTCCTCCTCAGCCTCGGCCTTCTCGAGAAGAAAGGCCGTGCGCTCCTCGTCTACTCGCTCCCGCTCCTGCGCCAGGGATCGAAGAGCTTCTTGATTTTGTTCCCGGAGCTCCTCCGTGCGCTTCTCCATGTCAACTCCCGCTTTCGCGACAAGCGCTTCCCGGGAAGCCAGCTTGGCTTGCCGGGTGCGGTAGAGTGACAGCAGCTTCCGCAGCAGCTGCTCCTCCTCAGGCTCGCCGCTGCTGCTGCCAGGCGCATCAACCAATGACAGCCCAGCAGAGGCGAGCACCTCCCCGTCAAAAATCTCCCCCTCGACTGGCGCCCTGGAGCTCGACGCCCAGGGTAGCTTGATGAAGATGTTGTCACCGGCCTGCAAGTAGGCGCCGGGCTAGGGCTCCTCGGAGCCCGGCTCCGCAGAAGCGGCAGAGGGTTCGGCGGTCGATGCAGCGCCCGGCGCTCCTGCGGCCTCAGGGTCGTTAGTGCGATTGCCCGATCCCTCGCCGGCTTCCGCGGCAGCAGCCCCGGCGGCCTCCTCGCCGACGGTCTCATCAGCACCAGCACCTTCCTCACCGGCGCCCTTTGTCTCCATTGGCTCAGCCGAAGATGGGTCTGAAGAATGTAGAGGGGAGGAAAATCAATCAAAAACATCCAAGAAAAGAAAAACAGAAGAAGCAGAACCCAAGGGAAATTTTTTGGGCAAGTGGATTACCTGCGCCAAGATCTTCAGTTGGGGCCTCGGTCGCCGCAGGATCAGCAGTGCCGTCCCTTGCCGGAGAGTCCCCCCTTGCCGGAGAGTGCTCCCTTGCCAGGGACTCCTCCCTTGGCGGCGCAGTCGAAGCAGGTGGCACTTCGGGACCGGCCTCCGGGCGCTCCTGATGAGGCTGCTCTGCTCCTGCACAAGTCAACAAGCAAGATATCAACAAAGGAAAAAGCACTCAAGCGCGCCCGACAGCAGAAGGCTAAACTATGAACTTACGCTGGGGGCTGCGCTGGGGGCTGCTCCGAGGGGTGATTGCCGGGTCCGTCAAGGTGGTCTCGGACCCACCTCCTGCCGACGCGATGGGGTCATCCTCGATGACGATCACTGCGGCCTTGGCCCTCTTCGCCGCTCTGTGGGCCAGTGTTCTGAAAAGAAAAAAGTCCAGATTGGAACAAGTCAGATACAAGATATAAACAGCAAGATTGAAGGATTATAAGGGCACCAAAGAAACTCACTCTTCTTCCTCTTCATCGGAGCTGAGCGCGGAAAGATCGAAGTCCGGCCCTCCTCCGGTGCGGCGAGGTGGAGGAGTAGGATCCCTTACCCGCTTGGCGGGGGTGGCGGCGGTGGCCCGGGAAGATCCAGCTCCAGTTGCCGCTGTTGCGTGAGGCGCTCCCGCGGCAACATTGCTTGCCGCGGTAGAGCGCGTCGCGCGGCTCGGTGGCTGTGGAGCCGGCTGCCGCCCTGCTGCGTCCCCAGCCCTGCGAAGGCGCCTCCTTGGCGGGGCCGGGGGCTCCGCCTGCGGCAAGCTCTCTGAAGGTTCAGCCTCCTCCTCGTCGGCCTGTCTCGACTCGGCTTTGGAACCAGCAGGCTCTTCCTCGCCCATGAACTCCGCGCGTTCGGCAAGGTTTGCCGCCTCTGCAGCCTCTGCCTCCTCCTCTCCTGCAAGGGGGCAATGCGGCGGCGGAGGAAATCTGCCCCGACAGCACCTACGGTGAGCCCGGCAAGCCTGAGGCGAAGAATCCTAGTGATGGCGATCTTCAGCCTCTCGTCTTCCAGGGCCATGTTGCTCCAGTCATTGCCACGCACTATTGGAGTTTGGCGCACGGCGGTGAAGGGTTGCGGATCGTCCTCGACGATCCAACACCACTCCGCTCTCCACTCCTCCCACTTGCTGCAAAGCTCACCCTCCAAGTACGCCTCTTTCTTGCCGACTCTCGAGACCCAGGCAATCCCTCCGGCAAGCGGCTCTCCTCTCTCTACCCGAGGTATGAAGAAGTGGCAGAAAAGGGCTACACTAGGGTGGACTCCGACAAAGTTTTCGCACAAGTGTGCGAAAACTGCCATGGTCAAGACAGCATTGGGGGTGAAGTCAAGGAGGAGGAAGCCATACGTGTTCATAATGGCACAAAAGAACTCCGAGAAGGGCGGGCAGAGCCCGCGGTAGAAGAATAGTGGGAAGAATGGGTACCCATTTGGAGCCGACTCCGAGGCAGCGGCCAGGAGTACCCTCGTGCGCGGATGCGCACGCGTCTCTATCGCCCAAAAGAGGTAGAAGTACTCCCTCAGCTCCTGCACGCCGAGCTGGGGAGTGAAGATCGCACGCTCCTTCCGCAGCGCCGCGAGCCGCTGCGCCTCGGCCGACTTCACGCCCTTTCCCTTGTCGGCTTTCGGGGCCATGGCGGAGGTGGTGGAGAAGGTCGGCGGCGTGGTGA
>NC_041392.1:726852839-726958461 GCF_002162155.2 Triticum dicoccoides
AGCGCTGCTCTCTCGGCTTCGAGAAGAAGAGGGGAGCGGCGGAGTTTGTGAAGAAGGAGTAGCAGCAAGAAGCGAGGGGGAACGAACTGCCCCTGTTTCCTCTGATTATAAAGAGGGACGGGGCGGACGTTTCGGCCTTCCGCTTAAACAACCACCCACGATCTCTCCCACGATGCCGCAATCAACGCGTGCCATTATGGGAGAGTGCGGTGGATACGGAACAAGATTTGGCGTGGCCCAGCCCGCGTGTGCCCGTGCCCTGTCTTGGGCCTGGCCCAACAGCGCTCGGCACCGTGTCTGGCCCAGGCCCGGGGGCTCCTGTCGGTGTACTAGATTAGGGGTACCCTAGTACCCCGAACTTGTGCACGGGCACTTGCAGCACCCCGCGGCAAAGGCTTGCCGGGTGATCGCCAAGATCCCCCCAAGGCTCCCTTGGAGCCATCCAAGAACAAAGTATTTAAGCTAAGGAGACAAGACCCCGGCAAGAGGAGCTTGCCGGGAAGGCCAACCAAGACGCTCCAATGAACTTGCCGCGACGCGCCACGCGCTTCGGCAAGGCGACAAGGCCCCGACAAGAGGAGCTTGCCGGGAAGACAAACCAAGGTACCTCGAAGCCCGGTGAGCGCCAAGCTTCCGGACCCGACAAGATAACAACAACGGCAAGGCGCTTGCCGCGGCAGGCGGCCACTCTGCGTCCACGCTCCAGCGCATCCACCAACGTGTCGCTCTGGGGGCCTCTCCGGGCGTGCGTGGTGGGAGGCTGTGCAGCCAGCGGTGCGCAGTGGCATGCGAAGCTGACAAGATCGCCATCGTGGTGAATGGTGGCGCCCCTAACGGTCCTTTTCTGCACTGCTCGGGCGACTCAGACGGGCATTTAATGCCCTTGTCCCCTGCCGTCAGGGTTAGGTAGGGTGCACTGTACAAGCAACTATATCACCTGCCTCGCTTTTTACGTTTTTACCCTCCTCTGCGTTGCCACCTGTCGGTGACCCCTTTAGCGTATAAAAGGAGGCCCATGCGCAACGTAGAGGGGGTTCGGACAGTTTTTCTTCGATTCATTCGTAGCCCAGAGAACATGGTACTCTCGCTCGAGAGCAAGAACACCAGATAATACAACCAGACAAGCAGCAGTAGGAGCATTATCTCTTCGGAGAGCTCCGAAGCTGGGTAAACCGCTCGTGTGGTTCGCCTCGATCTGCTCTTCGTGCAACCTCCGCCCCCCACCGAACCGAAAGGGGCCCGGTCAGCCGGCCGCATAGGTGTTCGCGGGTCAGTTTCCCCCGACAAGTTTATTATCACCAACCGCGTGAGATGCAGTACAAAATATCTTGGAGCATCGTCGGAGTGTCAAGCACACTAGCCCTGTCCTCAAATATCATTTCATTGTTCCATTTTCGTCGGTGAAAGATGGAGATGTGGACCCTCGTCGCGAGGGCAACTTCAGCGGCCCACTCTGGCGAGAACGCGGCCGCAGCCGCCAGGCGCGTGCTAACAAGCTTCATGAGGGTGACTGCAATTTGTGTGCGGGCGGCCAAGGCAGCCCAAACGGCTGTTGTTGCTTCTCAGGTGGCGGCAACAGCATCTGGCTCGGGGATAGCAACTAGCGAGAGAGGCACAACAGTTGTTCGTTCCACAGTGGCGGCCTTAGCCCTGATGGAGGCCGCCCAAGGCAGCCCAAACGGCCGTTGTTCCTTCTTAGGTGGCGGCAGCAGCATCTGCCTCAGGGATATCAACTAGCGAGAGAGGCACAACAGTTTTCCATTCCACAGCGGCGGCCTTAGCCCTGATGGAGGCTGCCCATGATGTCACTTGAACCTACGTCGGTATTTCCCCAAAGAGGAAGGGATGATGCAGCATAGCGGCGGTAGGTATTTCCCTCAGATATGAAACCAAGGTTATCGAACCAGTAGGAGAACCAAGCAACACAACGTAAACAACCCCTGCACACAAATAACAACACCTCGCAACCCGACATGTTAAAGGGGTTGTCAATCCCTTTCGGGGTACGGCGCCAGAAATTGCGTGTTGACAGGAGAAAGTTGTAATAGATTGAAATAATACATCGCAAATAAAATAGAGTGCAACAAAGTATTTTTGTATTTTTGGTTTAATAGATCTGAAAAAAGAGCAAATAAAATAGATCGCAAGGAAAATATATGAGAAAGAAGACCCGGGGGTCATAGATTTCACTACTGGCTTCTCTCGAGAAATATAGCAAACGGTGGGTAAACAAATTACTGTTGAGCAATTTATAGAACTTCAAATAATTATGATGATATCCAGGCAATGATCATTACATAGGAATCACGTCCAAGATTAGTAGACCGACTCCTACCTGCATGTACTACTATTACTCCACACATTGACCACTATCCAGCATGCATCTAGTGTATTAAGTTCATGGAAAAATGGAGTAATGCAATAAGAACGATGACATGATGTAGACAAGATCCGTTTATCTATATGGCGGTAGATATAGATCTCGTCTTTTTATCCTTAGTAGCAACAATACATACGTGTCGGTTCCTTTCTGTCTCTGGGATCAAGCACCGTAAGATCGAACCCACTACCGGGCACCTCTTCCCATTGCAAGATAAATAGATCAAGTTGTCCAAACAAAACCCAAATATCGGAGAAGAAATACGAGGCTATAAGAGATCATGCATATAAGAGATCAAAGAAACTCAAATAACTTTCATGGATATAAAAAGATATGACTGATCATAAACTCAGAGTTCATCAGATCCCAACAAGCACATTGCAAAAAGAGTTACATCATATGGATCTCCAAGAGACCATTGTATTGAGAATTCAGGGAGAGAGAGAAAGCCATCTAGCTAATAACTACGGACCCGAAGGTCTACAAAGAACTACTCACGCATCATCCGAGAGGCACCAATGGAAGTGGTGATCCCCTCCATGATGGGGTCTAGATTGGATCTGGTGGTTCTGGACTTTGCGGCGGCTGGATGAATATTTTGTCAATGCTTCTAGGGTTCTGGTATTTTTGGGATATTTATAGAGAAAAGAGGCAGTCCGGGGGGCACCCGAGGTGGGGACAACCCACCAAGGCGCACCTGGGTCTACTGGCGCGCCCTGGTGGGTTTTGCCCCCCTTGGGGCACCCCCAAGGTGCAACCAGGGCCCATTACCTTCCTTCTGGCCCATAAAAAATCATCATGGAGTTTCGTGGCATTTGGGCTCCGTTTGATATTGATTTCCTGCGATGTAAAAAACACGGAAAAAACAACAAATGGCACTTGGCACTATGTCAATAGGTTAGTACCAAAAAATGATATAAAATGACTATAAAATGATTATAAAACATCCAAGAATGATAATAAAACAGCATGGAAGATTAAAAAATTATAGATACGTTGGAGACGTATCAGTATCCCCAAGCTTAACTCCTACTCGTCCTCGAATCGGTAAGTGATAAAAACAGAATTTTTGATGTGGAGTGTTGTTCATCATGTCATATCATATTCTTTTTTTATAGCATGGACATTTGGGCTTTTATGTGATTCAAAGCAATAGTCTACTTTTGACATAATAATTTTGATACTCAAGCATATCAACAAAGCAACCATGTCTTTCAAAATATCAATGCTAAAACAAGTTATCCCTAGCCCATCATTCTCAAACCTTGATCCATTATGAAACATACTCGAATATTAACTACACCCAATACTTAAGCACGGTCATATTGCCTCCTAGTTGGTGCTTTTTGTAAGAGAATATGGAGACTCAAAATAAAAATAAAATTGCATAAAGTAAAAGAAAGGCCCTTCGCAGAGGGAAGTAGGGATTTGCAGAGGTGCCAGAGCTCAAAGAGAAAAAATTAGAGATAAAAACATTTTGAGAGGTGTATCCATCCCACCAATAAAAATGACTCAGAGTTCCGAACACTTTCCATAGGCGGTTCCCAAAAAGAAAATAAAGTTTATTCCTTTCTCCACCATACTTTCACTTTCCATGGCTAACCGTATCCACGGGTGCCCTCCATACCAACACTTTCCAAGGAATTTATTATTTGACAACATAAAGTAAATTCATTTTTGCATTTTGGGACTGGGCATCCCTTAAACCTCTGCCTTACTCTCGCGCAATGACAAGTGAATAAACACTTATCGTGAGAATAACACATCCAGCATGGAAAATATAGCCACCCATTACCGTTCCACGAGCGAAACAAACACACAAAAGAGAAGTTTATTTTTAAAATTAGAGATGGCACATGCAAATTTCCTTAGAACTGCAAAAGAATACCACATATACGTAGATATAGTGGACTCATGTGGCCAAACTGGTTTAAAGGATTTTGGATGCACAAGTAGAGGTCATATTTAGTGCAAAATGAAGGCTAGCAAAAAGATTGAGAAGCGACCAACCAAGAAACGAATAATCTCATAAGTAAACAATAAGCATAATTAACACCGAATAATGCACCACAAGTAGGATATAATTTTCATTGCATGATTATTTACTTTCGTGCATGCATAGGGAATCACAAACCTTAACACCAATAATCTTACTAAAGCACAATTACTCATCAACATAACTCACATATCACATCATCATATCTCAAAACTATTACTAAGAATCAAGTTTATTTTGTCCAATGATCTTCATGACATTATTTCTTTCTTTATCGTTCTTGGATATCAATCACTTTGGGACTAATTTTCATGTGTTGCTTTTCATAAGTTCAAACAAATATAAGTGAAGATCATGAGCATACCAAATTTTCTTTCTCTCAAAATAATTTAAGTGAAACAAGAGAGAATTTCTTCAAAATTATACTAACTCTTAAATAAATCTAAGTGAAGCAAGAGAGCATTTATTCAAAACTAACAAAGCACACCGTGCTCAAAAAGATATAAGTGAAGCACTAGAGCAAGTCCTAGCTCATAAAAGATTTAAGTGAAGCACATAGAGCAATTCTAACAAGTCATGATATAATTTTGGCTCTCTCAAATAGGTGTGTCCTGCAAGGATTGATGACTTAAACATAAAATAAAACAAGCAAAGACACATATCATACAAGACGCTCCAAGCAAAACACATATCATGTGACGAATAAAAATATAGTCTCGAGTAAAATATCGATAGTTATTGGAAGAAAGCGGGGATGCCACTCGGGGACATCCCCAAGCTTAGTTGGTTGCTCATTCTTGGATAATAGCTTGGGATGCCGGGGCATCCCCAAGCTTAGGCTTTTACATCCTTCCTTCATCCATCGTAAGATAACCCAAAACTTGAAAACTTCAATCACACAAAACTCGACAAAACCTTTGTGAGATCCATTAGTATAACAAAGCAAACTACTACTATAAGTGCTATATCAAACCAATTCATATTTTGTTTTTGTATTATATCTACTGTATTCTAACTTTTATATGTCAGAAACTCATCAAAGACAACCATAGAGCCATCAAAATAAGCACACAACACAAAGAAAACAAAATATGTCAAAACAGAACAGTCTGTAGTAATTTGACTTTAGCGAAGACTTCTATAACTCAAAAAATTATACCAAATTAGGAAAACCAGGGTAATTTGTATATTAATCTTCTGCAAAACGAATCAGGGCAAAATCTCTTTTCTGTGATTTATGAAAATTATTTTCGTGAGCATAAAGTTTCTGTCTTTTTCAGCAAGATCAAACAACTATCACCCAAGAAGATCCTAAAGGCTTTACTTGGCACAAACACTAATTAAACACAAAAAACACAATCATAACAGTAGCATAATTGTGTAAAAACACAAGAACAGAAAGCAAAAAACCAAAAATAAAATTTATTCATTGGGTTGCCTGCCAACAAGCGCTATTGTTTTACGCCCTTAGGTAGGCGTAAAGCAAGGATCTAAGTTTTGTCATCTTTGGTTCGAGATCCATAAGATGACCTCATGATTGATTCATGAGGTGGCTTGATTTTTGTTCTAGGAAAGTGTTCCATACCCTTACTCAAAGGAAATTGGAACTTAATATTGCCTTCTTTCATATCAATCACGACACCGATAGTGCGTAAAACGGGCTACCAAGAATAATTGGACAAGACGGATTGCAATTAATATCAAGAACAATAAAATATATGGGCACATATATAGTTCCTATTTGCAAGAATAAGAACATCATTAATTCTTCACATAGGCCTTTTAATAGTAGAATCCGCCAAGTGCAAATTCAAGGAACATTCTTCAAGATTGGTAAGACCAAGCACATCACATAAAGATTTCGGAATTGTAGAAACACTAGCACCCAAGTCACACAAGGCAAAACACTCATAATTTTTAATCTTGACTTCGATAGTAGGTTCCCATTCATCATGCAATTTTCTAGGGATTGATACTTCTAATTCCAATTTTTCTTCAAAATCCTTCATCATAGCATCAATAATATGTTTAGTAAAAGCTTTATTTTGTTCATAAGCATGGGGTGAATTTATCATGGATTGTAGCAAAGAAATACAATCAATTAAAGAGCAACTATCATAATTAAAGTCTTTGTAATCCAAAATTGTGGGCACATCACTAGCTAAAGTTTTGACCTCTCTAAACCTACTTTTATCAATTTTCTCAACAAGATTTTCACCCTCCGAAATATTGGGACGCCTTCTACCTAAAGTGACTCTTCTCAAGTCCCTTTTTCATCATTCTTAACTCTACTAATATCATCAAGTTCTTTTGTAATAACATCTAGCACAACGGAGTGCTCCTTAAGTTCTTCAGTAAAATACTTATCATGCTCAAATTGTGTAGTCATATATTCCTTAGTAATTTTCTCAATTTCAAGCAAAATATTTGGGTAAGGAACATCATAATATTTTCTTTGAAGCATCATGACTATGCAAACAAGAACGCACACAAAAGCAGATCTCGCAATAAAAAGGCGAACTGAAAAAGAGAGGCGAATAAAACAACAATTTTTTGTGAAGTGGGGGAGAGGAAAATGAGAGGTAAATGGCGAATAATGTAAATTCCAAGGAGATGAGATTTGTGATTAGGAACCTAGTTATGTTGAAGATCCTCCCCGGCAACGGCGCCAGAAATTTCCTTTTGAGGTTGCTTGAAGCTACGTCGGTATTTACCCAAAGAGGAAGGGTTGATGCAGCACATCGGCGGTCGGTAATTCCCTCGGATATGAAACCAAGGTTATTGAACCAGTAGGAGAACCAAGAAACACAACGTAAATTTCCCCTGCACACAAATAACAACACCTCGCAACCCGACGTGTTAAAGGGGTTGTCAATCCCTTTCGGGGTACGGCGCCAGAAATTGCGTGTTGACGGGAGAAAGTTGTAATAGATTGAAATAATAGATTGCAAATAAAATAAAGTGCAGCAAAGTGTTTTTTATTTTTGGTTTAATAGATCTGAATAAAAATATCAAATAAAATAGATCGCAAAGAAAATATATGAGAAAGAAGACCCAGGGGCCGTAGATTTCACTAGTGGCTTCTCTCAAGAAAGATAGCAAACGGTGGGTAAATATATTACTATTGGGAAATTGATAGAACTTCAAATAATTATGACGATATCTAGGCAATGATCATTACATAGGCATCACATCCGTGATTAGTAGACCGACTCCTGCCTGCATCTACTACTATTACTCCACACATTGACCGCTATCCAGCATGTATCTAGTGTATTAAGTTCATGGGAAAATAGAGTAATGCAATAAGAACAATGACATGATGTAGACAAGATCCGTTTATCTATATGGCGGTAGATATAGATATCGTCTTTTTATGCTTAGTAGGAACGAGACATACGTGTCAGTTCCCTTTCTGTCACTGGTATTAAGCAATGTAAGATCGAACCCGCTACCAGGCACCTCTTCCCATTGCAAGATAAATAGATCAAGTTGGCCAAACAAAACCCAAATATCGGAGAAGAAATATGAGGCTATAAGAGATCAAAGAAACTCAAATAACTTTCATGGATATAAAAAGATATGACTGATCATAAACTCAAAGTTCAACAGATCCCAACAAACACAAGCAAAAAGAGTTACATCATATGGTTCTCCAAGAGACCATTGTATTAATAATTCAGCGAGAGAGAGAGACAGCCATCTAGCTACTAATACGGACCCGAAGGTCTACAAAGAA
This sequence comes from Triticum dicoccoides, assembly GCF_002162155.2. Lineage (NCBI taxonomy): Eukaryota > Viridiplantae > Streptophyta > Magnoliopsida > Poales > Poaceae > Triticum > Triticum dicoccoides. Next base: position 726,860,955 of record NC_041392.1, read on the forward strand.
CTACTCACGCATCATCATAGAAGCACCAATGGAAGTGGTGAACTGATACGTCTCCAACGTATCTATAGTTTTTGATTGCTTCATGCTATATTATATTCTGTTTTGGATGATTAATGGGCTTTGTATACACTTTTATATTATTTTTGGGACTAACCTATTAACCAAAGGCCCAGCCCAAATTGCTGTTTTTTGCCTATTCCAGAGTTTCGCAGAAAAAGAATATCAAACGGAGTCCAAACAGAATGAAACCTTCGGGAACGTGATTTTCGGAACAAACGTGATCCAGAGGACTTGGAGTCTACGTCAAGAAATCAACCAGGAGAGCATGAGGTAGGGGGACGCGCCTACCCCCCTGGGCGCGCCCTCCACCCTCGTGGGGGCCCACGTTGCTCCATCGATGTACTTCTTCCTCCTATATATACTTACGTACCCCCAAACCAATAGAAGCATCCACGAAACCCTAATTCCACCGCCGCAACCTTCTTTACCCGTGAGATCTGCCGAAGGGGGCATTGATCACGGAGGGCTTCTACATCAACACAATAGCCTCTCCGATGATGTCTGAGTAGTTTACCTCAGACCTTCGGGTCCATAGTTATTAGCTAGATGGCTTCTTCTCACTTTTTGGATCTCAATACAAAGTTCTCCATGATTCTTGTGGAGATCTATTTGATATAATCTTCTTTTGTGGTGTGTTTGTTGAGGCTGATGAATTGCGGGTTTATGATCAAGTTTATCTATGAACAATATTTGAATCTCCTCTGAATTCTTTTATGTATGATTGGTTATCTTTGCAAGTCTCTTCAAATTATCAGTTTGGTTTGGCCTACTAGATTGATATTTCTTGCAATGGGAGAAGTGCTTAGCTTTGGGTTCAATCTTGCGGTGTCCTTTCCCAGTGACAGCAGGGGCAGCAAGGCACGTATTGTATTGTTGCCATCGAGGATAACAAGATGGGGTTTATATCATATTGCATGAGTTTATCCCTCTACATCATTTCATCTTACTTAAAGCGTTACTCTGTTTTTTTGAACTTAATACTCTATATGCATGCTGGATAGTGGTCGATGTATGGAGTAATAGTAGTAGATGCAGGCAGGAGTCGGTCTACTTGTCACGGACGTGATGCCTATATACATGATCATACCTAGATATTCTCATAACTATGCTCAATTCTATCAATTGCTCAACAGTAATTTGTTCACCCACCATAATACTTATGCTCTTGAGAGAAGCCACTAGTGAAACCTATGCCCCCCAGGTCTATTTTCCATCATATTAATATTCCAACACTTAGCTATTTTTATTTCCTTTTATTTTACTTTGCATCTTTATTATAAAAATGCCAAAAAAATTATCTTATCATATCTATCAGATCTCACTTTCGTAAGTGACCGGGAAGGGATTAACAACCCCTTTATTGCGTTGGTTGCGAGGTTTTTATTTGTTTGTGTAGGTGCGAGGGACTTGAGCATGGCCTCCTACTGGATTGATACCTTGGTTCTCAAAAACTGAGGGAAATACTTACGCTACTTTACTGCATCACCCTTTCCTCTTCAAGGGAAACCAACGCAGTGCTCAAGAGGCAGTCTACGCACAAGTCAAGACATACCAAGTACCCATCACAAACCCTTATCCCTCGCATTACATTATTTGCCATTTGCCTCTCATTTTCCCCTCCCCCACTTCACCCTTGCCTTTTTATTCGCCCCTTCTTCCCGTATGCCTTTTTGTTTGTGTTTCCACGTGCCTTCTATTTGCTTGCATCTTTGCTTGCTAAAAATCTATTGATACGGATCCACTTAAAGTGTTCTACTTGGATCATCTTCGATCCTTATGCGCTCGTGCTGAAATCCCAACTAGCCTAGTTGATGGGAAATCTTTAGATGAGCATGCTCATTTTGTGCGTCACCATTTGTCTGAAAAAGGGAGACTCTTATGGAATCGAATAAACAAATTGTTGTGTTATGCTTGGAATCTTGTGAAATTTGTGATATTACTTGTTTCTCTAAGAACCCTAAAAAACACCTCCCCTTCCTATGTGTGTTTAATGAAAATGAAATCTTATCTTCTTATGAAAAGGGTGTTTATAGCTACTATGATATTGAACAAATTAAAGAATTTGTTGCTTTTAAGGGTTCTTTTGAAGTTTCTTCTTTGATTGAAAAGTATGATATTACTCTTTACGAATCTGAAATTTTTTTCATACTTGAATATTGCTATGAAAACTATGCTCATAATGTCTTTGTCAAAGAATTTATTGAAAGAATGACCGTTGCTTCTAAAGAAAATAATGGTATGCACGAATCTATAGATAATTATGATTCCAATGATTTGATTGAGATATCCCTTGATGAACATGATGCTTGCTATTCTTGTGGCCATGATGCCAATATTTATGAAGATGAATTTGCTATAGTTCCTTACGTTAAACATGAGATCGTTGCTATTGCACCCATACTTGGTAGTTCCTTTGATGAAAAGCATGATTGAAATAATTTTACTATAAATTTTATTAATGTCAATTGTGCTAATAATATGCAAACCCCAAGCTTGGGGATGCTAGTTTTGCTATGTCTACCACTTGTTGCAATGATCATGATTGGGGTGATTCTTCTTATGATCTTGAAAATTTATTTAAGCCCCATGATGAATATGAGTTTGATAATAATGTTTGCAATAATATTAAAAGTGGGTTTGGAGAGGTCATGACTTTAGTTAATGATAATCCCACTATTTTGGAAGAGTGTCAACTTTGCATGCATGTGGATCGTGTTGAAAATATTTTATGTGATAGCTATTTTGTTGAATTTTCTTATTATCCCACATGTAATTATTATGAGAGAGGAAAATATGGTCATAGAAATTTTCATGATAATAAATTACCTCTCGTTATGTTGAGATTGCTATTGTTTCTTTCCGCTTCCTTGCATATGCTAGTTTTTGCTTGCTATGACAGTTTGTTTGCCTATAAGATGCCTATGCATAGGAAGTACATTAGACTTAGATGTGTTTGTCATGTGTTTAATGATGCTCTCTTTGCACTTCAATTCGTATCTTTCATGTGAGCATCGTTAGAATTATCAATGCCTAGCTAGGGGCATGAAACGATAGCGCTTGTTGGGAGGCAACCCAATTTTATTTTTAGTTTTTTGCTTTTTGCTTATGTTTTGGAATAAATGTTTGATCTAGCCTCTGGTTAGATTTGTTTTTATGTTTTAATTAATATTTGTGCCAAGTTAAACCTATAGGATCTTCTTGGATGATAGTTATTTGATCTTGCTGAAAATTCCAGAAACTTTCTGTTCACGAAAACAATTATTAAAAATCACCAGAACGTGATAAAATACTGATTCCTATTTCTGATGATCAATAAACAAATTGTCGAGGTCTTCCTATTTTGGCTGAATTTTTGGAGTTCCAGAAGTGTGCGTTAGTTACACATTACTACAGACTGTTCTGTTTTTGACAGATTCTATTTTTCGTTTGTTGTTCGCTTATTTTGATGAATCTATGGCTAGTAAAATAGTTTATAAACCATAGAGAAGTTGGAATACGGTAGGTTTAACACCAATATAAATAAAGAATGATTTCATTACAGTACCTTGAAGTGGTGTTTTGTTTTCTTTCACTAACGGAGCTCACGAGATTTTCTGTTAAGTTTTGTGTTGTGAAGTTTTCAAGTTTTGGGTAAAATATTTGATGGAATATGGAACAAGGAGTGGCAAGAGACTAAGATTGGGGATGCCCATGGCACCCCAAGATAATATAAGGACACCAAAAATCCAAAGCTTGGGGATGCCCCGGAAGGCATCCCCTCTTTCGTCTACTTCCATCGGTAACTTTACATGGAGCTATATTTTTATTCACCACATGATATGTGTTTTGCTTGGAGAGTCTTGTATAATTTGAGTCTTTTCTTTTTAGTTTACCACAATCATCTTTTCTGTACACACCTTTTGAGAGAGAGACACATGATTCGGAATTTATTAGAATACTCTATGCGCTTCGCTTATATCTTTTGAGCTATATAGTTTTTGCTCTAGTACTTCACTTATATCTTTTAGAGCACGGTGGTGGTTTTGTTTTACAGAAACTATTATTCTCTCATGCTTCACTTATATTATTTTGAGAGTCTTAAACAGCATGGTAATTTGCTTAAATTGGGAAATTAATCCTAATATGTTAGGTATTCAAGACTAGTAAAAAAACTTTCTTATGAGTGTGTTGAATACTAAGAGAAGTTTGATGCTTGATGATTATTTTGAGATATGGAGGTAGTGATATTAAAGTTGTGCTAGTTGAGTAGTTGTGAAATTGAGAAATACTTGTGTTGAAGTTTGCAAGTCCTGTAGCATGCACATATGGTAAACGTTATGTAACAAATTTGAAACATGAGGTGTTCTTTGATTGTTTTCCTTATGAGTGGCGGTCGGGGACAAGCGATGGTATTTTTCTACCAATCTATACCCCTAGGAGCATGCGCGTAGTGCTTGGTTTTTGATGACTTGTAGATTTTTGCAATAAGTATGTGAGTTCTTTATGACTAATGTTGAGTCCATGGATTATACGCACTCTTACCCTTCCATCATTGCTAGCCTCTTCGGTACCATGCATTGCCGTTTCTCACATTGAGAGTTGGTGCAAACTTCGCCGGTGCATCCAAACCCCATGATATGATACACTCTGTCACACATAAACCTCCTTATGTCTTCCTTAAAACAGCCACCATACCTACCTATTATGGCATTTCCATAGCCATTCCGAGATATATTGCCATGCCACTTTCCACCATTCCGTTTATCATGATACGTTCATCATTGTCACATTGCTTTGCATGATCATGTAGTTGACATCTTATTTGTGGCAAAGCCACCGTTCATAATTTTTCATACATGTCACTCTTGATTCATTGCCTATCCCTGTATACCGCCGGAGGCATTCATATAGAGTCATACCTTGTTCTAGTATCGAGTTGTAATCATTGAGTTGTAAATAAATAGAAGTGTGATGATCATCATTCATAGAACACTGTTCCAATAAAAAAAGGCCAAATAAAAAAAGGGAGGCCCAAAATAAAATAAAGAGGGACAATGCTACTATCCTTTTTTCCACACATGTGCTTCAAAGTAGCACCATGATTTTCATGATAGAGAGTCTCTTGTTTTGTCACTTTCATATACTAGTGGGAATTTTTCATTATAGAACTTGGCTTGTATATTCCAACAATGGGCTTCCTCAAATGCCCTAGGTCTTCGTGAGCAAGCAAGTTGGATGCACACCCACTTAGTTTCTTTTGTTGAGCTTTCATGCATTTATAGCTCTAGTGCATCCGTTGCATGGCAATCCCTACTCCTTGCATTAACATCAATCGATGGGCATCTCCATAGTTTATTGATTGGCCTCGTTGATGTGAGACTTTCTCCTTTTTTGTGTTCTCCACATAACCACCATCGTTATATTCTATTCCACCCATAGTGCTATATCCATGGCTCACGCTCATGTATAGCGTGAAGGTTGAAAAAGTTTGAGATTACTAAAGTATGAAACAATTGCTTGGCTTGTCATCGGGGTTGTGCATGATGAGAGCATTTTTGTGTGACGAAAATGGAGCATGACTAAACTATTTGATTTTCCAGGGGTGAACTTTCTTTGGCCATGTTATTTTGAGAAGACATAATTGCTTAGTTAGTATGCTTGAAGTATTATTGCTTTTATGTCAACATTAAATTTTTATCTTGAATCTTTCGGATCTGAATATTCATACCACAATTAAGAGGGTTACATTAAAAAATTATGCCAAGTAGCATTTCGCATAAAAAATTCTGTTTTTATCATTTACCTACTCGAGGACGAGCGGGAATTAAGCTTGGGGATGCTTGATACGTCTCCAACGTATCTATAACTTTTCATTGCTTCATGCTATATTATATTTTGTTTTGGATGATAAATGGGCTTTGTTATACACTTTTATATTATTTTTGGAACTAACCTATTAACCGGAGGCCCAACCCAAATTGCTGTTTTTTTGCCTATTTCAGAGTTTTGCAGAAAAAGAATATCAAACGGAGTCCAAACGGAATGAAACCTTCGGGGACTTCATTTTCGGAACAAACGTGATCCAGAGGACTTGGAGTCTACGTCAAGAAATCAACCAGGAGAGCCCGAGGTAGGGGGCACGCCTACCCCCCTGGGCGCACCCTCCACCCTCGTGGGGCCCACGTTGCTCCACTGATGTACTTCTTCCTCCTATATATACCTACGTACACCCAAACCAACAGAAGCATCTACAAAAACCTAATTCCACCACTGCAACCTTCTATACCCGTGAGATCCCATCTTGGGGCCTTTTCCGGCGTGAGTAGTTTACCTCATAGCCTCTCCGATGATGTGTAAGTAGTTTACCTCAGACCTTCGGGTCCATAGTTATTATCTAGATGGCTTCTTCTCTCTTTTTGGATCTCAATACAAAGTTCTCCACGATTCTCATGGAGATCTATTCGATGTAATCTTCTTTTGCGGTGTGTTTGTTGAGACCGATGAATTGTGGGTTTATGATCAAGTTTATCTATGAACAATATTTGAATCTCCTCTGAATTCTTTTATGTATGATTGGTTATCTTTGCAAGTCTCTTTGAATTATCAGTTTGGTTTGGCTTACTAGATTGATCTTTCTTGCAATGGGTGAAGTGCTTAGCTTTGGGTTCAATCTTGCGGTGTCCTTTCCCAATGACAGTAGGGGCAGCAAGGCACATATTGTATTGTTGCCATCGAGGATAACAAGATGGGGTTTATATCATATTGCATGAGTTTATCCCTCTACATCATGTCATCTTACTTAAAGCGTTACTATGTTCTTTTGAACTTAATACTCTAGATGCATGCTGGATAGCGGTCGATGTGCGGAGTAATAGTAGTAGATGCAGGCAGGAGTCGGTCTATTTTTCACGGACGTGATGACTATATACATGATCATACCTAGATATTCTCATAACTATGCTCAATTCTATCAATTGCTTAACAGTAATTTGTTCACCAACCGTAATACTTATGCTCTTGAGAGAAGCCACTAGTGAAACCTATGGCCCCCGGGTCTATTTTCCATCATATTAATCTTCCAACACTTAGCTATTTTTATTGCCTTTTATTTTACTTTGCATCTTTACTATAAAAATACCAAATATATTATCTTATCATATCTATCAGATCTCACTTTCGTAAGTGACCGTGAAGGGATTGATAACCCCTTTATTGCGTTGGTTGCGAGCTTTTAATTTTTTTTTGTAGGTGCGAGGGACTTGAGCGTGGCCGCCTACTGGATTGATACCTTGGTTCTAAAAAACTGAGGGAAATACTTACGCTACTTTACTGCATCACCCTTTCCTCTTCAAGGGAAAACCAACAGAGTGCTCAAGAGGTAGCATGAAACCCTCCTGATGGTGTCTAGATTGGATCTGGTGGTTCTGGACTCTGCGGCGGCTGGATGAATATTTCATCGATGCTTCTAGGGTTCTCGTATTTTTGGGGTATTTATAGAGCAAAGAGGCGGTCCGGGGGGCACCCGAGGTGGGCACAACCCACCAGGGCGCGCCTGGGCCTCCTGGAGCGCCCTGGTGGGTTGTGACCCCCTCGGGGCACCCCCCAGGCGCAACCAGGGCCCGTTGCCTTCCTTCTAGCCCATAAAAAAATCATCATGGAGTTTCCTGCGATATTGATTTCTTGCAATGTAAAAACATGGAAAAAACAGCAACTGGCACTTGGCACTATGCCAGTAGGTTAGTACCAAAAAATGATATAAAATGATTATAAAACATCCAAGATTGATAATAAAACAGAATGGAACATTCAAAAAATATAGATATGTTGGAGACATATCAGCCCACGACCATGTCAAGGTCGTCCACGCCCAGCTCATGGAGGTCATCGCACAAATTGAAGGAAGCTTCTCCGACAACGGTCGACAACCCACGGCTGAAGAGTTGTCAATCGCCGAGAGAGTTCAAGCAGTCATACGTTCCTACGCGGCATACCTTGCCACGACGGAGCCCGCCAAAGCCCATATGTCGGCCGCCCACAGACACCTCGTGGTGGCCTATTCCAAAGATATGGCGGACACGGATGGTGAGGTGCTTGCCGAGTATGGTGCAATTGATGCCATGGAGCCCCTTCCCCAGGAGACCGTCGGGCGCGAGCTGGACATGAATGCAGCGGCAGAGATCGACGAGCACTAGCCGTAATAATACTCTTTGTTTATAAGAGCGTCAGTCTTTAATTTGTTAGAGTAATGTTTAGGTTAGCTAGCTCTATTTAATTGTTGAACTTGCTCGATTAAGAAGTGTGGGTGTGCTGTAGTCTCCTTTGTGTATCCAAATTATGCAATGACGTGGATGACCACTTTAACTAGGGAAATTCGAACCAAAATTTTTGATGTTCAAACACATCACACACGGGTTAATCTATCTAAATCATTTGTGATGTTCACATACCGTACACAGTTCTGAATAAGGGAGCGTGTCTGATGACACTTTGCGTGCGAGTTTTTCGATGAAGCGATTCCAAATTTTGGCTTCCGCAGAAATATCTACCTCCCCGCCCCCTCCCCCTTACCAAAAGCCACATTTCCCCTGTTTCCGCCTTCCTTTCCAAGTTGAAACCTTCACACCTTGCTTGCAGCACCGCCTCCTCATCGGCGACCCTCCTTCACGCTGCTCGTCCTCGTCTATCCAGGTAGGTAATCCACACCCGACCCCCAACCTCCTCCCCCTTCCACATCCCACATACCCCAACCGCCGGCGTGACACCTTCCACCCAAATCATTGACCCCTCCACCGAATAAGCGCCGCCCTAAGCCATGGTACGCGTAGTATAGCCAGGATCTCAGGGAGCATTTGGCAGCAAAGAAGCAAATCGTGGCCGCACACGCGGATGAGGTCGTGATGGCTGCCATTCGTGTCGACCCCCAGATCTTGGAGGAGCACCTTGCCATTTGCTAGTTCCCCCGATTAAGCATGCTGCGCTTACCCATTGCGTGTGCTGCTCCTGCCTTTCCTTCACAAATTCTAGTGAATTGTCCTATCTAATTTTACCATGCAATCTGTTGCTCTAATGTATGTGTTCTATATGTCGTGCAGTGTGGTGCTCACTTATTAATTGTTTTTTAATTAGTTGTCGTCTTCAGTTAACTGTTTGGTTCAATTATGCAAATGTGATGTTCAATTCTTCAAGCTGCAATTATATATTGTCTTCCATGTGAGAAATAAATCGAATTTATCTTTACAAAATACATGAGAAACGAATACAATTGCTATATTTCCTAGTTGTCAAGCATGCTTGGTTTGGTTATACATTGTGCAATGTGACGTTTGGTTCATTTGTGTTGTGGTGTTAGTTAACTATTTTGTTTGGTTCAATTCTGCAATGTGATGTTCAATTGTTGTGGGTGCATTCTCTTATTGTATACCATGTGAGGAATAAATTGAATTTGGCTGTACTAAATACATGAGAAACTAATACAATTGCTATATTTCCAAGTTGTTAAGCATGCTTGGTTTGGTTAACTGTCTAATCTTCTATTAGGAGTATGTTATATTGTGCAATGTGGTGCTCAGTTAATGTTTGGTTCAATTGTTGTGGTGTTTAGTTAACTTCTTGGTTCAATTCTGCAATGCGATGTCCAATTGTCGTGTGTAGAATTTTGTATTGTTGGGCATGTGAGGAACAAATCGAATTTGGCTGCACTTAATACATGAGAAACATATACAAGTGCTATATTTCCCAATTCTTAATCATGCTTGGTTTGGATAAATGGGTTTTCCGTGTGGCTTGAATTAATCTGATGAATCTGCAATGTGCTTATTTTCATCAACATATTTTACTGATAGCATGCGAACCCTTACTTAACCTGTTGACAAACTACCTTATATGTGTTGCAGGGAAACAATGGGAAGCATTGAGGTGTACATTCGAGGTTAGCACGTGCATGGTCCGTTGTCTAATAGCACATTATTGTGCAATTGCAGGAACCATTCTAATATTTAGGTTTTTAACAATTTGGTCTTGCACATGTAGGTCCTCCTATCAGATGTTTTGACCCACTGTTTGACCCTTTTTGCATATGGGGAAATGAGTTGTCCATGAATATCAGTCAAGTTAAAAAACTCAGAAAGATTGTTAGGATAAAGAAATTAGCGACAAAAAACGACAAGACCTTTGTCTGCACAATGAAGAAGACATCAGTTCACTATAGGATGGTATTAACTATTATACCTTGCCTTTTTTATTCCTTTGCCCCATTTCCAATATAGAGAAGATATTTATGCACATCCTTGTTTTCAGGCCTTTCCAAAGCAGTTCACTGATGATTACCTCTCAAACCACTTGTATGGTCAGGAGGCGAGGAAGGTATTCATACAACAACACGGTTCAATATTGAAGTGTTCCTAAAGAAGACGAAGGATGGACGGTCAATCATCCACATGCATTGGCCTACAGTTACAAAAACCTTCAACATCAATGGAGGCTCAATATTCGCCTTCTGCTTCAGTAGTTTTCCAGATGAGATTCATTTGTGTATGTACCATCTATGATGCTAATTTCGAAAGGTTATAGTTGTTGCATGTGAAACCTATTGCTGGTGTAGTTGTGTAATGGGGTCGCTGAGTGCCGAAGCTATATGATGCTGCACTCTGATGTATTTCAATTATGAAAATGAAATATATTTTGTGCTTAATATGAAATGTCAATTAGATTAATAAATGGATTATTAATAATTGGATAGTTAGCCTGCTAATTGGGTTTTTCTATTGCAAACGGTTATTGAGAAAACACCGTGTGTGATGCATTCAATAACGCACACATTTTGTAGGAATAAACTGTGTTAGATTAATGAACAATTACACACGACATCCTCTTGAAAACTTTTGGTGCTAAGCCACCTCGCGCGAACGTTTACCACATAAAAACTGTGTGTGATGGACAACCTTTGCCACACAGTTTCTTCTACGTAGCGTGTGTGATGCATTCAAGAATGCAAACGGTAAAATTGTTAATACCATGTGCAATGGCAACGCTATCACAAACGATTTAACGGGGAAAATTGTGTGTGATGTACTTGTGAACGGATATGTTTTCCTTGGAGCGACTGTGTGGGATGTACATACGAACGGAAACGTTTAGCGGGGACTGACTGTGTGGGATGTACTTGTGATCGGAAACAATTTCGCCTGTATAATTGTATTTTTTAGCTCTACTATACGTATTTCTGTATTTGAGTGCTCGCCGGTCGCTCACGACCTTATTTTGCCGAGCGTGTATGCTAGGAGGGCATATCCCCGACGGTTTCCGGGTCGTGTGGGAAGGACCCCCCCTATCGCCGCCACTCACTAGGCGACGGTTCCAAATGCCATCGCGGAAAGGGGTTAAAAACTGTTTGTATAGCACCTCACTGTACTAGTGTATATTTGTGAACCGGTCCTATGGTTATTCAACGTCGATGAAGAAATATTGAAGTGTACTATTACTTACCAAAGATGGTTGTTGTCATGCTGCTGATTTGATATTTTAAACCGGACATCTCAACATTTACCGTCTTAAGAGCAGCTTCTGTGTCTTCTACTCTTTTTAGTAGAGCCGCCCTCTCGGTCGCCCAGCCGGTTTTCTCAGCACTGAAGTCTTGTTTTAGCTTTTCAATGATTTCCAAAGCAGTCTTCAGCTCTAATTTGGCTTTGGAAGTATCAGATTGTTGGGTTTGAATGTTGGCCCTCAGATCATTGACCTGGGATTCCTTCATACTTAATCCAGCCTGCAAAATGAACAAGATAGGAGGCATTATCTTTGAAGTCCCAAGCACAATACAAGTATTTTCCTTGGCACTTGGGGGCTAATACACGTTGCTCTTTTTTAACGAACGTTTTATGATGACTCGGTTCAAATCTTATGACTATGGTTGGATCATGGGGGCTACATGTTTGGATTTTGGTCCCTAATACTGGTGATAAAGTTTCGGCTTAGTCATGCTAATTAAGCCGGCCCTTGGGGCTACAGGTGCAAGATTGAGTACTATTATTTGAAGATCCGGCTTAACCATGCAGATTAAGCCAGCCCTTGAGGGCTACTTGTGTTAATTCTACAGTTCTAACATGCTATGACATGGATATCAAGATTGACATGAAATTTAAAGTCTATAGAATATTCAAGATTATCATATCCAATAGACTTGGCGGCTAACAGATATATATTTGTATGAGACAAGATTTCTTGCTTACCTCAAAACGTTCTTTCATAAGACTCACCAAGCCAGCTTTGGAGTCACGGCTGGTGTGGAGGCAGTTCAAGTAACCCGCATGAAGCTCCTAGGCATTGAATTGAGCATAGCTCTCCAAATCCAGCCTCCACTTGCCTTTATCAACAGCGGAGAATTCCTCCTTGGCATTGTGCTTAGACAAGACAATGGGGTTACCTGGTGCTGTGTAAGCCATCCCAGTAACCACGACATCTTTGGTGTCTTGAGCCGGCTGAGCGGGGCTGGGCGGCTTAGCATTTTCCAGCTCAATATTCATGGGGTCCATGGCGACAGGGTGCTCTTCTGGTGGCGGATCATCCATGGTTGCTTCTGATGTTTGATGCAAAGATTCAAACATTGTCTATTTGTCCGGGTTAGCAGCCTTGGGATTTCCAACCGGTTTATCAACCTTCAACTTCTTGCTGGGTTTGGCAATCGCGCTGAACATACAACATATGTTGAGATTAGTATAAGAATTGAGTAAGATGTTAAAACAAGCAGGCTTAAGTGTTCTTACCCAGGAATAGTCTTGAAAAGAGGGACCTAAGTCCTAGTTGAGTTGCCAGAAGAAGAATGAGAGGTCCCTGATAGTTTGAATCGGAAGGGTTAAGAGGTTGTCGAAAGAGACCCGCCTTGGGAAATGCTAAGTCAGAAATTTGTGAAACCTCTGCATGACGTTTGCGAGGAGCCGACGTGTTGGGTAAGCCAGAGGACGAAATCCCACCGCCGCTATTCCGGGTTGTGCGGCGGGGTTCATGCTGCTGCTTCATCAAAATAAAGTTGGGATCCAAGTAAGCTAATGGGTGAGAAAACCTTACTTTCCGGCTTGCTTGACGAACTTTCTGTCTTGGTAGAGGTTCTGAGTCGGAGGAAAGGATAGTTACCTCTTCACCATTTGCGTGGCTGCCTTCCGCGTCATCCTGATAGTGATCATTGTCAATAAGATGTACAAAAGATGAGCCATGGGAGTCAAGTTCTACCTCCGACTCATCATCATCCAAGTTAAATAACTCGGAGGGGGTGGTCTTCTTGGCAGGCTTCTTCTGAGCCTTGTTCTTCGTCCGGGTCTTCTTGGCCGACTTATCCTGCAGTTTCCCATTCCAAAAAGGAGAATCGTCCTGTAGAAATCAAATGAGTATAAGAGGACAGTTTAGATGAAGAAATGATTAAACCGGAAATTGTTTAAAGCTTACAGCTGGCGGCTTGTTGAGAGTGCAGAAAGGATTCAGTCCAGTTTTGCTGCAATCTGCTAAGCTCTCGTTTAGCAGAGACTTGGTCATATTATTGACATCATCATAAGTCAATTGTATATGGCAATGGTGTTGTGGGTCTTTTAAGTCGCTAGTGTACTCGCACATCAAGCCGGGACGGCAGCTTAAGGGCAAAATCCTCCAGGCGACCCAACATCGGACCAGGATGATTCCGGTCAAACCGTTGGCCACTAAAGCTCTAATCTTTGAAAAGACAGGCATATACTTGGACCATTCTTCTGTACTCATCCGTTCACAAAGAGGGTGCCTGTTGCTCAGCCGGTTCTCACGATAACCCGACAGAGGATTTTCTCCTTCTAGAGAAGTGTCTTAACAGTAAAACCAAGTTTGGTTCTAGTCCTTTGGGTGACTGGACAGCTTGGCAGCAGGGAAGGTGGCTTCTTTCCACCTCTGAATTGAAATGCCACCTAACTCTAGGCTGTGCCCGTCAGTGAATTCAATCTGCCCGTTTAAATATTAAAATTCCCTGAATAATTCTAATGTGGGCTCCTATTGAAGGTACACCTCGCAGAATACTTGAAAGTTGCAGATGTTTGAAATAGAATTGGGCCCAATATCTTGAGGGTGGAGTTTGAAAAAGTGCAGCATGTCACGGAAGAATTTGATCTGGGTGGAGTAAAACCCCGAAGTAGATGATCAGTAAAGACAATTACTTCGCCTTCCTTGGGTTTAGGAGGGGTTTCTGTGCCTGGGACCCTCCAATGAATGACATCTTTTTTTGGCTAGAACGCCTGTCTGGACGTATTCATTCAGTATTTCCTCGGTGACCCAGGAAACTACCCAGTTGTAGGAGGTGAATGTCTTGGTTTTAGACATGTTGACTACAAAAGAAAATATTGCCGGTTTAAGATTATGTTGTTAAGCCAGTCACTGATTCAACAATAAGGACTATTAAGAGCTAACGTATTAAGCCAGGAGATAACGCTGAGTTATGCAAATACATATATTGGCGGCTTAAAAGGGGACTAATGGTACATGGCGGGTCACGGTTTATCAGTTAAGCCGCCCGAACAAGTTTTCCTATGTCAGATCTATGAGTAAGGATTTGCTAAGTAATGACAAACATATTCTACGAATTGGTGTTGTAATTTTGGATCTGCAGCAGTTCGGAAAATAATTTAAATCCTAAACCTAACATGGAGGTAGCAAAAAAGTTTGTATGCTCAGATGAGATCTTCTACAGAGGGGGTATGTTCTGCTATTGAAAATAAATGCTAAAATTATTACCGCACAACTCTGACACCAAGTTCAGATCAGATTATGCAATATAAGAGAGGAAGCGGACGAATAGCAAAGAACATTGATGAACACATAAACCCTAAGCATAGATCTGAGATGAGTCAAAACTAGTACCTGGAGGTGCTGATGAACAGCAGAGGAGCGCCACCATGATCTGATCCGTTCAGGTTGATGCAGCGGCCGGAGTTGAGGCAGTGGGCGAAGGACGACGGCGGCAGGGCTCGGGCATGCATGGGCGTTGCGAGGAGGAAGACAAAGACGAGGATGCAAGGAAAAAAATGAAAAGGACCCCTGTCCCTATTTATAAGGAGACGGATAAAAGGCATGCGCGGGAATCAAGGAGGCCGAAAAAATCATTATGTGGCTATGCGGACACCTCAATTTTCGGGAGGTCCATTAAAAATATAAAGATTTGTCGAGATGTTTTGGGCCTCGTGTGAAGTTAATACGAGATGACGTCATGGCGGGTTAACACAATTCTGAGATGTGACGTCATGGCGGGTTATAATGAATCTATAAAGGATTAATGATGGAAGATTCTGCTAAGTCAGGTATTGAAGGTTAATGTGAACAAGTTGAAATCAACCTGGGGCCTAATGTTGGGGATATAACTACTGGGTATGACCCGCCCAGGAGGGGCCGGGTCATGCCACTGGCGGCTCATAGATGAAGAGGCCCAAGAAGATATGAAGATGGCGGTTCATAGAGCAAGCTTATTGAAGGCCCAAGACCCGGGATGACTTAAGGCCCACGGGTGTGAGCCGCCATATGCTAACTTGTATTGTAAGGCAAGCTTAGTTAGTTACAGAGCGGACACGTTGTGAATGAGCCGGCAGGGACTCTGTAAGCCGTCGGGCATCGACCTCTGTATAAAAAGGGGTGACCCAACGACAGGTTAGGGCAAGAGACAACTCATCGAGAACTAGGTCAAGCGTATTTGCTCCCTTGTAATCAAAACTCAAGCAATACAACTAGAAGCTGGACGTAGGCTTTTACCTCATTGAGAGGGGCTGAACCTGGGTAAACTCTCTGTGTCCTTTGTCCCGTTTAACCCTTTCAAGCTAACCTAGCTGCGATGGCTCCACACCTAAGTCCTTTTGCTAGGGCATCTACCGTGTTAAGTCCATGACAGGCGCTGTGATTCATCATGAGTGGGGAACCAACATTGTATGCAAAGAAGCGGAACCTCAAGAATATGCTTCCTCTTCTATTCTTTAACATGTTCCTCTTTTGTTATTCTGTATTTAGTATGTACAATATGTTCCTTGTGAGGAAGGGGAGTAGGGACATCTGTAGTCAATAGCTGATAGAGCTGGCCTGTAAGTGATCAATAGGCTTTCAATTAGTAGCGGCAATACAACACCGTATTTTCCAACAAGTTCCACTTTCCCGATTTATATATGCTGGTTATGATGTACCCCTTTTATGTACACTATGATCTGCCTAGTTGTTGTGTGCTCTTGTTATCATGGTTTGGCAATAAACTCTCTGTATAGTATATTATGAACATATCATCTGCCAACTATCCTTACTTCTGGAGCCTATTTTTTGTGTAATTGTGCAAGATTATATTAATGCACGCACCATATTATAGCACACATGGGCTCTCTCATCATAATCTAGTGATAGCACACACAGGTTTACAGGGAGCCCCTATATTAAAATATCCTCTGCATTACAAAGATAATCTCACTACTATTCATGTTTTCATGATTCTCAGATATTGTATGTAATCACAATGAATATCAGAATGCACGCATCAGAAGAATATTATGGAACACTGCAACGACTAACAAAATTGGCACCAAGGCATTGAGTGCCATTCTGGATGCAATGAAACTCATACGCTCCCCACCTTTAGATTCTTGTTTGGAATATGATCCTAATGACTATTTTCACCTCGAGGAGTCTAAGGCAGACGACCTGTCCTGTTCACCCGTCAAGGTGCCTGTTCTAATTTGGCAAGGTTTTATTGATTGCGCGTATCTTGCATAAGGTGTCTTGCATTTCTTCTACTTTGTTGCACCGCCATCTGCTTAGTTTACTCATCATATATGTCAAGATGCCATGCCCATCCATTATCAATACATATTCCATATGTCATCATACCATGCTTTTTCACTCAAATGTTGTTCTTGTGCATCAGACATCAAAAAGGAAGAGGGTGATTGCCGAACGTGAAGGATCACCAGCAAAGTCCTTGAAAAACGTGGTGGTGCCAGAGAAATCAGACAACACCTCACTTATATATATTGGCTCTACTACCAGTGACACAAAACGTAGGACCGGCTCCAGCAAACTGTGCCCATACTTCACTGGCCACACCACTAGCCCCACCACACAGGACCTGCACTCCAGCAAAGGTATGCCGATTTCAGTTGCTATAGCACCAGCCGTACCATAGAAAAATCCCACTCCAGCAAAAATTACAGCAAGTCCACCGGCCAAAGACCTATACCAACTGCAGAGACGGCCAATTCCTGCATATTGGAACCCCATTCCAGTTATTCCCAGTTTAACAGACAATCTTTCAGTGTTGTTAGGGACTATGTGCTATATTCCCATCATGGGAAGATTATAGTGAAGACAAACACCATTTTCACATCTTCCTGTCCCACTTACGTGTAAGTGCTATTATTCATGGTGATTATTTTACTGTTTTCAGCGGATTGAACACATCAATGATTTACATTACATTGTTGTAAGTAGGCGAGGGTCAATCTGGATAGTCATGACAAGCAAAGCTTGCTTGCGCTTTTCAAGGAAGCATTGCAGCAATATCGGTGTTACATGAGGAAATCACACTTTGGTGGAAAGTCCATAAATGAATTTCCGGTGAAGTCTTCTATGCTAAATTTAGAAGACATTGAATGGAAAAACCTTGTTATGCACTGGTCTCGTTCCCAGGATGAGGTACTGTCTATGATATCACTGGTCTCGTTCCCAGCATTTTCCCCGCTGTCCGTTTTGCATTCCGGCGCTTCGTTCTCCTCCGGTGGTCATTTCTACCTTTCTTTCGTGTGGGGGGATTAAACATTTCCGGATTGGACCGAGACTTGCCAAGCAGCCCTGGTTTACTACCGGTAGACCGCCTGTCAATTTTTGTACCATTTGGACTTCATTTGATGCTCCAACGGTTAACCAAGGGACCGGAAAGGCCTCGTGTGTGTTGCAGCCCAACACCCTTCCAATTTGGCCCAAAACCCACCAAAATCTGCTCCATCATCTAGAACGTTCGATCACGATCGCGTGGCCGAAAACCGCACCTCATTTGGACTCTCCTAGCTCCCTCTATGCCTATATATACCTCCCCCATTCCAAATCTCGGATCCCCTCTCTCTAAACCCTAAAAAAATTACGTCCGTCGCACCTGACGTGTCCGGACGGACCCGGACAACATCCGCCCGCCACCGCCGCCCAACCACGTTTCGCCACGTGGCTCCCCGCCACCCGCCGCCACCGAGGCCCGCGCGGCCCAGCGCCGGCCCCCGAGCCCGGTCGGCCGTCTTCCCGCGCCGCCCCACTCCTCCTTTGCCCGCGCCGCCGCCTTCTCCGTTGCGCCACCGCGGCGCCATTGCTGGCCAGCCGCGCCGACCGCTGCTTCCTCGCCGTCCTCCACCGAGCTTCCTCCCCGACGCCGTTCCTCGCCGGAGACGTGCCACCGCGCCGCGCCGCACTCCCCAGGAGCCCCTGGATCCGGTCCGCTCCCTCCCCGGCTACGCCCCGCGACGAACGCCGGCCGTCACAAGCTTCCATCACCGGCGAACCTCGGATCCGCTGCCACTACAGTGCTCTTCGCCAGATCTGGATCGGGAGCTACAGTAAACCCTAACCGCGAGGTGGTGAATTTCTACTAAGTCCTCAAATTCTCAGATCCATATGCTCCTCTTCATCATGTCGTAACTCTGCATCCGTAGCTCCATTTTGGGCATATAGCATATCAAAATGTTCGTCTCAGAGAGTACATCTTTTCATTTCATTGCATCATTTTCATTTGAGCTCATCTTTATGTCTGAAAGGCTGTTAGAAGAGTGCTACTTGAGATAATTGTCAGATCTGATGCTCCATTTAGATATTTGTCATTTTTGCCATGATTGTGTGCATGATATTCCCTTGAGCTCTACATGTGTTTTGTTAAGGGTTTTGCCATCTTTCCAGAGGTGCAACCCATGTATTTTTGTGATGTGTGTGGTGACTAGCACAAGCTTGCAAAGTGAGGCATTTGGTAATGCTGATTTCAGGGACTTAGCATTTCCACTAATCCTTGAGCTGTTTATCTCATATGGCCATATGTTCATGTTGTTTCCTAGTGATCTGTGCCTATTTGGAGGATGATGAGTAAGGATGTTTTGTTAATCTTGTAGTGCTCTATCCATCCATGTCTTTGTTTGCAATTATGGAGAACCCTAGCTTGAGTCAATCGAGCTCTACTTTTGTCATTTCATGAATCTGGGCAGATTGTCTACTTGTTAGCGATTTTGCCGATGATGTTGTAGTTGATCCGTGCATGATATGTTATTGTTCTTGCCATGTCTAGCTTGCATTTTGTGTATTCTTGATGGATGTATGCTTAGTTCGTCATGACTTGCTCTGTGGTGAGTGCATCGAGCTCGTAAACATGCCTACTTGATATCTGTTTCAGCATGCTATAGTTTTCACTAAGTCTGAAAGCTGATTATGTTTCTGCCATGTTCACATGCTTGCAAATGTATTTTCTGATCCCTTTTGGCTCAAGGTCACTAAGGGACTTTTGTTAAGCTCTTTGAGTAGCTCCATGCCATGCTTTAGTTTGTCATGTTCAGGTCCTGTAGCATATAGTTCTCATGCTCCTAAGAGTGCTACCTGATCTGAAATTCCAGAGAAGTGTTAATTTCACTAAGTCTGAAATCTGTTTGCCATATGCATTTTTGCCATGCTTGTTTGAACATGTTAATGGATGAATTGGCCGTAGCTCAGTGCTAGACTTTTGTTAAGCATCTTGAATGCATCCCTGCCATGTATTTTGTTGTCATGTTTGGGTGATGTAGCATGTTCATCTTGTTGCATTTAGATGACTACTTGCTGTAAATCGCAGAACGTGGTCATATTTGAATCGCTTGCCATTTCCAAACCGTAACTCCGATTCCGGCGTTCTTTATATCGTTTTCAAGCGATTTCATCTCATACTTCCAGTGGAACACTTGGATTTCCAAGTTGAGGCTAGGTTCATGCATTCCTTGTCACATCTTGCATATGCATCCCGCATCGCATCCCGCATAGCATACCATCCTTGCATCATATTGTTTGAGCCTTGCACGTGGTTAATTGTGTCCTTGTTGCTTGTTTGTCTTGTTTGGGTAGAGCCGGGAGACGAGTTCGCTAACAAGGAGCCCGTTGAGTTTGCTTTCAAGGATCCAGTCAACTCTGACAACTTTGCAGGCAAGATGATCATACCCTCGAAATCACTACTATCTTTGCTTTGCTAGATGCTCGCTCTTTTTCTATGCCAATGCTACGATGCGTGCCACTTGCTTTAAAGCCTCCCAAATTGCCATGTCAAACCTCTAACCCACCATGTCCTAGCAAACCGTTGATTGGCTATGTAATCGCTTTGCTCAGCCCCTCTTATAGCGTTGCTAGTTGCAGGTGAAGATTGGAGACCGTTCCTTGTTGGAACATTATTTTACTTGTTGGGATATCATTATTTTGCCATGTTATCTTAATGCATCTCGCCTAGTATTTTGTTCCACTCTCACCGCCCTAGTTTCCGTCATATTGGTATTATGTTCCCGGATTTTGCGTTCCTTACGCGGTTGGGTTATAATGGGAACCCCTTGATAGTTCGCCCTGATTAAAGCTTTTCCAGCAATGCCCAACCTTGGTTTTACCATTTGCCACCGAGCCCCCTTTTCCCTTGGGTTTCCGGAGCCCGAGGGTCATCTTATTTTAAACCCCCCCGGGCCAGTGCTCCTCTGAGTGTTGGTCCACCTCGTCAGCCGCTGGTGGCCACCAGGGGCAACTCTGGGCTGGCCTACCGGAAGTTTGGACAATCCGAGTGTGCCCTGAGAACGAGATATGTGCAGCTCCTATCGGGATTTGTCGGCACATTTGGCCGGTGTTGCTGGATTAGTTTTAACCTGTCGAAGTGTCTTGAAGAACCGAGGTACCGAGTCTGATCAGAACGTCTCGGGAGGAGGTCTATTCCTTCGTTGACCGTGAGAGCTTGTCATGGGCTAAGTTGGGACTCCCCTGCAGGGATTTGAACTTTCGAAAGCCCTGCCCGTGGTTATGGGCAGATGGGAATTTGTTAATGTCCGGTTGTAGATAACTTGAACCTAAACTTAATTAAAATGAATCAACAGTGTGAGTTACCGTGATGGTCTCTTCTCGGCGGAGTCCGGGAAGTGAACACGGTGTTGCAGTAATGCTTGCGCAGGTTGTTCTCTAGTTTCTCGTTCGCGCTTTGCCTCCTCTTCTCGCTCTCTTTTGCGAACAGGATAGCCACCATATTTGCTAGTCGCTTGCTGCAGCTCCACATATTTTACCTTGCCTTACCTATAAGCTTAAATAGTCTTGATCGCAAGGGTGCGAGATTGCTGAGTCCCTGTGGCTCACAGATTACTTCCAAACCAGATGAAGGACCTGACGATTCCGCTCCAGGTGACGCGCTTGAGCTCAAGTGGGAGTTCGACGAGGACTCTCAACGATACTACGTGTCTTTCCCTGATGATCAGTAGTGGTGCCCAGTTGGGGGTGATCGGGACCGTGTCGCATATCTTTTATTTTGGCGCCGTAGACGGGCCATGAGTGTTTGGATGATGTAATGCTATTTTATGTACTTGATTGATGTGGCGAGTGTAAGCCAACTATGTTATCTCCCCTTTTATTAATTATATTACATGGGATGTTGTGAAGATTGCCTAACTTGCGACATTGTCTTCAATGCGATTATGCCTCTAAGTCGTGCCTCGACACGTGGGAGCTATAGTCGCATCGAGGGTGTTACAATTTACTCTTACCATAAGGTTGGATAACACTGATGTTACTGAAGAAGTTTAGCTCTGCATTGCTCTTGGCTGTACATTTTGCCTGTATCGATGTACTTACATTTATAGCTACTTTGTTATGTAGCATCACACTTCATCTTATCTTGAATATTCTCCATTTTTTCTTGTATTATCACATCTATATTTACTCTTAACAAAATGTAGAAGTGCTTGTGAAGAAGATTCTGTGATAAACTTCTTGAATCCCCCCCCATCAACATGGACATGGGCTTTACAGAGTCGGTCTTCACCACTAATGTAAGTTTGTCCTTCTCAAGGCTTCAAACTTTGTTGTGTGTATTTGGTTAGGCATGACTGCAACAGCTGTTTATTTTTTGTGCTTGCATCAAATTGCATGTTTAAAGTTTATTATGTAGTTCATAAACAAAAATTTGCCCTTCTCAATTTAAGCTTTCAGTTGTACAAGCAAGTTCCTTCTTCATACCATGTAAATTAAAGTATATAGAGCAAGTGATCTTATTTTGCATTGCATGTATGCTTCCATTCTTGATCCATAATCCAAGGGTGTGTTGAACCTACCCACTACATCACAATGTCATATTTTGCATTACATGGGATGTTGTGAAGATTGCCTAACTTGCGACATTGCCTTCAATGCGATTATGCCTCTAAGTCGTGCCTCGACACGTGGGAGCTATAGTCGCATCGAGGGTGTTACAAGTTGGTAATCAGAGCCTTCCCCGACCTTAGGAGCCCCCACTGATTGATCGTTTTTAGCAGCCGAGTTGTGTCTAGAAAAATGTTTTGAGTCATTTAGGAATTATATATCGGAGAGTTTAGGAATTCTTTTTACTTCCCAGTCTCCTCATCGCTCTGGTAAGGCATCCTGACGTAGAGTTTTGACTCTTCTCTTCTCAAATTTCACAAAAAAAAATTAGGATCACGCGGGTATCTTGGAATCGTTCCGATGGTTTTATGACGAGAACATTGTCTTGGTGCCTCCTGTCAGGGGTTTTGTGGAAGTGTCCCGGGGAGTTGAGCGCTGAGGTGTTGTCGTCGTAATTTTATCGTTGCAGTTCTGGAATACCTGAGTTTAGTACGCCGACATCGAAAATCTCTTTTATGTAGTTCGTTGGTGAGATAACCTTGACGCCACCCAGTACTGGGGCGGGAGTTCGGGAGTATCGCCATAACTTGTATAATGGATGCTTTTCGAAGGTTGAGGTAGATGGTTTCCGAAGTTTTTCTCGGTTATGTGTTGAAGGATGGATACATCTGGATGTAGGATTTGCTAGATTTGGGTGAGATATTATGCTTCCCCTGTATCCCCAACACCTGATTGCATAACCGGAAAGGTTCGGGAGTTTCATAGGTGGGAATTCTCGTAGCTCTAGTTCTTCTTCCACGGATATTTGGTTTGAGATTGGGATTTCTTACCGAGTATTCATTCTTGATCCGTACCTTGCTGATTTATTTCTCTACCTAAATTCTAAGTGGCTTCTCAATTTATGGATATGTGACCATTTCAAGAGGAATGCATTCGTTCATTTTGTTCGGATGTGAAGACTATATGTTGCAATTTTCATTCCGTTGGATTCAGCTTCATTTTATCTGTCTATGTGCTAACGGTGGTCAACCTCTTCAGGATGGCTCCCGCTAAGAGGACCAATCAGAATCAGAATCAAGATCTGCCACCACCTCCACCTCCTCCGGAGGCATGGCAAGCTGTGATGGCCGCAACCAATGCAAACACACAGTTGATCATGCAAATTCTCCAAGAGCGTAATCAAGGCAACCAAGGGAACCAAGGCAACAATCAGAATCACTTTGCTACACTCAACCAGTTTCTTGCTAATGGGCCAAAGACTTTCAGCAATTGTGTTGAGGCAACTGATGCTGACGATTGGCTCGTGGATCTGTGCAAGCATTTCGAGTGCAGTAACTGTTGGGGAACGTAGCAGAAATTCAAAATTTTCCTACGTTTCACCAAGATCTATCTATGGAGAGACCAGCAACGAGTAGAAAGAGAGTGCATCTACATACCCTTGTAGATCGCTAAGCGGAAGCGTTCAAGTGAACGGGGTTGATGGAGTCGTACTCGTCATGATTCAAATCACCGATGATCAAGTGCCGAACGCACGGCACCTCCGCGTTCAACACACATACAGCCCGGTGACGTATCCCACGCCTTGATCCAGCAAGGAGAGAGGGAGAGGTTGAGGAAGACTCCATCCAGCAGCAGCACAACGGCGTGGTGGTGGTGGAGGAGCGTGGCAATCCTGCAGGGCTTCGCCAAGCACCACGGGAGAAGAGGAGTACTTGGGAGAGGGGGAGGGCTGCGCCAGAACTTCGTCTATGGCTCCCATGCGCCTCCCCACTATATATAGGGGTGGAGGGGCTGGTTTCTTGCCCTCCAAGTCCATTGGGGCGTTGGCCAAGGTGGGAGGAAAGAAATCTCATTATTTCCTTCCCCACCGATTGTTATCCCCCCTTTTTAGGGATCTTGATCTTATCCCTTCGGGATATGATCTTATTCCTTCTAAGGGGGGATCCTGGTGCGCCTTGACCAGGGGTGTGGGGCCTTGCCCCCACTACCCACGTCCATGTGGGTCCCCCCATGCAGGTGGGCCCCACTCTGGAACCTTCTAGAACCTTCCCGGTACAATACCGAAAAATCCCGAACATTTTCCGGTGGCCAAAATAGGACTTCCCATATATAAATCTTTACCTCCGGACCATTCCGGAACTCCTCGTGACGTCCGGGATCTCATCCGGGACTCCGAACAACATTCGGTAACCACATACAAACTTCCTTTATAACCCTAGCGTCATCGAACCTTAAGTGTGTAGACCCTACGGGTTCGGGAGACATGTAGACATGACCGAGACGTTCTCCGGTCAATAACCAACAGCGGGATCTGGATACCCATGATGGCTCCCACATGTTCCACGATGATCTCATCGGATGAACCACGATGTCAAGGACTTAATCAATCCCGTATTCAATTCCCTTTGTCTATCGGTATGTTACTTGCCCGAGATTCGATCGTCGGTATCCAATACCTTGTTCAATCTCGTTACCGGCAAGTCACTTTACTCGTTCCATAACACATCATCCCGTGATCAACTCCTTGGTCACATTGCGCATATGATGATGTCCTACCGAGTGGGCCCAGAGATACCTCTCCGTTTACACGGAGTGACAAATCCCAGTCTCGATCCGCATAAAACAATAGATACTTTCGGAGATACCTGTAGTGCACCTTTATAGTCACCCAGTTACGTTGTAAAGTTTGATACACCCAAAGCACTCCTACGGTATCCAGGAGTTACACGCTCTCATGGTCGAAGGAAGAGATACTTGACATTGGCAAAGCTCTAGCAAATGAACTACACGATCTTTTGTGCTAGTCTTAGGATTGGGTCTTGTCCATCACATCATTCTCCTAATGATGTGATCCCGTTATCAACGACATCCAATGTCCATAGCCAGGAAACCATGACTATCTGTTGATCACAACGAGCTAGTCAACTAGAGGCTCACTAGGGACATATTGTGGTCTATGTATTCACACGTGTATTACGATTTCCGGATAATACAGTTATAGCATGAATAAAAGACAATTATCATGAACAAGGAAATATAATAATAATACTTTTATTATTGCCTCTAGGGCATATTTCC
This sequence comes from Triticum dicoccoides, assembly GCF_002162155.2. Taxonomy (NCBI): domain Eukaryota; kingdom Viridiplantae; phylum Streptophyta; class Magnoliopsida; order Poales; family Poaceae; genus Triticum; species Triticum dicoccoides. The sequence goes on from NC_041392.1 coordinate 726,886,416, forward strand.
ATCAGTCTCCCACTTGCACTAGAGTCAATAATCTAGTTCACATCGCCATGTGATTAACACTCACAGGTCACATCGCCATGTGACTAATACCCAAGAGTTTACTAGAGTCAGTAGTCTAGTTCACATCACTATGTGATTAACACTCAATGAGTTTTATGTTTGATCATGTTGCTTGTGAGAGAGGTTTTAGTCAACGGGTCTGAACCTTTCAGATCCGCGTGTGCTTTACAAATCTCTATGTCATCTCCTAGATGCAGCTACCACGCTCTATTTGGAGCTATTCCAAACAACTGTTCTACTTGGAGCTATTCTAAATTATTGCTCCATTATATGTATCCGGTCTCTCTACTCAGAGCTATCCGGATAGGTGTCAAGCTTGCATCGTCGTAACCTTTACGATGAACTCTTTTACCACCTCCATAATCGAGAAAATTCCTTAGTCCACTAGTTACTAAGGATAACTTTGACCGCTGTCCTGTGAGCCATTCTTGGATCACTCTTGTACCCCTTGACTGACTCATGGCAAGGCACACTTCAGGTGCGGTACACAGCATAGCATACTGAAGAGCCTACGTCTTAAGCATAGGGGACGACCTTCGTCCTTTCTCTCTATTCTGCCGTGGTCGAGCTTTAAGTCTTAACTTCGTACCTTACAACTCAGGCAAGAACTCCTTCTTTGACTGGTCCATCTTGAACACCTTCAAGATCATGTCAAGGTATGTGCTCATTTGAAAGTATTATTAAGCATTTTGATCTATCCTTATAGATCTTGATGCTCAATGTTCAAGTAGCTTAATCCAGGCTTTCCATTGAAAAACACTTTCAAAATAACCCTATATGCTTTCCAGAAATTCTACGTCATTTCTGATCAACAATATGTCAACAACATATACTCATTAGAAATTCTATAGTGCTCCCACTCACTTCTTTGGAAATACAAGTTTCTCATAAACTTTGTACAAACCCAAATTTTTTTGATCATCATCAAAGCATACATTCCAACTCCGAGATGCTCACTCCAGTCCTTAGAAGGATTGCTGGAGCTTTGCATACTTATTAGCATCTTTCGGGATTGACAAAACCTTCCGGTTGTATCACATACAACCTTTCCTCATTAAAATCGTCGAGGAAACAATGTTTTGACATCCTATCTGCAAGATTTCATAAATAATGCAGTAATCGCTAATATAATTCCAACAGACTCTTAGCATCGCTACGAGTGAGAAAATCTCATCGTAGTCAACTCCTTGAACTTGTCGGAAAACATCTTAACGACAAGTCGAGCTTTCTTAATGGTGACATTTACCATCATTGTCCGTCTTCCTTTTGAAATCCATCTGTACTCATTAGCCTTACGACCATCGAGCCGTTCTGCCAAAGTCTACACTTTGTTTTCATACATTGATCCTCTCTCGGATTTTATGGCCTCAAGCCATTTATCGGAATCCGGGCCCACCATCGCTTCTCCATAGCTCGTAGGTTCATTGTTGTCTAGCAACATGACCTTCAAGACAGGATTACATACCACTCTGAAGTAGTACGCATCCTTGTCATCCTACGAGGTTTGGGAGTGACTTGATCCGAAGTTTCATGATCAATATCATAAGCTTCCACTTCAATTGGTGTAGGTGCCACAGGAACAACTCCCTGTGCCCTATCACACACTAGTCGAAGAGATGGTTCGATAACCTCATCAAGTCTCCACCATCCTCCCACTCAATTCTTTCGAGAGAAACTTTTCCTCGAGAAAGGACCCGATTCTAGAAACAATCCATATTGCTTTCGGATCTGAATTAGGAGGTATACCCAACTGTTTTGGGTTTCCTATGAAGATGCATTTTATCCGCTTTGGGTTCGAGCTTATCAACCTGAAACTTTTTCATATAAGCGTCGCAGCCCCAAACTTTTAAGAAACAACAACTTAGGTTTTTCTAAACCATAATTCATACGGTGTCATCTCATCGGAATTATGTGGTGCCCTATTTAAAGTGAATGTGGTTGTCTCTAATGCCTAACCCATGAACGATAGTGGTAATTCGATAAGAGACATCATGGTACGCACCATATCCAATAGGGTGCAACTATGATGTTCGGACACACCATCACATTATGGTGTTCCAGGCGGTATTAATTGCGAAACAATTTCCACAATGTCTTAATTGTGTGCCAAAACTCGTAACTCAGATATTCATCTCTATGATCATATCATAGACATTTTATCCTCTTGTCACAATGATCTGCTACTTCACTCTGAAATTAGTTGAACCATTCAATAATTCAGACTTGTGTTTCATCAAGTAAATATACTCAACATTTACTCGAATCATCTATGAAGTAAGAACATAATGATATTCACTGCTTGCCTCAGCACTCATTCGACTGCACACATCAAAATGTGTTACTTCCAACAAGTTGCTATCTTGTTCCATCTTACTGAAAATGAGGCTTTTCAGTCATCTTGCCCATGTGGTATGATTTGCATATCTCAAGTGATTCAAAATCAAGTGAGTCCGAACGATCCATTTGCATGGAGTTTCTTCATGCATATACACCAATAGACATGGTTCGCATGTCTCAAACTTTTCAAAAACGAGTGAGTCCAAAGATCCATCAACATGGAGCTTCTTCATGCGTTTTATACCATTATGACTTACATGGCAGTGCCACAAGTAAGTGGTACTATCATTACTATCTTATATCTTTTGGCATGAAAATGTGTATCACTACGACCGAGATTCAATAAACCATTCCTTTAGGTGCAAGACCATTGAAGGTATTATTCAAAAATAGAGTAACCATTATTCTACTTAAATGAATAACCGTATTGCGATAGACATAATCCAATCATGTCTATGCTCAACGCAAACACCAATCTCGGTGGTAGAGGGAGCGTGCGATGCTTGATCATATCAACCTTGGAAACACTTCCAACATATATCGTCAGCTCACCTTTAGCTAGTCTCCGTTTATTCCGTAGCTTTTATTTCGAGTTACTAACACTTAGCAACCGAACCGGTATCCAATACCCTGGTGCTACTAGGAGTACTAGTAAAGTACACATTAACATAATGTATATCCAATATACTTCTATCGACCTTGCCAGCCTTCTCATCTACCAAGTATCTAGGGTAATGCTGCTCCAGTGGTTGTTCCCCTTATTACAGAAGCACTTAGTCTCGGGTTTGGGTTCAACCTTGGGTTTCTTCACTAGAGCAGCTGCTGAATTGCCGTTTCATGAAGTATCCCTTTGTTCCCTTGCCCTTCTTGAAACTAGTGGTTTCACCAACCATCAACAATTGATGCTCCTTCTTGATTTCTACTTTCGCGGTGTCAAACATCATGAATATTTCAAGGATCATCATATCTATCCCTGATATGTTATAGTTAATCACGAAGCTCTAGCACCTTGGTGGCAATGACTTCGGGGAAACATCACTATCTCATCTGGAGGATCAACTCCCACTCGATTCAAGTGATTGTTGTGCTCAGACAATCTGAGCACAAGCTCAACGATTTAGCTTTTCTCCCTTAGTTTGCAGGCTAAGAAAATCGTCGGAGGTCTTATACCTCTTGACGTGGGCACGAGCCTGAAATCTCAATTTCAGCCCTCGAAACATCTCATATGTTCCGCGACGTTTCGAAAACGTCTTTGGTGCCTCTACTTAAACCATTTAATTGAACTATCACGTAGTTATCAAAACGTGTATGTCCGATGTTCGCAACATCGACAAACGACGTTGGGGTTCAGCACACTGAGCGGTGCATTAAGGACATAAGCTTTCTACTGATCGCATAATCGCTACTATCAACTTTCAACTATATTTTCTCTAGGAACATATCTAAACAGTGGAACTAAAGCGCGAGCTTACGACATAATTTGCAAAAGGTCTTTTGACTATGTTCAGGATAATTAAGTTCATCTTATGAACTCCCACTTAGATAGACATCCCTCTGGTCATCTAAGTGATCACATGATCCGAGTCAACTAGGCCGTGTCCGATCATCACGTGAGACGGACTAGTCATCATCGGTGAACATCTTCATGTTGATCGTATCTACCATACGACTCATGCTCGACCTTTCGGTCTCCGTGTTCCGAGGCCATGTCTGCACATGCTAGGCTCGTCAAGTTAACACTAAGTGTTTTCGCTGTGTAAAACTGTCTTACACCCGTTGTATGTGAACGTAAGAATCCATCACACCCGATCATCACGTGGTGCTTAGAAGCGACGAACTGTAGCAACGGTGCACAGTTAGGGGAGAACACTTCTTGAAATTTTGTAAGGGATCATCTTATTTACTACCGTCGTCCTAAGCAAACAAGATGCATAAACATGATAAACATCACATGCAATCAAATAGTGACATGATATGGCCAATATCATTTTGCTCCTTTTGATCTTCATCTTCGGGGCTCCATGATCATCATCGTCACCGGCACGACACCATGATCTCCATCATCATGATCTCCATCATCGTGTCTTCATGAAGTTGTCACGCCAACGACTACTTCTACTTCTATGACTAACGCGTTTAGCAATAAAGTAAAGTAGTTTACATGGCGTTCTTCAATGACACGCAGGTCATACAATAAATAAAGACAACTCCTATGGCTCCTGCCGGTTGTCATACTCATCGACATGCAAGTCGTGAATCCTATTACAAGAACATGATCAATCTCATACATCACATATCATTCATCACATTCTTCTTGGCCATATCACATCACATAGCATACCCTGCAAAAACAAGTTAGACGTCCTCTAATTGTTGTTGCATGTTTTACGTGGCTGCTATGGGTTTCTAGCAAGAACGTTTCTTACCTATGCAAGACCACAACGTGATATGCCAATTGCTATTTACCTTTCATAAGGACCCTTTTCATCAAATCCGTTCCGACTAAAGTGGGAGAGACTGGCACCCGCTAGCCACCTTATGCACCAAGTGCATGTCAATCGGTGGAACCTGTCTCACGTAAGAGTACGTGTAAGGTCGGTCCGGGCCGCTTCATCCCACAATACCGTCGAAACAAGATTGGACTAGTAACGGTAAGCATATTGAACAACATCAACGCCCACAACTACTTTGTGTTCTACTCGTGCAAAGAATCTACGCAATAGACCTAGCTCATGATGCCACTGTTGGGGAACGTAGCAGAAATTCAAAATTTTCCTACGTTTCACCAAGATCTATCTATGGAGAGACCAGCAACGAGTAGAAAGAGAGTGCATCTACATACCCTTGTAGATCGCTAAGCGGAAGCGTTCAAGTGAACGGGGTTGATGGAGTCGTACTCGTCGTGATTCAAATCACCGATGATCAAGTGCCGAACGCACGGCACCTCCGCGTTCAACACACATACAGCCCGGTGACGTATCCCACGCCTTGATCCAGCAAGGAGAGAGGGAGAGGTTCAGGAAGACTCCATCCAGCAGCAGCACAATGGCGTGGTGGTGGTGGAGGAGCGTGGCAATCCTGCAGGGCTTCGCCAAGCACCACGGGAGAAGAGGAGTACTTGGGAGAGGGGGAGGGCTGCGCCAGAACTTCGTCTATGGCTCCCATGTGCCTCCCCACTATATATAGGGGTGGAGGGGCTGGTTTCTTGCCCTCCAAGTCCATTGGGGCATTGGCCAAGGTGGGAGGAAAGAAATCTCATTATTTCCTTCCCCACCGATTGTTATCCCCCCTTTTTAGGGATCTTGATCTTATCCCTTCGGGATATGATCTTATTCCTTCTAAGGGGGGATCCTGGTGCGCCTTGACCAGGGGTGTGGGGCCTTGCCCCCACTACCCACGTCCATGTGGGTCCCCCCATGCAGGTGGGCCCCACTCTGGAACCTTCTAGAACCTTCCCGGTACAATACCGAAAAATCCCGAACATTTTCCGGTGGCCAAAATAGGACTTCCCATATATAAATCTTTACCTCCGGACCATTCCGGAACTCCTCGTGACGTCCGGGATCTCATCCGGGACTCCGAACAACATTCGGTAACCACATACAAACTTCCTTTATAACCCTAGCGTCATCGAACCTTAAGTGTGTAGACCCTACGGGTTCGGGAGACATGTAGACATGACCGAGACGTTCTCCGGTCAATAACCAACAGCGGGATCTGGATACCCATGATGGCTCCCACATGTTCCACGATGATCTCATCGGATGAACCACGATGTCAAGGACTTAATCAATCCCGTATTCAATTCCCTTTTTCTATCGGTATGTTACTTGCCCGAGATTCGATCGTCGGTATCCAATACCTTGTTCAATCTCGTTACCGGCAAGTCACTTTACTCGTTCCGTAACACATCATCCCGTGATCAACTCCTTGGTCACATTGCGCATATGATGATGTCCTACCGAGTGGGCCCAGAGATACCTCTCCGTTTACACGGAGTGACAAATCCCAGTCTCGATCCGCATAAGACAATAGATACTTTCGGAGATACCTGTAGTGCACCTTTATAGTCACCCAGTTACGTTGTGACGTTTGATACACCCAAAGCACTCCTACGGTATCCAGGAGTTACACGCTCTCATGGTCGAAGGAAGAGATACTTGACATTGGCAAAGCTCTAGCAAATGAACTACACGATCTTTTGTGCTAGTCTTAGGATTGGGTCTTGTCCATCACATCATTCTCCTAATGATGTGATCCCGTTATCAACGACATCCAATGTCCATAGCCAGGAAACCATGACTATCTGTTGATCACAACGAGCTAGTCAACTAGAGGCTCACTAGGGACATATTGTGGTCTATGTATTCACACGTGTATTACGATTTCCGGATAATACAGTTATAGCATGAATAAAAGACAATTATCATGAACAAGGAAATATAATAATAATACTTTTATTATTGCCTCTAGGGTATATTTCCAACAGTAACGTCAGGCCTGAGGACTTTGTCAAGTTCGCTTCCTTCTAACTCAAAGATCAAGCTGCAGAATGGTTCCAGCAGTACAAGGATTCCAGAGGTGGACGTGTGATTACCTGGGATGAATTCCGTCAAGATTTCAGAGCTCACCATATCCCTCAGAGCGTGGTTGAAAGCAAGCGTGAGGAATTACGCAACCTGAAGCAAGGCTCTTTGTCTGTCTATGACTACAACAAGTTGTTTCAGAAGCTCGCCCGCTTTGCTAAGCAGGACGTGCCTGACGAGAAGAACATGATATACCAGTTCAGGGGTGGTCTCAGAGAAGAAATCCAGCTAGCTCTTGTTCTCTTTGAGCCCTTGAGGTACGATGAGTTCTACAACATGACACTGAAGCAAGAGGCCGCTCAACTGAGGTGTGATGCTTCCAAGAAGCGAGTCAGAGACACTACTCCTTCTTCCTCTACTCAAGTGGCCAAGCAGCAGAAGTATTGGCTTCTTCCTCCTCCGTTTCGTTAGCCGTATCAGCAGAAGAGCAAAGGTGGCAGTGGATCTTCCCACCCACCCAACCCTGGCTTTCAGAACAAGACTTCGTCTCAAGCTCCAAGATCGAGTGCTCCGTATCACCGTCCGCTTTCAGAGGTCACGTGCAACAAGTGCCAAAAGAAGGGTCACTATGCCAACAAGTGTCTCAACCAGAGGCGTCTTCCTCCTCCTCCTCCTGTCAGATCGACAAGTACAGCTGTGGTCAAGCATAACCCCAAGCACGCCAAGGTCAACTTGATGAATGCTGCTCACACAGAGGATTCGTCAGATGTCATCATGGGTAACCTTCCTGTTAACGATGTTCCCGCAAAAGTACTTTTTGATATTGGTGCATCGCATTGTTTCATCTCGAAGCCTTTTGCATCTAAGCATGAGTTGACTTCCCAAGTTATGCATAATCCGTTAGCAATTGTCTCTCCGGGTAAATGTTTGCTCGCTAACCACGAGATTCTGGATATTTCTATCATGATGGGTGATTTCAAGTTTCTCGCTTCTCCAATGGTTCTTGGTAACTCGGATATTGATCTTATTCTCGGGATGGATTGGCTATCTAAGCACAAGGCCCAGCTTGATTGTGCTGACAGGCAGATTCAATTGACTCATTCGTCTGAGGATGTAATTGTCTTTGCCGCTCGGGATAATACCATCCGTCTGTTTTCTCTCAATGAGAAGGGTGAACTCGATGCCATCTCGCAAATTCCAGTCGTTTGCAAATATCAAGATGTCTTTCCAGAAGAGCTTCCAGGAATGCCTCCGCACCGGCCACTTGAATTCGTCATCGATCTTGAGCCTGGCACGGAACCAGTGTGCAAGCGTCCTTACAAGCTCGGACCTGAAGAGTTGAAGGAGCTGAAGAAGCAACTCGATATTCAAGAGAGAATGGGTCTCATCCGGCCTAGTTCTTCTCCGTGGGGTTGTGGTGTTCTTTTTGTGAAGAAGAAGGATGGAACGGACCGACTTTGTGTTGATTACCGTCCATTGAACAAGAAGACCATCAAGAACAAATACCCACTTCCCAACATCAACGAGCTGTTCGAACAACTCAAAGGTGCCCAAGTATTCTCCAAGCTTGATCTCCGTATGGGTTATCATCAGATTCGAATCCGTGAACAAGATATTCCCAAGACGGCTTTCAGGACAAGCTTTGGTTCATATGAGTACATTGTCATGTCTTTTGGCCTCGTCAACGCTCCTCCGACTTTCTCTCGCATGATGAACTTCATCTTCAACGCCTGCACCAATGACTTTGTTTTGGTTTATCTCGACGACATTTTGGTTTTCTCGAAGAACAAGGAAGATCATGCCAAGCACTTGCGTTTGGTACTCGATAAGCTCAGAGAACACAAGTTCTACGCCAAGTTCTCCAAGTGCGAATTTTGGCTCGATGAGGTTCTTTATCTTGGTCATATCATCTCTGCCAAGGGCATTGCGGTGAATCCTGAGAAGGTGTCTGCAATTGTGAATTGGGAACCTCCTCAGAACGTGAAGCAACTCCGTAGCTTCCTCGGTCTCGCAAGCTACTGTCGAAGATTCGTTGAAAACTTTTCTAAGATCGCGAAGCCTCTCTCAAATCTTCTCTAGAAGCACGTCAAGTACGTTTGGTCTCCGGAGTGTGACATTGCTTTCAACACTTTGAAAGAGAAATTGATCACTGCTCCAGTTCTGACTCCGCCTGATGAATCCAAGCCGTACGAGGTATTTTGTGATGCCTCTCTCCAAGGTCTTGGCACAGTGTTGATGGAAGAGAAGAAAGTTGTTGCTTATACCTCTCGCCAGTTGAAGCCCAACGAGAAGAACTACCCCACTCATGATCTTGAGTTGGCGGCAGTTGTGCATGCTCTTTTGACTTGGAGACATCTCTTATTGGGAAGAAAAGTGGACATTTTCACTGATCACAAGAGTCTCAAGTACATCTTCACTCAGCCTAATATCAACCTCAGGCAAACTCGATGGGTCGAAATGATTCAAGAGTATAATCCAAGTATCGAGTATACTCCAGGCAAGGCGAATGTGATTGCTGACGCATTGAGCAGAAAGGCTTATTGCAATAGCCTGATTCTCAAGCCTTATCAACCTGAGCTTTGTGAAGCTTTCCGCAAACTTAATCTGCAAGTTGTTCCTCAAGGTTTCCTCGCCAACCTTCAAGTCTCTCCTACCTTGGAAGACTAGATTCGCCAAGCTCAGCTTCTTGATGCTATGGTGAAAAAGGTGAAGATTGGGATTGCCAAGAGTCAACCCAAGTACAAGTGCTACCGCCTCGATGACAAGGATACTCTCTTCTTCAAGGATCATATTGTGGTGCCCAAAGGTGACCTTCGTAAAGTGATCATGAACGAGGCTCACAATTCTCTCCTCTCCATCCACCCTGGGAGCACGAAGATGTATCAGGACCTCAAGCAGGCTTATTGGTGGACTCGAATGAAGCGCGAGATTGCTCAATTCGTGAATGAGTGTGATGTCTGCAGAAGAGTGAAGGCAGAACACCAAAGGCCAGCTGGTCTCCTCCAACCTCTTGCCATTCCAGAATGGAAGTTTGACCACATTGAGATGGACTTCGTGACTGGGTTTCCAAAGTCCAAGCGTGTCAATGATGCTATATTCGTCGTCATCGACAAACTCACTAAAGTGGCTCACTTTCTGCCTATCAAAGAGTCAATCACTGTAGCTCAATTGGCGGAACTCTATACCTCTCGAATTGTCTCTCTACACGGTATTCCACAAGTGATCTCTTCAGACTGTGGCAGCATCTTTACCTCCAAGTTTTGGGATTCTTTTCAGAAGGCCATGGGCACCAACATCCGTTTCAGCACAACTTTCCATCCTCAAACTAGCGGTCAAGTCGAGCGTGTCAACCAGATTCTTGAAGATATGCTCAGGGCTTGTGTGATCTCCTTCGACATGAAGTGGGAGGATTGTCTTCCATATGCTGAATTCTCCTACAACAACAATTTTCAAGCAAGTTCGGGCAAGGCCCCATTTGAAATTCTGTATGGCAGGAAGTGCCGTACCCCTCTCGACTGGTCCGAAACCGGTGAATGTCAGCTTTTGGGTAATGACTTAATCACAGAGGCAGAGGAAATGTGCAAAGTCATTCGAGATAACCTGAAGGCAGCCCAATCCCGCTAGAAGAGCTACTATGATAGTAAGCACTGTGATTTGGCTTTCGAGATCGGAGATCATGTTTACCTCCGCGTCTCTCCGATGAAAGGTACTCTTCGCTTCGGTATCAAAGGGAAGCTTGCCCCTAGATACGTGGGACCTTTCAAGATTGTCAGCAAGAGAGGCGATCTCGCCTATCAACTCGAGCTTCCTTCAAACTTTGCAAATGTTCATGACGTGTTCCATGTCTCTCAGCTTCGAAAGTGCTTCAAGACTCCTGACGCACCGTCAACTTCGATGATATTGAGCTCCAAGAAGATCTCTCCTATCGTGAGCACCCAGTTGCTATTCTTGAAGAGACTGAACGCAAGACTCGCAAAAAGTCAATCAAATTCCTCAAAGTCAAGTGGTCACACCATTCCGACTGTGAAGCTACCTGGGAACGCGAGGATCACCTCCGTTCTGAGTACCCGGCGTTCTTTCAGTCCTAGATCTCGGGACGAGATCCTTTCGTAGTGGTGGAGTGTTGTAACACCCCGGATGTGATTTACCCAATATGTACTCCAACTCTTGTCGTTTCTGGCCTTAAGTTATTTTATTTTCTCGGGTTCGGGTCTTTGTCTCCGTTTGTTGTTATCGTTGTCATGCATCTCATATCATGTCATCATGTGCATTGCATTTGCATACGTGTTCATCTCATGCATTCGAGCATTTTCCCCGTTGTCTGTTTTGCATTCCGACGCTTCGTTCTCCTCCGGTGGTCATTTCTACCTTTCTTTCGTGTGGTGGGATTAAACATTTCCGGATTGGACCGAGACTTGCCAAGCGTCCTTGGTTTACTACCGGTAGACCGCCTGTCAAGTTTCGTTCCATTTGGACTTCGTTTGATACCCCAACGGTTAACCGAGGGACCGAAAAGGCCTCGTGTGTGTTGCAGCCCAACACCCTTCCAATTTGGCCCCAAACCCACCAAAATCTGCTCCATCATCTAGAGCGTTCGATCACGATCGCGTGGCCGAAAACCGCACCTCATTTGGACTCTCCTAGCTCCCTCTATGCCTATATATACCTCCCCCATTCCAAATCTCGGATCCCCTCTCTCTAAACCCTAAAAAAATCCCGTCTGCCGCACCGGACGTGTCCGGATGGAGCCGGACAACGTCTGCCCACCACCGCCGCCCAACCACGTTTCGCCACATGGCTCCCCGCCACCCGCCGCCGCCGAGGCCCGCACGGCCCAGCGCCCCTGAGCCCGGTCGGCCGTCTTCCCGCGCCGCCCCACTCCTCCTTTGCCCGTGCCGCCGCCTTCTCCGTTGTGCCACCGCGGCGCTATTGCTGTCCGGCCGCGCCGACCGCTGCTTCCTCGCCCTCCTCCATCGAGCTTCCTCCCCGACGTCGCTCCTCGCCGGAGACGCGCCACCGCGCCGCGCCGCACTCCCCAGGAGCCCCTGGATCCGGTCCGCTCCCTCCCCGGCGTCGCCCCACGATGAACGCCGGCCGCCGCAAGCTTCCGTCACCGGCGAACCCCGGATCCGCTGCCGCTACAGTGCTCTTCGCCAGATCTGGATCGGGAGCTACAGTAAACCCTAACCGCGAGGTGGTGAATTTCTACCAAGTCCTCAAATTCTCAGATCCATATGCTCCTCTTCATCATGTCGTAACTCCGCATCCGTAGCTCCGTTTTGGGCATATAGCATATCAAAATGTTCGTCTCAGAGAGTACATCATTTCATTTCCTTGTATCATTTTCATTTGAGCTCATCTTGATGCCCGAAAGGCTGTTAGAAGAGTGCTACTTGAGATAATTGTCAGATCTGCTGCTCCATTTAGATATTTGTCATTTTTTCCATGATTATTGTGTGCATGATATGCCCTTGAGCTCTACATGTGTTTTGTTAAGGGTTTTGCCATCTTTCCAGAGGTGCAACCCATGTATTTTTGTGATGTGTGTGGTGACTAGCACAAGCTTGCAAAGTGAGGCATTTGGTAATGCTGATTTCAGGGACTTAGCATTTCCACTAAGTCCTTGAGCTGTTTATCTCATATGGCCATATGTTCATGTTGTTTCCTAGTGATCCGCGCCTCTTTGGAGGATGATCAGTAAGGATGTTTTGTTAATCTTGTAGTGCTCTATCCATCCATGTCTTTGTTTGCAATTATGGAGAACCCTAGCTTGAGTCAATCGAGCTCTACTTTTGTCATTTCGTGAATCTGGGCAGATTGTCTACTTGTTAGCGATTTTGCCGATGATGTTGTAGTTGATCCGTGCATGATATGTTATTGTTCTTGCCATGTCTAGCTTGCATTTTGTGTATTCTTGATGGATGTATGCTTAGTTTGTCATGACTTGCTCTGTGGTGAGTGCATCGAGCTCGTAAACATGCCTACTTGATATCTGTTTCTACATGCTCCAGTTTTCACTAAGTCTGAAAGCGGATTATGTTTCTGCCATGTTCACATGCTTGCAAATGTATTTTCTGATCCCTTTTGGCTCAAGGTCACTAAGGGAATTTTGTTAAGCTCTTTGAGTAGCTCCATGACATGCTTTACTTTGCCATGTTCAGGTCCTGTAGCATATAGTTCTCATGCTCCTAAGAGTGCTACCTGATCTGAAATTCCAGACAAGTGTTAATTTCACTAAGTCTGAAATCTGTTTGCCATATGCATTTTTGCCATGCTTGTTTGAACCTGTTAATGGATGAATTGGCCGTAGCTCAGTGCTAGATTTTTGTTAAGCATCTTGAATGCATCCCTGCCATGTATTTTGTTGTCATGTTTGGGTGATGTAGTATGTTCATCTTGTTGCATTTAGATGACTACTTGCTGTAAATCGCAGAACGTGGTCATATTTGAATCGCTTGCCATTTCCAAACCGTAAATCCGATTCCGGCGTTCTTTATATCGTTTTCAAGCGATTTCATCTCATATTTCCAGTGGCACACTTGGATTTCCAAGTTGAGGCCAGGATCATGCATTCCTTGTCACATATTGCATATGCATTCCGCATCGCATCCCGCATAGCATACCATCCTTGCATCATATTGTTTGAGCCTTGCACGTGGTTGATTGTGTCCTTGTTGCTTGTTTGTCTTGTTTGGGTAGAGCCGGGAGATGAGTTCGCTAACGAGGAGCCCGTTGAGTTTGCTTTCGAGGATCCAGTCAACTCTAACAACTTTGCAGGCAAGATGATCATACCCTCGAAATCACTACTATCTTTGCTTTGCTAGATGCTCGCTCTTTTGCTATGCCAATGCTATGATGCCTACCACTTGCTTTAAAGCCTCCCAAATTGCCATGTCAAACCTCTAACCCACCATGTCCTAGCAAACCGTTGATTGGCTATGTAACCGCTTTGCTCAGCCCCTCTTATAGCGTTGCTAGTTGCAGGTGAAGATTGGAGACCGTTCCTTGTTGGAACATTATTTTACTTGTTGGGATATCATTATTTTGCCATGTTATCTTAATGCATCTATATACTTGGTAAAGGGTGGAAGGCTCGGCCTCTCGCCTAGTATTTTGTTCCACTCTCGCCGCCCTAGTTTCCGTCATATCGGTGTTATGTTCCCGGATTTTGCGTTCCTTACGCGGTTGGGTTATAATGGGAACCCCTTGATAGTTCGCCCTGATTAAAGCTTTTCCAGCAATGCCCAACCTTGGTTTTACCATTTGCCACCGAGCCCCTTTTTCCCTTGGGTTTCCGGAGCCCGAGGGTCATCTTATTTTAAACCCCCCCGGGCCAGTGCTCCTCTGAGTGTTGGTCCACCTCGTCAGCCGCCGGTGGCCACCAGGGGCAACTCTGGGCTAGCCTACCGGAAGTTTGGACAATCTGAGTGTGCCCTGAGAACGAGATATGTGCAGCTCCTATCGGGATTTGTCGGCACATTCGGCCGGTGTTGCTGGATTAGTTTTAACCTGTCGAAGTGTCTTGAAGAACCGAGGTACCGAGTCTGATCGGAACGTCTCGGGAGGAGGTCTATTCCTTCGTTGACCGTGAGAGCTTGTCATGGGCTAAGTTGGGACTCCCCTGCAGGGATTTGAACTTTCGAAAGCCCTGCCCGCGGTTATGGGCAGATGGGAATTTATTAATGTCCGGTTGTAGATAACTTGAACCTAAACTTAATTAAAATGAATCAACTGTGTGAGTTACCGTGATGGTCTCTTCTCGGCGGAGTCCGGGAAGTGAACACGGTGTTGCAGTAATGCTTGCGCAGGTTGTTCTCTAGTTTCTCGTTCGCGCTTTGCCTCCTCTTCTCGCTCTCTTTTGCGAACAGGATAGCCACCATATTTGCTAGTCGGTTGCTGCAGCTCCACATATTTTACCTTGCCTTACCTATAAGCTTAAATAGTCTTGATCGCGAGGGTGCGAGATTGCTGAGTCCCTGTGGCTCACAGATTACTTCCAAACCAGATGCAAGACCTAACGATTCCGCTCCAGGTGACGCGCTTGAGCTCAAGTGGGAGTTCGACGAGGACTCTCAATGATACTACGTGTCTTTCCCTGATGATCAGTAGTGGTGCCCAGTTGGGGGTGATCGGGACCGTGTCGCATATCTTTTATTTTGGCGCCGTAGACGGGCCATGAGTGTTTGGATGATGTAATGCTATTTTATGTACTTGATTGACATGGCGAGTGTAAGCCAACTATGTTATCTCCCCTTTTATTAATTATATTACATGGGTTGTTGTGAAGATTGCCTAACTTGCGACATTGCCTTCAATGCGATTATGCCTCTAAGTCGTGCCTCGACACGTGGGAGCTATAGTCGCATCGAGGGTGTTACAATTTACTCTTACCATAAGGTTGGATAACGCCGATGTTACTGAAGAAGTTTAGGTCTGCATTGCTCTTGGCTGTACATTTTGCCTGTATCGATGTACTTACATTTATAGCTACTTTGTTATGTAGCATCACACTTCATCTTATCTTTAATATTCTCCATTTTTTCTTGTATTATCACATCTATATTTACTCTTAACAAAATGTAGAAGTGCTTGTGAAGAAGATTCTGTGATAAACTTCTTGAATTCCCCCCCCCCCCATCAGCATGGACAGGGGCTTTACAGAGTCGGTCTTCACCACTAATGTAAGTTTGTCCTTCTCAAGGCTTCAAACTTTGTTGTGTGTATTTGGTTAGGCATGACTGCGACAACTGTTTATTTTTTGTGTTTGCATCAAATTGCATGTTTAAAGTTTATTATGTAGTTCATAAACAAAAATTTGTCCTTCTCAATTTAAGCTTTCAGTTGTACAAGCAAATTCCTTCTTCATACCATGTAAATTAAAGTATATAGAGCAAGTGATCTTATTTTGCATTGCATGTATGCTTCCATTCTTGATCCATAATCCAAGGGTGTGTTGAACCTACCCACTACATCACAATGTCATATTCTGCAATATCTTAACTCTAAACAATGTCGTATCATTCTACTATTATTTAAACCATCTCTTTATTTGCCAATCTAAAATGGGATAAATTGACAACACACTAACCATTGATACTTATGAGTTCTTGATCTGTAATCAAGTGGTGTCGTGAAGCTGCCAACTCCTTCATAATGTCATTTGCTGCCATGTCTTAAACCTGAATAATACCATATTGTGTTAATGCTATTTTAAACCATGTCACTTTATTCGTCAATAAGAAATGTGATGAATTGTTAGCACTGATACTTATATGTGCAAAACTTGTCATCTGACTGCTTGTTTCTCTTTCAGAGTGAGGAGGATATAAGCGTCAAACCAGCGCAGTCTCATCAGCTTGCTCAGCTTCTTGCGCTACAGCTCCCGAGTAGGGCTAACCTTTCTTGAACTCTATTGAAGTGCTGTTGGTTTTGTATATTATTTTATCGGCGTGTTTATTTGCACTATTGGCGATCTTTGATGCCCAGTGTATGTAATCTGTTGTCTGCTTGTGCTTTATTATCATAGTCACGAACTTTGATGCCCAGTGGATTTAATATACCATAATTCTTTCTTTATTGTATAGTTTAGGTTTTTTCTTATTCACGATGTTGTAGTTATTTTACTATTACACACACACACACACACACATATATATATATCATGTCTTCGCTCCATGAAAAGTAAACCGGCCAATCCGTAAAATCATGGTACATAATCGGGTCGTCATGCAAATCACTATGTATGGGCCGCATCATGGGCCCACCCATCTTGGTCCATTAACGGGCCTAAATGTAAATTGGCCCACTGGTAGTTTTGGGCCTTTAATAGGCCAAGTAAACCGTTGGCCCTATTTTCGCAAGAAAATTCAATGGACTTTTAGTAGGCTGAAAAATTGGTTGGGCCTGAAACGTGCCAAGCAGCTCACGGGCCGACAGCAGGTCGAAATAGACCCCAGCCCATGATTGTGCCAATCACATCGCAGGTCGTTAATAGGACAAAACACTACAAGAATATGTCAACTTGCGACCATCACTATTGGTCGCTGAATGGTCATTGTTTTTCATTTGCGACCTTTTTGCGACGAAAAATAGATGGTCAAAAGCTGGTGGTCGTAAACTGAAATTAGCGACCTTCTTCGTGATATGTAAAAGGTTGTTGGTTCCATGACCAAATTTTTGGTCACTAGCAACCTCCCCATGCCACGTAGGGATCCAGCGTGGCAAGCTGACATGGATAAGAATCAGCCAGGTCCAATTCGGTGTTTTACATGGGCCGAGCCCAACAATTCAGCCTATTTCTTTTTTTTCTGTCAATTTTTTTTCTGCCCAATATTGCAGCTTTTTTTGTTGGGCCATGGCCCTCTTTCCATCAATTGATTTTCTATTTTTTAATCATTTGATTTTAGAGCTGGTCCCACTAGTCAGATGGGTCCCACATGTTTAAAATTTCAAAATTTGTCAGATTATATTCATAAGTGGGACATAAATTGGTCCCGCTGGTCAAGTTTCCATTTCACATCTTTTCAACATACATAATCACTATTTGAAATAGGACGGGACAAATATAATTCATCAAATAACACTACATTAGTCTTTTACAATTTGTTACAATATTACAATTTACAGTCTACTACAGAACCAAAAAACTCTACTAAGTAGGGCTTCACTGATTCGCACTTGGCTTCACGGCTTCACACTCCAAAAAAATTAGGCCTGGAGCTCCTGTAAAAGAGTGAACAACTTCAATATTAGTGTACTACTGCTGAGGCCAGAACCAAACAACTTCGATATTACAATAGAAAGAAGTCTCAGGTTCATCAAGCATAGCAAAACAGCAGTGTGACTAAAAAACAAGAGGTCTCGGGTTTAGACTGAAAAGGAAGAGCTAGTTATGCATGATGTCCCGGGTTTAAAGAAAAGATCAAGACCACAGTTTTAACAAGAGATATATAGTCAGTCCAATTGAACAATGGCTGGACAGTAGCATTATGAGTGTTTAAGTGGAGATGTAGCAGACAATCAAATGAATATATTGTGGAGACTGAGATGACATTCAATCATCAAGTAGCAAAACAAGCTTACTAGCTAGCTAGTACACTAGAATGTGACCATCCAACATGCACACACGCATCATGCAGGAACATATATGAATATTTTCTGTAAGGGGGACATCAAGACCTTGTTTTCGAAGGACTAAAGAGCACTTGAAGGAGTTCTGGTCATCAGGTGCTTCTTCACCATCAGGCTCATTTGTTGCTGCTGCTCATTGATACGTCTCCAACGTATCTATAATTTTTTATTATTCCATGCTATTATATTATCTGTCTTGGATGTTTATGGACTTTATTATGCACTTTTATATTATTTTTGGGACTAACCTATTAACCTAGAGCCCACTGCCAGTTCCTGTTTTTTCCCTTGTTTCAGTGTTTCGAAGAAAAGGAATATCAAACGGAGTCGAAACAGAATGAAACATTCTGGAGAAGTTATTTTTGAAAAGAAAGCAATCCGGGGGACTTGAAGTGCACGTCAGGAAAGCAATGAGGGAGGCAAGAGGCAGGGGGGGCGCCCACCCACCTGGGCGCGCCCTCCACCCTCGTGGGCCCCTCGTGGCTCCCTTAACGTATTTCTTCCACCTATATATATATCCATATACCCTAAAACCTTCGGGGAACAGAATAGATCGGGAGTTCCGCCGCCGCAAGCCTCTGTAGCCACACAAAACCAATCGGGACCCTGTTCCGGCACCCTGCCGGAGGGGGGATCCCTCACCGGTGGCCATCTTCATCATCCTAGCGCTCTCCATGACGAGGATGGAGTAGTTCACCCTCGGGGTTGAGGGTATGTACCAGTAGCTATGTGTTTGATATATATATATATATATATATATATATATATATATATATATATCTCGTGTTCTTGATTCGGCACAATCTTGATGTATCCCGAGCTTTGCTATTATAGTTGGATCTTATGTTGCTTCTCCCCCTCTACTCTCTTGTAATGGATTGAGTTTTCCCCTTGAAGTAATCTTATCAGATTGAGTCTTTAATGATTTGAGAACACTTGATGTATGTCTTGCCGTGCGTATCTATGGTGACAATGGGATATCACGTGATCTACTTGATGTATGTTTTGGTGATCAACTTGCGGGTTCCGCCCATGAACCTATGCATAGGGGTTGGCACATGTTTTCGTCTTGATTCTCTGGTAGAAACTTTGGGGCACTCTTTGAGGTTCTATGTGTTGGTTGAATAGATGAATCTGAGATTGTGTGATGCATATCATATAATCATACCCACGGATACTTGAGGTGACATTGGAGTATCTAGGTGACATTAGGGTTTTGGTTGATGTGTGTCTTAAGGTGTTATTTTACTACGAACTCTAGGGTTGTTTGTGACACTTATAGGAATAGCCCAATGGATTGATCAGAAAGAATAATTTTGAGGTGGTTTCATACCCTACCATAATCTCTTCGTTTGTTCTCCGCTATTAGTGACTTTGGAGTGACTCTTTGTTGCATGTTGAGGGATAGTTATATGATCCAATTATGTTATTATTGTTGAGAGAACTTGCACTAGTGAAAGTATGAACCCTAGGCCTTGTTTCCTACCATTGCAATACCGTTTACGCTCACTTTTATCGCTTGCTACCTTGCTGTTTTTATATTTTCAGATTACAAAAACCTATATCTACCATCCATATTGCACTTGTATCACCATCTCTTCGCCGAACTAGTGCACCTATACAATTTACCATTATATTGGGTGTGTTGGGGACACAATTATTTGGTTGCAGGGTTGTTTGAGAGAGACCATCTTCATCCTATGCCTCCCACGGATTGATAAACCTTAGGACATCCACTTGAGGGAAATTTGCTGCTGTCCTACAAACCTCTACACTTGGAGGCCCAACAATGTCTACAAGAAGAAGGTTGCGTAGTAGACATCACTCATCCTCCTACTCCATCTACATGGACAAGAGCAAGTTAGTTGTTTGCATGGCATTCACTTAATAAAACTGCATGTATATTCATCTACATTACTTCTTCAATATAGTACAGTACAAAGGATGGATGGGTTTGAGTTCAAATGTTTGCTAGCACGTGTACTACTCATATACTTAGGCACATGGAAAATCAACTACAAGCAGGAACACGATGAGCCAGAACAAGCTAGTAAGACACTAGCAGTAGAGCAACCATAATATGAAGCAAACAGAGGAACCACAAGGTAATTCTACTAATTTCATTGAAAGAATAGTGGCAATTTTAGGCAGTGTGCTAGATGAGGTACAAACTGAATACTAGTACAGATTAAAGCGGGTTGAATGTTGAGCGGCACATATAATATGATGGTACGAAAATGATAGCATCAAATAGATTGGCAGCAAGAATTTCTCATCTTGGGCATGGAGAGCTCTGTATAATTGAACCATTCAAAACTATACACTGCATAGCAAGCACTATACAGAATACTAGAAAGCAATTAATTTTCTTGTATTTGATTATTTGATAGCCATTGTTCACAAGTCAAATTGAATCACAGCAGCAGATGCAGTGAGGACAAACCATCCTAGAGACCGCAAACTGCAGTGCTTCCAGAGGAGTTACAAGCGGTCTTTGTGAAACTAATAATTGTAGAATAGCAACCAAAGAGTGCCCCTGATAATAATATAGATAAGAGTCCTAGGTTATGTATGTACAGAGCAGAGCAGCGGCGAGGGGTAATGCAAATCACTGACCAAAACAGTGGATCAAGCTGAAAATTTGTAACCGAAATTGCAGGATTGAGTATATGAAAACCTGTCAGCCATTGGTAACTCATGTAAGAAGAAACCTAAAGCTTGCTGCTACTAAAGCTAGTACTGCCATTTTCATTGTAATAAAATATAAAAAGCTATAAATGGATGGATCGTCCCAGCTTAACACAGACTAGCTGGACTGCATCCACAACACATACCCATAATTTCCCACATCTGCCTGATCAAAGTCATCACCGCCCAATCATATTCCTATACAGGGGCGTCAGCAACGATGAATTGGAAAATCGAAGACAGAGTCGCGATACAAAGAAATAGAGTCAGAGAGGGAGCTCACGAGGTTCATGTTGAGTCAATCAAGATCGAGGCACTTGACGACGATGGTTCGGTTGGCCGGGAGGAAGATGGCACCGTACACGACAGCGTTGGTGCCGAAGCAGACCTCCTCCATGAGCCTGTAGTTGTCGGCCGACAAGGAAAACTCTTGCGCTGCTGGAGGTGGGGTCGAGGCGATGGGCCCTCTCAACGGCATAGAACCGACCTAGCACCGTGCCAAGAGACATACATATTAATACATTGTGTGGGTGAGGCAAGGAAATAGATACTAGCACTCTGTAACACATCTAGAGAATTATGCCCACTTCACTTCACTTCACTTCACTTGGAGTTAATAAACTAGATGGACTATCGCTAGTGTACAACTACCAGTGTTGTAGTACTTGAGGAAGATGAATATAATACAGCTCACACACACAGGTACAAAGTAATAGAATACAGACAAGTTACTATGTGGAGTAGTAGTAGAAGGGACCTAAGCTAGCACCCAAGCCAAGAGACATACTAGTAAATTGTTGTTATGGTTGAGACAAGAGCACAGATGGTGCTGCTAGAGAGGGAATTATGGGCACTTGGAAAAAATTAACAGAGTTTGTCCATGGACTGTCACAGGCAGCAACATAGCACTAGTGCTCTTGTGCTTGAGAAATAAGAATATATATAATACATAGGCAGCAGAGTTGGTGCTAATAGAATACAACAGCAGTGAGTAGTAGTAATTAAGAGGCAGCAGACTTGGTGCTAATAGAATACAGGAGAAGTGAGTAGCACAGTAATTAACAAATACAGCAGAGACAGATTGAGAGAAGGGATCTGCCCTATGAAGAAACAAATCATCCAATCATGCCAACATAATTAAGCGAAGACACAAATAGCAGCCTAGCAAGTGGGGAACAGTAATTGCTACACGGTGGAACATACAAGGAACAGGCTGGTAGGAACTTGGTTAGTAGCCACCCACATTCTCAATCGTCTATTTGAATCCACCCCCTTGGTAAATCGATGGATCAACAGAAAACACAGCCAAGGCACCCCAAGATAGTGATATCAGTGCAGGACTAGAACAAAGAATGATGGCATACTAGACGAGCAGTGAGTGGCAGAACAGAACAAACATATACAAGGTAAAGGTGAATCTATCTATGCACCATGATTCTTTTGTCCAGGAAAAGATATCATCTGAACTGTAGTCGACCTAGAGTGTACGAGGGCATAGTATTTGTCTATCCAGAATATACTACCGAGTGTTGTATTCTTTTTCCAGACGAAAACATTAAGCTATCTATATAGTACAGTAGCTGCTAGCCATGAGAGCGGTGAAGATTGAGGTGACCTGAGAAAGCGCCAAGGGCAGATTGTCAGTCTGTGATGCTGAACCCGGTGGCCCAATTTGTTCGCTGGTCATGGTCGCCATGGTTCCAAGGTCCTGCAGAAATTGGCAGCCACTGTGTTTCAAATTTCCCCCGTGGCACCTAATCAAAACAGAGCAAGAATGGGGGATCTAGCACATGGTGGATGCGAGCTAGGACAAAGTGGGGGAGGCGATTTACCTCCTGTGCTCGACGGACGAAGGCGGCGGATCTCAGACGAACAAGCGGCAGTCGTAGCTCTCCTCACCCTGCCGTCAGCGGCGACGGGCGTCTCCCCATCCTTGAGTATCTTCCGCGCCATGGCTTGGACTCCGGTCAGTCGCAGAACAGAACCCTAGGACGACGCTTGGGGGCGCAGGCGTGGGGGTGAGACATGGATCGGATGCCCACGGGCATCGCACGACGGCGGCGGCAACGGCAAACGATGGATGGATGCGTGGCCGCCGCGAGGGTTTTGGGGGCCAGGTCGATGCCGTAAGTACGTGGAACGGCGGCGCCGTCGCGCTCCCGGCGCGATCGTCGGGGGTACTGCGGAGCAAGCGTGGACGGTATGAGGCCGTGGAGACGAGGCTGCGGTGCCGACCCGAGGGTGGATCGAGGGGAGGGGAGGAGGGTGGATCGTGGGGAGGAGACAAGGCTGCGGTGCTAGTGGTCGGTGGGTGTGGGTGGCGGCGGGCTTGCCTCGATGGGATCTAGGGGATCGAGAGGAGGGTGCGTGGGTAGGTTAGGGTTTCTCTTTCTCGGGAGAAGCTCTGCCGTTGGATGGATGCGCGATGTATGGCTCAGATTGCTCCAATTTGGTGATCCGCGTGAAGGTGGTTCCTCGCGTCTCATTGGCCGGCTGTCTCGCGCTTGAATCTCAAAAAATTGAACTCAAATCTCTGAATATTTTTCAAAAAAACATAACAATGGCATAGTTTGTCAAAATGATCTCGTATTTCGCATAAGTATGCATCTTGGAATGTCAAACAATGTTGCCAAATAGAGCTTTCAATTTCTTTGCACAAAAAAATCATTTTTCATTTTTCGAGTACCCAAAATGAGCTTTTTTGTGAAGAACCTACCATATATTTGTTGCAAAACTGGAGCAAATCAATTTTTTTAAAATATTAGGCCATTTTTACTGTATAATTGATCAAATGGTTTGGTGTAAAAAACTTTGATCCACCTCTCGTGAAAAAAACAAAATTCCGCCGGTTCAGCTGGAACCGGGTCAAGTTTGAACTGCAGCTACCTCGTAGTTTGCTCTTTATTTTCTCCAAAATATATTTATAGGTACAAAAGTATCTATTTCTTCAGAGATACTCGAAAAGTTTTGCAATATTCAAACCCTAGCTACGAACGGTCATACCCGCCGTTTTGACCGCATTTTAAAACGGGCATGGAAAATTCAAAAAAAATCAAAAAATTGGAAAACCTTCGCATTGTGTCGTTATATGTGGCCAAGTTACCAGGGAAAAATAATGAACTTGTAATACGATAATTACTTTAAAAAAGTGTTTTCAGAAACGAGCTATCATGTGTGGAGATCAATGACTTTCAAGCCAAATGATCAATCTTATGGTCACATTCATGGCATAGTTTGTTCAAATGATCTCATATTGTGCACAAGGGTGTATCTTTGGATGGAAAACAATGTTTTTTTAGTATGAAGACTGCAGGGCTTGCACCCCACAACATTTTATTAAAAATAGAAGCAGGAACCATACAGTGCTTCCTCAAGGTGAGGAAAAACAAGAAGAAAAAAAGAAAAGAAGAGACTAAAGAAGGCTATACAGAGAAGGGGTGCACTATACATAATAATTACAATGTGATAATGAAGCAACTCTCCACAAGGAGGTAGGAAATCAATCCACTTAAGTAGGGCCTCTCTATACTTCCGTTTGATTCTGTGAGAGAGCGGAGTAAGATCATGAATGAAGCCATTTCTCCACGCCCTGAAAGATGGCTTGATGTTCCTGAAAGCTCTGTCATTCCTGATCTTCCAAATATTCCACCAGGCCGTGAAAACCACCTCCCCAAAGAAAGGTTTGATGAAATCCTTTCTAGCATGGCAAGCAATTTCCAACATATCATCACTGTCTTTCCATACAATTTGCAGATAAATCCACACGCGATCACTAAAATTGCACTGGAAAAAGAGGTGATTTCTGTCCTCCAGTATCCCAGTTGGACAAAGAACACATTTTGGTCCCTCATTAATCTTCCAATGCCTCCTCTGGATCATGTTTCCTAAGGAAGTTTTCATTTTCTTTGGACGAAAAAATCATTTTCTATTTTTCGAGTGCCCAAAATGAGTTTTTTTGTGAAGGACCTACCATATATTTGTTGCAATATTGGACCAAATCATTTTTATAAAATAATAGTCCATATTTAATGCACAATTGACCAAATGGTTGGGTGTCAAAAGATTTGATCCACCTCTCATGAAGAAGTCAATTTTCCGCCGATTCAATAGGAAGTGGGTTAAATTTGAATTGCATCTATTAAATCAGAGAAACACCAAAAATATTTCAAGATTCAACCACTATCTAGGAACGGTCATTCCCGCCGTTTTGACCGCATTTTGAAACTAGCATAAAAAATTCAAAAAAATCAAAAAGTTGGAAAATCTTTGCATTGTGTCATTAAATGTGACCAAGTTACCAGGAAAAATAATAAACTTGTAATACGACAATTCTTTTAAAAAAGTGTTCTCGGAAATGAGCCATCATGCGTGAAGATTCATGGCTTTCAAGCCAAATGATCAATTTTATGACCACATTCATGACATAGTTTGTCCAAATGATCTCATATTGTGTACATGGGTGCATCTTGGAATTCCAAACAATGTTGCCTAAGGGAGTTTTCATTTTTCATTGCACGGAAATTTCATTTTCCATTTTTTGAGTGCCCGAAATGAGTTTTTTTGTGAAGGACCAACCATATATTTTTTGTAAAATTGGACCAAATCAATTTTCAAAAATACTAGGCCATATTTAATGCACAATTGACCAAATGGTTGGGTGTCAAAAGCCTTGATCCACCTCTGGTGAAAAAGACAAATTTCTACCGATTCAGTAGGAAGCGGGTCAAATTTGAACTGCAGTTGCCTCATAGTTTGCTCTTTATTTTTCCAAAAATAATTTATAGGTACATAAGTATCTATTTAATCAGATAAACATCAAAAGTTTTCCAAGATTCAACCACTAGCTAGGAATGGTCAAGCCCACCGTTTTGACCGCATTTTGAAATAGGCATAAAAAATTCATGGCATAGTTTGTTTAAATGATCTCATATAGTGCACAGTGGTGCATCTTGCAATGACAAACAATGTTTCCTAAGGAAGTTTTTATTTTCTTTGGACAAAAAAAGCAATTTTCCATTTTAGTTCCCAAAATGAGGTTTTTTTGTGAAGAACCTACCATATATTTGTTGCAAAATTGGATCAAATCAAATTTCTAAAATACTAGGCCATATTTAATGTACAATTGACCAAATGGTTGGGTGTAAAAAGTTTTTGATCCACATATCATGAAAAAGACAAGTTTCCGCATATTCATTTTCCATTTTTTGAGTTCCCAAAATGAGTTTTTTTGTGAAGAACCTAACAAATATTTTTTGTAATAAAACTTCTCCATTTTTCAAGAATATTAGACCACATTTTATGAACAAATTTGTGTACACTAGAAACATTTTCCTATAGATAGTAAATGGTTTTTAGTTACATCATTAACAGTTTTAATAAATATTTTGATGTCTAATATTTTGAACACATGTCTACATTTTTTATGACACATTGTACATATTGTTTATATATGTTTCACTTTTTTCAAATACATGATTAACAGACTTTCATATATTCTCAACGAAAAACATCTTTTCATACATACGTTTTGATGTCTATGTTTGTTTTTACACATTGTACATTTTTGCATATACATATAATACATTGTTGATATTGGTTAGAAAAATTTAAATACATGGAAAACTTCTTATTTTCCCATTTTCATTGGGCGGAATATATGTTTTTATGAGTAATATGAGGGCATCCCACATTTCTTCCTGGAAGGCCGAGGCCTACATGGCACACATATTTTTTTGAAAAAAGAAGGTGGCCTCGTTCCACCCAGGCCCAAGCCCACCTTGAGCGACACCTTAAGTACAAATGCATCCACGTTCGTAACCTCATGACCATTTATATTGGTCGTAATCAGGTAGAAATAAGGTTGTTAACCACTCTTGTTTGCTTTATGACCATTTAATGTAAGGCAATTTGAGGGTTTGAGCCCTTCCAAGCGAAATGGCCGTGGATTTACGACCAATTCAGCCGGGGTCACTCAGAGAAGGTCACAAGTTGGCATATTTCTTGTAGTGAAATTGTTTCAGTCCTTATTTGGCCCAATCAGATTATCGGCTGTGAGCAGGACGGATGCAAAGCCAACCATAGTTAGGCCCAACTATATGGCGGACTTTTAACAGGCCGAAATAAATATTGGGCCGAAATGTTAAATGGGTCTTTAACAAGCTGAAACGAATATCAGGCTGTATTACGAAATGTGCCTTTAGCAAACAAAAATCCTAACCAGACCTCAAATGGGCCCAAAAGCACAACGTCCAGTTGACGGGCCGACTCTGATATGGGCCCTAATTTAGCCCAAAGGCTCTTAAAGGGCTGGATCTGATATGGGCCATAATATGGCCCAGAACCTTGTAGGCTATTAATGGGCTGAATCTCATATGGGCCCGTATTAGGCCAAGAATGTGGCCGGCTATTAATGGACAAGATCAAAAATATATGGGACGACTATTGGGGAACGTAGTAATTTCAAAAAAATTCCTATGCACACGCAAGATCATGGTGATGCATAGCACCGAGAGGGGAGAGTGCTGTCCACGTACCCTTGTAGACCGAAAGTGGAAGCGTTATAACAACGCGGTTGATGTAGTCGTACGTCTTCACGGCCCGACCGATCAAGCACCGAAACTACGACACCTCCGAGTTCTAGCACACGTTCATCTCGATGACGATACCCGGACTCTGATCCAGCAAAGTGTCGTGGAAGAGTTTCGTCAGCACGACGGCCTGGTGACGGTCTTGATGTTCTACTGTCGCAGGGCTTCACCTAAGCACCGCTACAATATTATCGAGGATTATGGTGGAGGGGGCACCGCACACGGCTAAGAGATCTCAAGGATCAATTGTTGTGTCTAGAGGTGCCCCCTGCCCCCATATATAAAGGAGCAAGGGGGGAGGCTGGCCGGCCCGTGCAGTGCGCGCCAGGAGGAGGAGTCCTCCTCCTAGTAGGAGTAGGACTCACCTCTTTCCTACTCCTACTAGGAGGGGGAAAGGAAGGGGGAGAGGGAGAAGGAAAGGGGGGCGCTGCCCCCCCCCCCTCTCCTAGTCCAATTCGGACTAGAGGGGTAGGGGGCGCACGGCCCACCCTGGCCGCCCCTCTCTCTCCACTAAGGCCCATAAGGCCCATTACTTCTCCCGGGGGGGTTCCGGTAACCCTCCGGCACTCCAGTTTTCTCCGAAATCACCCGGAACACTTTTGGTGTCCGAATATAGTCGTCCAATATATCAATCTTTACGTCTCAACCATTTTGAGACTCCTCGTCATGTCTGTGATCACATCCGGGACACCGAACAACCTTTGGTACATCAAAACATATAAACTCATAATGAAACTGTCATCGTAACGTTAAGCGTGCGGACCCTACGAGTTCGAGAACAATGTAGACATGACCGAGACATGTCTCCGGTCAATAACCAATAGCGGAACATGGATGCTCATATTGGCTCCTACATATTCTACGAAGATCTTTATCGGTCAGACCGCATAACAACATACGGTGTTCCCTTTGTCATCGGTATGTTACTTGCCCGAGATTCGATCGTCGGTATCTTAATACCTAGTTCAATATCATTACCGGCAAGTCTCTTTACTCGTTCCATAATACATCATCTCACAACTAACTCATTAGTTGCAATGCTTGCAATGCTTATGTGATGTGCATTACTGAGAGGGCCCAGAGATACCTCTCCGACAATCGGAGTGACAAATCCTAATCTCGAAATACGCCAACCCAACATGTACCTTTGGAGACACCTGTAGAGCTCCTTTATAATCACCCAGTTAAGTTGTGACGTTTGGTAGCACACAAAGTGTTCCTCCGGTAAACGGGAGTTGCATAATCTCATAGTCATAGGAACATGTAAAAGTCATGAAGAAAGCAATAGCAACATACTAAACGATCGGGTGCTAAGCTAATGAAATGGGTCATGTCAATCACATCATTCTCCTAATGATGTGATCCTGTTAATCAAATGACAACTCATGTATATGGTTAGGAAACATAACCATCTTTGATTAACGAGCTAGTCAAGTAGAGGCATACTAGTGACACTCTGTTTGTCTATGTATTCACACAAGTATTATGTTTCCGGTTAATATAATTCTAGCATGAATAATAAACATTTATCATGATATAAGGAAATAAATAATAACTTTATTATTACCTCTAGGGCATATTTCCTTCAGTCTCCCACTTGCACTAGAGTCAATAATCTAGATTACGCAGTAATTATTCTAACACCCATGGAGTTTTGGTGCTGATCATGTTTTGCACGTGGAAGAGGCTTAGTCAATGGGTCTGCTACATTCAGATCCGTATGTATCTTGCAAATCTCTATGTCTCCCACCTGGACTAGATCCCGGATGGAATTGATGCGTCTCTTGATGTTCTTGGTTCTCTTGTGAAATCTGGATTCCTTTGCCAAGGCAATTGCACTAGTATTGTCACAAAAGATTTTCATTGGATCCGATGAACTAGGTATGACACCTAGATCGGATATGAACTCCTTCATCCAGACTCTTTCGTTTGCTGCTTCCGAAGCAGCTATGTACTTCGCTTCACATGTAGATCCCGCCACGACGCTTTGTTTAGAACTGCACCAACTGACAGCTCCACCGTTTAATGTAAACATGTATCCGGTTTGTGATTTAGAATCGTCCGGATCAGTGTTAAAGCTTGCATAAACATAACCATTTACGATGAGCTCTTTGTCACCTCCATATTAGAGAAACATATCCTTAGTCCTTTTCAGGTACTTCAGGATGTTCTTGACCGCTGTCCAGTGATCCACTCCTGGATTACTTTGGTACCTCCCTGCTATACTTATAGCTTGACACACATCAGGTCTGGTACACAGCATTGCATACATGATAGAGCCTATGGCTGAAGCATAGGGAACATCTTTCATTTTCTCTCTATCTTCTGCAGTGGTCGGGCATTGAGTCTTACTCAACTTCACACCTTGTAACACAGGTAAGAATCCTTTCTTTGCCTGATCCATTTTGAACTTCTTCAAAACTTTGTCAAGGTATGTGCTTTGTGAAAGTCCAATTAAGTGTCTTGATCTATCTCTATAGATCTTAATGCCCAATATGTAAGCAGCTTCACCGAGGTCTTTCATTGAAAAACTGTTATTCAAGTATCCCTTTATGCTATCCAGAAATTCTATATCATTTCCAATTAGTAATATGTCATCCACATATAATATCAGAAATGGTATAGAGCTCCCACTCACTTTCTTGTAAATACATACTTCTCCAAAAGTCTGTATAAAACCAAATGCTTTGATCACACTATCAAAGCGTTTGTTCCAACTCCGAGAGGCTTGCACCAGTCCATAAATGGATCGCTGGAGCTTGCACACTTTGTTAGCTCCTTTTGGATCGACAAAACCTTTCGGTTGCATCATATACAACTCATCTTCCAGAAATCCATTCAAGAATGCAGTTTTGACATCCATCTGCCAAATTTCATAATCATAAAATGCGGCAATTGCTAACATGATTCGGACAGACTTAAGCATCGCTACGGGTGAGAAGGTCTCATCGTAGTCAATCCCTTGAACTTGTCGAAAACCTTTCACAACAAGTCGAGCTTTGTAGACAGTAACATTACCGTCAGCATTAGTCTTCTTCTTGAAGATCCATTTATTTTCAATTGCTTGCTGATCATCGGGAAAGTCAACCAAAGTCCATACTTTGTTCTCATACATGGATCCCATCTTAGATTTCATGGCTTCAAGCCATTTTGCGGAATCTGGGCTCACCATCGCTTCTTCATAGTTCGTATGTTCACCATGATCTAGTAGCATGATTTCCAGAACAGGATTACCGTACCACTCTGGTGTGGATCTTACTCCGGTTGATCTACGAGGTTCAGTAGTAACTTGTTCTGAAGTTTCATGATCATCATCATTAGCTTCCGCACTAATTGGTGTAGGTGTCACAGAAACCGGTTTCTGTGATGAACTACTTTCCAACAAGGGAGCAGGTACAATTACCTCATCAAGTTCTACTTTCCTCCCACTCACTTCTTTCGAGAGAAACTCCTTCTCTAGAAAGTTTCTGAATTTAGCAACAAAAGTCTTGCCGTCGGATCTGTGATAGAAGGTGTATCCAATAGTCTCCTTTGAATATCCTATGAAGACACATTTCTCCGATTTGGGTTCGAGCTTATCAGGTTGAAGCTTTTTCACATAAGCATCGCAGCCCCAAACTTTCAGAAACGACAACTTTGGTTTCTTGCCAAACCACAGTTCATAAGGTGTCGTCTCAACGGATTTTGATGGTGCCCTATTTAACGTGAATGCGGCCGTCTCTAAAGCATAACCCCAAAACGATAGCGGTAAATCTGTAAGAGACATCATAGATCGCATCATATCAAGTAAAGTACGATTAGGACGTTCGGACACACCATTACGCTGTGGTGTTCCGGGTGGCGTGAGTTGCGAAACTATTCCGCATTGTTTCAAATGTACACCAAACTCGTAACTCAAATATTCTCCTCCACGATCAGATCGTAGGAATTTTATTTTCTTGTTACGATGATTTTCAACTTCACTCTGAAATTCTTTGAACTTTTCAAAAGTTTCAGACTTATGTTTCATTAAGTAGATATACCCATATCTTCTTAAGTTGTGTGTGAAGGTGAGAAAATAACGATATCCACCACGAGCCTCAACATTCATCGGACCACATACATCTGTATGTATGATTTCCAACAAATCTGTTGCTCTCTCCATAGTACCGGAGAACGGCGTTTTAGCCATCTAGCCCATGAGGCACGGTTCGCAAGTACCAAGTGATTCATAATCAAGTGGTTCCAAAAGTCCATCAGTATGGAGTTTCTTCATGCGCTTTACACCGATATGACCTAAACGGCAGTGCCACAAATAAGTTGCACTATCATTATCAACTCTGCATCTTTTGGCTTCAACATTATGAATATATGTATCACTACTATCGAGATTAACCAAAAATAGACCAATCTTCAAGGGTGCATGACCATAAAAGATATTATTCATATAAATAGAACAACCATTACTCTCTGATTTAAATGAATAACCGTCTCGCATCAAACAAGATCTAGATATAATGTTCATGCTCAACGTTGGCACCAAATAACAATTATTTAGGTCTAAAACTAATCCCAAAGGTAGATGTAGAGGTAGCGTGCCGACCGCGATCACATCGACTTTGGAACCATTTTCTACGCGCATCGTCACCTCGTCCTTTGCCAATCTTCACTTAATCCGTAGTCCCTGTTTCGAGTTGCAAATATTAGCAACAGAATCAGTATCAAATACCCAGGTGCTACTGCGAGCATTAGTAAGGTACACATCAATAACATGTATATCACATATACCTTTGTTCACCTTGCCATCCTTCTTATCCGCCAAATACTTGGGGTAGTTCCACTTCCAGTGACGAGTCTGCTTGTAGTAGAAGCACTCAGTTTCAGGCTTAGGTCCGGACTTGGGTTTCTTCTCCTGAGCAGCAACTTGCTTGCTGTTCTTCTTGAAGTTCTCCTTCTTCTTCCATTTGCCCTTTTTCTTGAAACTAGTGGTCTTGTTGACCATCAACACTTGATGCTCCTTCTTGATTTCTACCTCCGCAGCTTTTAGCATTGCGAAGAGCTCGGGAATCGTCTTATCCATCCCTTGCATGTTATAGTTCATTACAAAGCTCTTGTAGCTTGGTGGCAGTGATTGGAGAATTCTTTCAATGACGCAATCATCCGGAAGATTAACTCCCAGTTGAATCAAGTGATTATTATACCCAGACATTTTGAGTATATGCTCACTGACAGAACTGTTCTCCTCCATCTTGCAGCTATAGAACTTATTGGAGACTTCATATCTCTCAATCCGGGCATTTGCTTGAAATATTAACTTCAACTCCTGGAACATCTCATATGCTCCATGACGTTCAAAACGTCGTTGAAGTCCCGGTTCTAAGCCGTAAAGCATGGCACATTGAACTATCGAGTAGTCATCAACTTTGCTCTGCCAGACGTTCTTAACATCGTCAGTTGCATCAGCAGCAGGCCTGGCACCCAGCGGTGCTTCCAGGACATAATTCTTCTGTGCAGCAATAAGGATAATCCTCAAGTTACGGACCCAGTCCGTGTAATTGCTACCATCATCTTTAAACTTTGCTTTCTCAAGGAACGCATTAAAATACAACGGAACAATAGCACGGGCCATCTATCTACAATCAAACATAAACAAGCAAGATACTATCAGGTACTAAGTTCATGATAAATTTAAGTTCAATTAATCATATTACTAAAGAACTCCCACTTAGATAGACATCCCTCTAATCCTCTAAGTGATCACGTGATCCAAATCAACTAAACCATGTCCGATCATCACGTGAGATGGAGTAGTTTCAATGGTGAACATCACTATGTTGATCATATCTACTATATGATTCACGCTCGACCTTTCGGTCTCCGTGTTCCGAGGCCATATCTTTTATATGCTAGGCTCGTCAAGTTAAACCTGAGTATTCTGCATGTGCAACTGTTTTGCATCCGTTGTATTTGAACGTAGAGCCTATCACACCCGATCATCACGTGGTGTCTCAGCACGAAGGACTTTTGCAACGGTGCATACTCAGGGAGAACACTTATACTTTGATAATTTAGTGAGGGATCATCTTATAATGCTACCGCCAATCAAAGCAAGATAAGATGCATAAAAGATAAACATCACATGCAATCAATATAAGTGATATGATATGGCCATCATCATCTTGTGCTTGCGATCTCCATCTTCGAAGCAACGTCATGATCACCATTGTCACCGGCGCGACACCTTGATCTCCATCGTAGTATTGTTGTCGTCTCGCCAATCGTATGCTTCTACGACTATCGCTAC
Source organism: Triticum dicoccoides (assembly GCF_002162155.2). Lineage (NCBI taxonomy): Eukaryota > Viridiplantae > Streptophyta > Magnoliopsida > Poales > Poaceae > Triticum > Triticum dicoccoides. The sequence continues at coordinate 726,920,027 of NC_041392.1, forward strand.
CGCTTAGTGATAAAGTAAAGCATTACAGGGCAATTGCATTGCATACAATAAAGCCATAACCATATGGCTCCTGCCAGTTGCCGATAACTCGGTTACAAAACATGATCATCTCATACAATAAAATTTAGCATCATGTCTTGACCATATCACATCACAACATGCCTTGCCAAGACAAGTTAGACGTCTTCTACTTTGTTGTTGCAAGTTTTACGTGGCTGCTACGGGCTTAGCAAGAACCAATCTTACCTACGCATCAAAACCACAATGATAGTTTGTCAAGTTGGTGCTGTTTTAACCTTCGCAAGGACCGGGCGTAGCCACACTCGGTTCAACTAAAGTTGGAGAAACTGACACCCGCCAGCCACCTGTGTGCAAAGCACATCGGTAGAACCAGTCTCGCGTAAGCGTACGCGTAATGTCGGTCCGGGCCGCTTCATCCAACAATACCGGCGAACCAAAGTATGACATGCTGGTAAGCAGTATGACTTATATCGCCCACAACTCACTTGTGTTCTACTCGTGCATATAACATCAACACATAAAACCTAGGCTCGGATGCCACTGTTGGGGAACGTAGTAATTTCAAAAAAATTCCTACGCACACGCAAGATCATGGTGATGCATAGCAACGAGAGGGGAGAGTGCTGTCCACGTACCCTCGTAGACCGAAAGCGGAAGCGTTATAACAACGCAGTTGATGTAGTCGTACGTCTTCACGGCCCGACCGATCAAGCACCGAAACTACGGCACCTCCTAGTTCTAGCACACGTTCAGCTCGATGATGATCCCCGGACTCCGATCCAACAAAGTGTCGGGGAAGAGTTCCGTCAGCACGACGGCGTGGTGACGATCTTGATGTTCTACCGTCGCAGGGCTTCGCCTAAGCACCGCTATAATATTATCGAGGATTATCGTGGAGGGGGGCACCGCACACGGCTAAGAGATCTCAAGGATCAATTGTTGTGTCTAGAGGTGCCCCCCTGCCCCCGTATATAAAGTTGCAAGGGGGAGGCCAGCCGGCCCTTGCAGGGCGCGCCAGGAGGAGGAGTCCTCCTCCTAGTAGGAGTAGGACTCACCTCTTTCCTACTCCTACTAGAAGGGGGAAAGGAAGGGGGAGAGGGAGAAGGAAAGGGGGGGCGCCGCCCCCCTCTCCTAGTCCAATTCGGACCAGAGGGGGAGGGGCACGCGGCCCACCCTGGCCGCCCCTCTCTCTCTCCACTAAGGCCCATTAATTCTCCCGGGGGGCGGGGGGTTCCGGTAAGCCTCCGCCACTCCGATTTTCTCTGAAATCACCCGAAACACTTCCGGTGTCCGAATATAGTCGTCCAATATATCAATATTTATTTCTCGACCATTTTGAGACTCCTCGTCATGTCCGTGATCACGTCCGGGACTCCGAACAACCTTCGGTACATCAAAACATATAAACTCATAATGAAGCTGTCATCGTAACGTTAAGCGTGCGGACCCTACGGGTTCGAGAACAATGTAGACATGACCGAGACATGTCTCCGGTCAATAACCAATAGCGGAACCTGGATGCTCATATTGGCTCCTACATATTCTACGAAGATCTTTATCGGTCAGATGCATAACAACATACGTTGTTCCCTTTGTCATCGGTATGTTACTTGCCCGAGATTCGATCGTCGGTATCTTAATACCTAGTTCAATCTCGTTACCGGCAAGTATCTTTACTCATTCCATAATACATCATCTCACAACTAACTCATTAGTTGCAATGCTTGCAAGGCTTATGTGATGTGCATTACCAAGAGGGCCCAGAGATACCTCTCCGACAATCGGAGTGACAAATCCTAATCTCGAAATACGCCAACCCAACATGTACCTTTGGAGACACCTGTAGAGCTCCTTTATAATCACCCAGTTACGTTGTGACGTTTGGTAGCACACAAAGTGTTCCTCCGGTAAACGGGAGTTGCATAATCTCATAGTCATAGGAACATGTATAAGTCATGAAGAAAGCAATAACAACATACTAAACGATCAAGTGCTAAGCTAACGGGATGGGTCAAGTCAATCACATCATTCTCCTAATGATGTGATCCCGTTAATCAAATGACAACTCATGTCTATGGTTAGGAAACTTAACCATCTTTGATTAACGAGCTAGTCAAGTAGAGGCATACTAGTGACACTCTGTTTGTCTATGTATTCAAACAAGTATTATGTTTCTGGTTAATATAATTCTAGCATGAATAATAAACATTTATCATGATATAAGGAAATAAATAATAACTTTATTATTGCCTCTAGGGCATATTTCCTTCAGTCTCCCACTTGCACTAGGGTCAATAATCTAGATTACGCAGTAATTATTCTAACACCCATGGAGTTTTGGTGCTGATCATGTTTTGCACGTGGAAGAGGCTTAGTCAACGGGTCTGCTACATTCAGATCCGTATGTATCTTGCAAATCTCTATGTCTCCCACCTGGACTAGATCCCGGATGGAATTGAAGCGTCTCTTGATGTTCTTGGTTCTCTTGTGAAATCTGGATTCCTTTGCCAAGGGAATTGCACCAGTATTGTCACAAAAGATTTTCATTGGATCCGATGCACTAGGTATGACACCTAGATCGGATATGAACTCCTTCATCCAGACTCTTTTGTTTGCTGCTTCCGAAGCAGCTATGTACTCCGCTTCACATGTAGAACCCGCCACGACGCTTTGTTTAGAACTGCACCAACTGACAGCTCCACCGTTTAATGTGAACACGTATCCGGTTTGTGATTTAGAATCGTCCGGATCAGTGTCAAAGCTTGCATCAACGTAACCATTTACGATGAGCTCTTTGTCACCTCCATATACGAGAAACATATCCTTAGTCCTTTTCAGGTACTTCAGGATGTTCTTGACCGCTGTCTAGTGATCCACTCCTGGATTACTTTGGTACCTCCCTGCTAGACTTATAGCTAGACACACATTAGGTCTGGTACACAGCATTGCATACATGATAGAGCCTATGGCTGAAGCATAGGGAACATCTTTCATTTTCTCTCTATCTTCTGTAGTGGTCGGGCATTGAGTCTTACTCAACTTCACACCTTGTAACACAGGTAAGAATCCTTTCCTTGCCTGATCCATTTTGAACTTCTTCAAAACTTTGTCAAGGTATGTGCTTTGTGAAAGTCCAATTAAGCGTCTTGATCTATCTCTATAGATCTTAATGCCCAATATGTAAGCAGCTTCACCGAGGTCTTTCATTGAAAAACTCTTATTCAAGTATCCCTTTATGCTATCCAGAAATTCTATATCATTTCCAATTAGTAATATGTCATCCACATATAATATCAGAAATGGTATAGAGCTCCCACTCACTTTCTTGTAAATACAAGCTTCTCCAGAAGTCTGTATAAAACCAAATGCTTTGATCACACTATCAAAGCGTTTGTTCCAACTCCGAGAGGCTTGCACCAGTCCATAAATGGATCGCTGGAGCTTGAACACTTTGTTAGCTCCTTTTGGATCGACAAAACCTTCCGGTAGCATCATATACAACTCATCTTCTAGAAATCCTTTCAAGAATGCAGTTTTGACATCCATCTGCCAAATTTCATAATCACAAAATGCGGCAATTCCTAACATGATTCGGACAAACTTAAGCATCGCTACGGGTGAGAAGGTCTCATCGTAGTCAATCCCTTGAACTTGTCGAAAACCTTTCGCAACAAGTCGAGCTTTGTAGACAGTAACATTACCGTCAGCATCAGTCTTCTTCTTGAAGATCCATTTATTTTCAATTGCTTGCCGATCATCGGGCAAGTCAACCAAAGTCCATACTTTGTTCTTATACATGGATCCCATCTCAGATTTCATGGCTTCAAGCCATTTTGCGGAATATGGGCTCACCATCGCTTCTTCATAGTTCGTAGGTTCACCATGATCTAGTAGCATGATTTCCAGAACAGTATTACCGTACCACTCTGGTGCGGATCTTACTCTGGTTGATCTACGAGGTTCAGTAGTAACTTGTTCTGAAGTTTCATGATCATCATCATTAGCTTCCTCACTAATTGGTGTAGGTGTCACAGAAACCGGTTTCTGTGATGAACTACTTTCCAACAAGGGAGCAGGTACAATTACCTCATCAAGTTCTACTTTCCTCCCACTCACTTCTTTCGAGAGAAACTCCTTCTCTAGAAAGTTTCTGAATTTAGCAACAAAAGTCTTGCCTTCGGATCTATGATAGAAGGTGTATCCAATAGTCTCCTTCGGATATCCTATGAAGACACATTTCTCCGATTTGGGTTCAAGCTTATCAGGTTGAAGCTTTTTCACGTAAGCATCGCAGCCCCAAACTTTCAGGAACGACAACTTTGGTTTCTTGCCAAACCACAGTTCATAAGGTGTCGTCTCAACGGATTTTGATGGTGCCCTATTTAACGTGAATGCGGCCGTCTCTAAAGCATAACCCCAAAACAATAGCGGTAAATCTGTAAGAGACATCATAGATCGCACCATATCAAGTAAAGTACGATTACGACGTTCGGACACACCATTACGTTGTGGTGTTCCGGGTGGCGTGAGTTGCGAAACTATTCCGCATTGCTTCAAATGTACACCAAACGAGCAACTCAAATATTCTCCTCCACGATCAGATCGTAGGAATTTTATTTTCTTGTTACGATGATTTTCAACTTCACTCTGAAATTCTTTGAACTTTTCAGAAGTTTTAGACTTATGTTTCATTAAGTAGATATACCCATATCTGCTTAAGTCATCTGTGAAGGTGAGAAAATAACGATATCCGCCACGAGCCTCAACATTCATCGGACCACATACATCTATATGTATGATTTCCAACAAATCTGTTGCTCTCTCCATAGTACCGGAGAACGGCGTTTTAGTCATCTAGCCCATGAGGCACGGTTCGCAAGTACCAAGTGATTCATAATCAAGTGGTTCCAAAAGTCCATCAGTATGGAGTTTCTTCATGCGCTTTACACCGATATGACCTAAACGGCAGTGCCACAAATAAGTTGCACTATCATTATCAACTCTGCATCTTTTGGCTTCAACATTATGAATATGTGTATCACTACTATCGAGATTCAACAAAAATAGACCAATCTTCAAGGGTGCATGACCATAAGAGATATTACTCATATAAATAGAACAATCATTACTCTCTGATTTAAATGAATAACCGTCTCGCATCAAACAAGATCTAGATATAATGTTCATGCTCAACGCTGGCACCAAATAACAATTATTTAGGTCTAAAACTAATCCCGAAGGTAGATGTAGAGGTAGCGTGCCGACCGCGATCACATCGACTTTGGAACCATTTTCTACGCGCATCGTCACCTCGTCCTTTGCCAATCTTCGCTTAATCCGTAGTCCCTGTTTCGAGTTGCAAATATTAGCAACAGAACCAGTATCAAATACCCAGGTGCTACTGCGAGCATTAGTAAGGTACACATCAATAACATGTATATCACATATACCTTTGTTCACCTTGCCATCCTTCTTATCCGCCAAATACTTGGGGCAGTTCCACTTCCTGTGACGAGTCTGCTTGTAGTAGAAGCACTCAGTTTCAGGCTTAGGTCCAGACTTGGGTTTCTTCTCCTGAGCAGCAACTTGCTTTCTGTTCTTCTTGAAGTTCCCCTTCTTCTTTCCTTTGCCCTTTTTCTTGAAACTAGTGGTCTTGTTGACCATCAACACTTGATGCTGCTTCTTGATTTCTACCTCCGCAGCTTTTAGCATTGCGAAGAGCTCGGGAATCGTCTTATCCATCCCTTGCATGTTATAGTTCATCACAAAGCTCTTGTAGCTTGGTGGCAGTGATTGGAGAATTCTGTCAATGACGCAATCATCCGAAAGATTAACTCCCAGTTGAATCAAGTGATTATTATACCCAGACATTTTGAGTATATGCTCACTGACAGAACTGTTCTCCTCCATCTTGCAGCTATAGAACTTATTGGAGACTTCATATCTCTCAATCCGGGCATTTGCTTGAAATATTAACTTCAACTCCTGGAACATCTCATATGCTCCATGACGTTCAAAACATCGTTGAAGTCCCGATTCTAAGCCGTAAAGCATGGCACATCGAACTAGCGAGTAGTCATCAGTTTTGCTCTGCCAGACGTTCTTAACGTCGTCAGTTGCATCAGCAGCAGGCCTGGCACCCAGCGGTGCTTCCAGGACGTAATTCTTCTGTGCAGCAATAAGGATAATCCTCAAGTTACGGACCCAGTCCGTGTAATTGCTACCATCATCTTTCAACTTTGCTTTCTCAAGGAACACATTAAAATACAACGGAATAACAGCACGGGCCATCTATCTACAATCAAACATAAACAAGCAAGATACTATCAGGTACTAAGTTCATGATAAATTTAAGTTCAATTAATCATATTACTAAAGAACTCCCACTTAGATAGACATCCCTCTAATCCTCTAAGTGATCACGTGATCCAAATCAACTAAACCATGTCCGATCATCACGTGAGATGGAGTAGTTTCAATGGTGAACATCACTATGTTGATCATATCTACTATATGATTCACGCTCGACCTTTCGGTCTCCGTGTTCCGAGGCCATATCTGTTATATGCTAGGCTCGTCAAGTTAAACCTGAGTATTCTACGTGTGCAACTGTTTTGCACCCGTTGTATTTGAACGTAGAGCCTATCACACCCGATCATCACGTGGTATCTCAGCACGAAGAACTTTCGCAACGGTGCATACTCAGGGAGAACACTTATACTTTGATAATTTAGTGAGGGATCATCTTATAATGCTACTGCCAATCAAAGCAAGATAAGATGCATAAAAGATAAACATCACATGCAATCAATATAAGTGATATGATATGGCCATCATCATCTTGTGCTTGCGATCTCCATCTTCGAAGCAACATCATGATCACCATTGTCACCGGCGCGACACCTTGATCTCCATCGTAGTATCGTTGTCGTCTCGCCAATCTTATGCTTCTACGACTATCGCTACTGCTTAGTGATAAAGTAAAGCATTACAGGGCGATTGCATTGCATACAATAAAGCGACAACCATATGGCTCCTGCCAGTTGCCGATAACTCGGTTACAAAACATGATCATCTCATACAATAAAATTTAGCATCATGTCTTGACCATATCACATCACAACATGCCCTGCCAAGACAAGTTAGACGTCTTCTACTTTGTTGTTGCAAGTTTTACGTGGCTGCTACGGGCTTAGCAAGAACCAATCTTACCTACGCATCAAAACCACAATGATAGTTTGTCAGGTTGGTGCTGTTTTAACCTTCTCAAGGACCGGGCGTAGCCACACTCGGTTCAACTAAAGTTGGAGAAACTGACACCCGCCAGCCACCTGTGTGCAAAGCACGTCGGTAGAACCAGTCTCGCGTAAGCGTACGCGTAATGTTGGTCCGGGCCGCTTCATCCAACAATACCGGCGAACCAAAGTATGACATGCTGGTAAGCAGTATGACTTATATCGCCCACAACTCACTTGTGTTCTACTCGTGCATATAACATCAACACATAAAACCTAGGCTCGGATGCCACTGTTGGGGAACGTAGTAATTTCAAAAAAATTCCTACGCACACGCAAGATCATGGTAATGCATAGCAACGAGAGGGGAGAGTGTTGTCCATGTACCCTCGTAGACCGAAAGCGGAAGCGTTATAACAACGCGGTTGATGTAGTCATACGTCTTCACGGCCCGACCGATCAAGCACCGAAACTACGACACCTCCGAGTTCTAGCACACGTTCAGATCGATGACGATCCCCGGACTCCGATCCAGCAAAGTGTCGGGGAAGAGTTCTGTCAGCACGACGGCGTGGTGACGATCTTGATGTTCTACCGTCACAGGGCTTCGCCTAAGCACCGCTACAATATTATCGAGGATTATCATGGAGGGGGGCACCGCACACGGCTAAGAGATCTCAAGGATCAATTGTTGTTTCTAGAGGTGCCCCCTGCCCCCGTATATAAAGGAGCAAGGGGGAGGCCGGACGGCCCTTGCAGGGCGCGCCAGGAGGAGGAGTCCTCCTCCTGGTAGGAGTAGGACTCATCTCTTTCCTACTCCTACTAGGAGGGGGAAAGGAAGGGGGAGAGGGAGAAGGAAAGGGGGGCGCCGCCCCCTCTCCTAGTCCAATTCGGACCAGAGGGGGAGGGGGCGCGCGGCCCACCCTGGCCGCCCCTCTCTCTCTCCACTAAGGCCCATTACTTCTCCCGGGGGGGGGGGGTCCGGTAACCCTCCGGCACTCCGATTTTCTCCGAAATCATCCGGAACACTTTCGGTGTCCGAATATAGTCGTCCAATATATCAATCTTTATGTCTCGACCATTTCGAGACTCCTCGTCATGTCCGTGATCACATCCGGGACTCTGAACAACCTTCGGTACATCAAAACATATAAACTCATAATGAAACTGTCATCGTAATGTTAAGCGTGCGGACCCTACGGGTTTGAGAACAATGTAGACATGACCGAGACATGTCTCTGGTCAATAACCAATAGCGGAACCTGGATGCTCATATTGGCTCCTACATATTCTACGAAGATCTTTATCGGTCAGACCACATAACAACATACGTTGTTCCCTTTGTCATCGGTATGTTACTTGCCCGAGATTCGATCGTCGGTATCTTAATACCTAGTTCAATCTCGTTACCGGCAAGTCTCTTTACTCATTCCGCAATACGTCATCTCACAACTAACTCATTAGTTGCAATGCTTGCAAGGCTTATGTGATGTGCATTACCAAGAGGGCCCAGAGATACCTCTCCGACAATCGGAGTGACAAATCCTAATCTCGAAATACGCCAACCCAACATGTACCTTTGAAGACACCTGTAGAGCTCCTTTATAATCACCCAGTTACGTTGTGACGTTTGGTAGCACACAAAGTGTTCCTCCGGCAAACGTGAGTTGCATAATCTCATAGTCATAGAAACATGTATAAGTCGTGAAGAAAGCAATAGCAACATACTAAACGATCGGGTGCTAAGCTAATGGAATGGGTCATGTCAATCACATCATTCAACTAATGATGTGATCCTGTTAATCAAATGACAACTCTTTGTCCATGGTTAGGAAACATAACCATCTTTGATTACTGAGCTAGTCAAGTAGAGGCATACTAGTGACACTCTGTTTGTCTATGTATTCACACATGTATTATGTTTCCGGTTAATACAATTCTAGCATGAATAATAAACTTTTATCATGATATAAGGAAATAAATAATAACGTTATTATTGCCTCTAGGGCATATTTCCTTCAACGACATTTGGCCCAAAACATGGCAGCCTATTAACGGGTCGGCCCACTAGTGCCTTCAAAATCTTGTGGGCCTTTAGCTGGGCCGGCCCTTTATGTTCTGCAAAATCTTGTGGGCCTTTAGCTGGGCCGACCAATTATGGTCTCCAAAATCTTGTGGGCCTTGAGTTGAGCCGGCCCATTTAATCTTTATGGGCCACTTTTGGGCCGGTCCACGTGTCAACGTATCATATGCGCATCTCGCCATTGGATGAGTGACATCTGTGCCAGCGCGGAGCTGATACGTGGTTACGTCGGCCAATGAGAATTTTACATGTGGAAAATCGCCATTGGTTGTGGCTGTTAGCGGGTTATCGGGTCCAAAACCGGACCCGATAGCTTAACGACGACCCGTTATGGTGGATGCCATGTGTCGGTTACCCTTGACGAAAGCACTTCCATGACACGCCATTTATTGTCATGGAACTGGACACTTCCATGAAGATAATTTTGGTAATGTCATGGAACACTTCTACGACAGCACAGGTATGACTATCTTGATCCTGTCATAAAATTATCATGGATGTACATGCATGACAGAAAACGTGACCTATTGTGACAAACACGTATCATCATGGAAGTGTATTTTTTTGTAGTGCTAGCAGATAGTAACCCAGTTCCAGTGGACACAGCACTGTCTCGACCAGAGAGCACCCAAACACGAGCAATTAGTAAGGTAACTGCAGTGCCCAAAGCATGAGGACCACCATTCTGAACCCTATCTCACCGCTTAAAGCAGAAGAAGAATTGTTCTCAGGTCAGGTTCTGTAGCTATGGTTCATACTCCTTTGCTCTTGCATCACTTTATTTATTCATACCAACTATTTTCAAATTTGAAGGATAGAATTGAAACTCTAATGGCGCAACATGTGTGTTTTAAACCTGTTTCTTTAACTGGTTTGCTGTTGTAACTTGCTCTATTTTGATTTCAGTTTCAATTGAATAAACAGTTATGTTCTCTTGTCATGTACATTACAAGTGTTGTTATTGTTGTGTAGTTTCCCACACTTATATTTTGTCTATGTTGCTTTGTCTTAAACAGATATTATTTGAAATGCGTGTCTATCTTGATTTGGCAACAAAAATTAGAATGATATAGACCATACAGTGACTATGGTACATAGATATATGTTTGTTTCATGTTGTTATCCTGTCCACTTTACTACTGAACTGATTTACCAAAATGAGTTTCATATACAACATGGTAAACCTGTGATGTGTCTGCTTGTTTCTCCTTTCTAGAATGCAGATAAAATATTGGAGAAGAGTACCCCGTTATGCAATGATAAAGGAAGTAATGCATATAAGGTTCAAGATAGTGAGACATCCCTGTTAGTCTCCAAGAAAGCCGATAAAAACTATCTTGACGACAGTGAGACAACCCCAAAGTCATGTATTGATGTAGTGTTCGAGTTACTGGCCACTACTGCTGGCACAAGCTCTTTGAACTCGCTGTCTGAATCAGTTTGTCTTCTTGAGTCTCAACTTCAAGTTTAAAGACATCGATTAGATGTGTTGCGGCACGAAGCCAAAGGACTGAGGAAGTCCCTGCAGAATTCAGTTGCATACTTTCTGGTGCAATAACAAGCGCTGGAGGATTTAAGCGCCAAACAAGAGAAAGTTAATAAGCTTGCTAAGTATCTTACCAGCATGCTGGGTACCCAGGATGTTGTTTCTTGAGCTCTTCTAAAGTGGTTTCAGTTCTCAACTTGTTTTGCTGCAGCATTTTCTTTGCACTGGTTGCCAACTTTGACAACCAGTGTATGTGATATGCTGCTTTGTTCCCTATATTTGCACTGGTGGCGAACTTTGATGCCCAGTGGATGTAATATGTGTAATAGCCGTAATATCCTAGCATTAGTTGCTTGCTTATTTATTTCCTTATTGTCTTGTTTAGTTGTTTGCTTCTAGTCACTTCGGTTCTTTTTCTGCGTTTTTGTAGTGGCCACAATAATCTATTTTCTATAACTAGGCAACACTAACCATTGGCAACATACGGACCGTTGTAACCATGGTCCTGCTACCTGCTGTAGTGACCATGGGCCTCCTATGGGCAGTAGGATCCATGGGCCCTTGATGGGTTGTATAATCAAGGGGCATGTACGGGCCGTATGATCGATGCGAAAAATGGGCCATAAACGGGCTACAGTGGAAATCGTGTGTTTATGACCTGACCATAACGGGCCGTTAATAGGAAGAAATGTATAACAGGCTTAATTCCGTCGATAGGCATCATGGGTCGTTAATGGGCCGTATTTGATGACGCTACGAAAATAGCCCAATGGGTTAACGGGCCACAAACGAGCCAACTATAACCACAGGCTGAATTTGGCCCACAAGCGGAACATGCCTGTAACGGACCGTAAGTAATCGAATGCTGGAAATGAGCCCAAAAGTAAATGGGCCCTTAGAAGGCCAAAAGGTAATTAGGGCGGGATGGAAACGGCCCAATGGAATAATGGGTTGTTAATGGGTGTAAAGCGTTCCACTGTTCATTATGGGCCAGTTTCACCATGGGCCTTTAATGGGCCCAGAGTTACAAAGGGCCTCGTATGGGCCAAAATACGTCATGGGTCATACATGGGCCGGAAGTTATGACGGGCTGGAATCATATTGGACGGCAGATATGTCACTACTAGGCCCAATTCGGATAGACCATAACGGGCCGTGAGTTAGCAGGCTGTAAACGGGCTATATGCGAACAGGTCGTTAACAGGCTTTCTGTGGGCTGGCCCTCTACCTTTTGACCAAGCCAAACGGGCAGGCCTTTTCACTTGAATGGGCCTCTGTTGGGCCATGCCACATGTCGACGTATCATAGGCGCCTCCCGTCCAATGAGTGAATGACATCTGTCCCAACGCCGACCCGACACGTGGTTCCTCTGGCCATTGAGAATTTTACACATGGAAAATTCCCATTGGTCCGTGTCGTTAACGGGTTATCGGATCCAAACCGGGACTTGTTAGCTTAACGGCAACCCGTTATGGTGGATGCCACGTGTCGGTTACCCTTAACGAAAGCACTTCCATGATGCGCCATTTATCATCATGGAAGTGGACACTTCTATGATGATAATTTTGGTATTGTTATGGAACACTTCTACGACAGCACATGTATGACTATCTTGGTTCTGTCATAAAATCGACATGGATGTACATGCATGACAGAAAACGTGACCTACTGTGACAAACACGTATGATCACGGAAGTGTATTTTTTTGGTAGTGGAGGTGTGTGGCTGGACATAATTCAGAACAAATATCTTCATGGACATCCCCTCGCCTTCTGTCAGCGCTCTGGAGGCTCCTAGTTCTGGCAATCCATCATCCAGCTGCTCCCATTCTTACATATCGGGACCTCCATCTCGGTGGGCTCTGGCGCCTCGACCCTATTCTGGTTCGACAGATGGGCAGGTGATCTAGCCTTCACGACCCGTTTCCGGACTTGCTCTCCATCGCGGTGGAGCCTAGGATCTCCGTTGAGGTGGCCCTTACTGACTTAGGGAACCTCGCTTTCCGTCGACCTTTGGGCCCCAGGAGCTTGGCATGAGCTCCTTGAGTGTATTGCGCTCGAGGAATCGGATGTTGACCAACTGGATGACCGCATCTCTTGGTGCCAAGAGCTTTCGGGCCATTTCTCTACGAAATCGCTTTACTAGGCTATCGTGGTGCTCTGGATGATAAGACTGCCTTTGAAGATCAGGATCTTCCTCTGGCAATGGATCCGCGGCTGGGTGCCTTCAGGGGTCAAGCTACTAAAGCGGAATGGCCTGGGTGATGGGTTGTGCCCACTTTGTGTGACAGTAGAGGACTCCGACCACATCTTCTTCACCTGCGTCTCCGTGCGTTTCTTGTGGAGCTACTTCCGGGAGGTGGTCGGTGGAACGTGGTGCAACACTGATTTCCCCAACCTATTTGCGGAACTCATCGCCTCCCCCTACGGCTCCACCACATTAGGTGGCTGGGCATTGCGGTCCTTTCCTGGATGCTCTGGATGATTCGCAATAAGCTTCTGATTCAGCATGTGCCTCTCTGACGTGCTACTGAAGCGATCTTCAAAATGTGTGGCTATATGCAACTTTGGTGACCGCTTAGCCACCCGCAGGACTAAGACGCCATCGATACCCTAAATCGCCGATGTTCACATGATGGCTCTTCACTTGGGGCCACCGCTTCCTCTGCCACCTCCGGATTAGCCACTTGATGTCCGTTGCTTCGCCATTTGTGTTTTATTTAGGGTTTGTTGAGTTGTGGCCTCAGCAGAATCCCTTTTGAACCTGCGTGTTTGTGCTAGTTCGTGCGTGTGTGCATGTGCATGAACTCTTGTCGGATGTTTTAACTCGATAATTTACTTTATATATAAAGTGGGGCGAAAGCCTTTTCCGGTAAACCAGCTGCAACGCCCTTTTGTGAAGATTATACATGCCATGGTAGCTAAGTGTCTCGGAACCAACATTACCCTCTAGGGTTTCTCTCTAGCCCATGGTCACTACCGCCGCTGCTGCCGACTTGTCCCTCCGCCGGTGTGGCCAGGGCAGGAAGGGGCTGCACTCTGACCAGTCACACACCCTCACTGAATGCACCCGCCGAGGACACCATGGACGCATTTGATGTCATCCTCTCTCGGCACGCACGGTGCCTGACTGCTGCCTCGCCGGACACCAGTACAACCAGCTCCTCCACATGCTCGTGTCCGTAAACCCCACCGTGTCCACCATCTACGCTGCCAGTTGCACACGCCGTTGGTTCGCTAACATGCTTGAGGCCGTGGCACCCCACGTGTCAATTGTAAATGCCTAGCCCGCATTTTAATTGGCCAAATTCAGATTTTGATCATGAGAAAAAAAAAACACTACATTTCATATATTCATGCGGGATCAACATCTTAAAATTTAATCAAAGATTTTTTTTAACAAAAAGAGGTTAAAATCTTCGTCCTCTGCATCATTGGCCACTGATGTCTAATAAGATTCTGTTTTGCGGGGTGATGTCTAATAAGATTGTGTATCTTCCGGACAGCGTCATCGCATTGATTTGCAAAGTATATATATTATTATAAATAAAAGTTATTATGAAAAAAATCCAACTAAAAAAAGAAGTTATTGTTAAAATCGCGGAAAATCACTCAACATTTTGTTGAAAGAAATGTGACGAGTCAAGTCAAGTCAACTTGCCCGCGTTTGCCTGGGGATATCCACATCGACATCGACACGCATCTCTTTTCCATTTTTCTACAACTCCTCTGCTCTGCATATATACTCTGCTCCACCCACCTGCAGCCTGTATCTAGTCAACCTCGCCAGAGCAAGGAGACCGCCAGCCACTCACCTCGTCTCGCTCTTCGACCTCTCACCAGCGTCGTCTCCGCCCCAAGGTTAGTTCTCTCCATTCTTAAGTGCTCCATGGCACCATCGTTCTAAGCTCCGCATCATGCAGCGTACGTGCAGCAACTGCCGATCTGTCGTGGTTCGGTAAAATGGAAAGTTGCAGCGTCAGTCCACAGCCTGCGTCTGCTCAGTCCCTACTTCACTAGCTGCTCTCGCTCCCGTCGCCTCCGCTGGCTTCGCCGGCCGGAGAGAGGAACGGGAGGGGGGCTCCGGCTTCCTCTTCCTCCGTACTATATCCGGAGTAGCCGCTTTGCAGTGTCGCTCGCTGTCGTCGGGATGGGCGCCGGCCGTCGTCCCGGTGCAACCAGTAGGTCGAGCGTCTCCCCCAGATCTAGAGCTGCTGGTCTTCACTGCTGCCTCGCCTCCAGCCAGCTCTCCGATAACCCCTGCTTCTGCTCTGCAGTTTCCCCAGACCAGTTCCTGCCATTCCTCCCTCCAGATCTGACCGCTCGAGGGCCTAACCCTAGGTTGCTAACTCCCTTTTACTCTGCTTCTTCTGATGCTCTTCAGTCTTCACGGTGTACTCTGCTTCTTTCTTTGCCGGTCTAAGATTGCCGTCCTCTGCAACTTATGCCACCGGCAAAACTGGTTTCTGTTAGTTCAGGAGGCACTGCTGCTGCTGCTGCTGTTGCTTCTCCGAAGCTCGCTGGTGGCCGGCGCCGGTGCTGCTGCCGCCGCGCCATACCGTCTAGCTCTTGAACGCCTTGATGTGTGTATGTGCTAAGCCCTTGTCAGGCTTTGCAATTAATTCTCCGTATAATTCAGAATTGGTGCTGTGTAATGGCCCTTTTGGTCCTCTGCAATGAAAATGCAAGCAGGAACCTTTTGGAAAGAACAAACTTGTGGCAGCTCACTTATTAACTCATCAATTTTTGTTTTTTGAATAAACAGCAATGGCCACTGAAAGTAAAACCTAAGAGATTAGGCCGAGCCCCGAGCTACCCAAGCAACTGCCATTCGATTTTCTGAAGAAGATAACAAACGATTTCTCCGCGGAGCGGAAGATTGGTGGAGGTCCATTTGGAAGCGTTTACAAGGTTTGGCTACTTTCCCATTAACATCTTCTATCCTTCAACCAAGGTTGATAAGAGATACTAATATCTCTGTATCTGTGGGATTGATTAAACAGGGAGTTGTGCCAGATGATGGCAGAGTGATTGCGGTGAAGAAACTTCAGGAGAACGCTCCAATGCCGCCTGACAAGACATTCAATAACGAGGTTCAGAACATTATGGCGCTCAAACACGAAAACGTAGTTGAGTTGGTTGGATTCTGCTGGGAAACACAGAAGAAACTGGTGCAGTTCGATGGAAGGTATATTCAGGCAGACATCACTGAAAGTGTACTCTGCTATGAGTATTTACCTAATGGGAGCCTTCAACAGAATCTTTTCGGTATGCAATAAACATATCTGACATATCTTGCATTTCTCTTTACATTTCCATCTTTGGAGGTAGGGAATCACCTTTAGCTTTTTAAAATTATATATTTATCTTCCTGACCCTTTAGCTTTTTTGCATTCATATACAGGAACGAAAACAGTTGAGGCTGTCTCTTCAGCTGAACCTGTTATCGATTGGGCCACACGATTCAAGATAATCAAGGGAATTTGCCAGGGTTTACTATTTCTACACAAGTTGGATATTCCCATCATCCATATGGATCTCAAGCCTGAAAATATATTGTTAGATGAAAATATGGTTCCAAAGATTGCTGATTTTGGACTCTCGAGGGTCTTTGGCCAAGAACAAACCCGATTGTACACACAAACAGTTGTGGGATCATAGTAAGCTCATTACAAGACTTGATATTATTAGTGTGCGACTTTACTATAAAACAAATTTCATTTTCGCATCTCAAGTATTGCCTAATAAACTTTTGATGATAATGGCATCCAGTGGGTACATGGCTCCAGAATATCTATACAGAGGTGAAATTTCGGCCCAGTCAGACATATATAGTTTAGGCTTATTAATACTCGAGATCAGTACCGGAGAGCAAAACTGCAAAGACAAAAACCAACCCTCAGCAAGAAACTTTATTGATAAAGTAAGAAGATATATTATTTGATTGTTGGAAGATTGAAATAGAACCCTATGTTTCATTTCGTTTGCATACTATAACCAATGATCGTGATTCCATTTCTTTAGGTACGCAAAGATTGGACACTGGAGCACATAGCATCGAAGTATGCATCCTTAGATACAGATGGCCTCCATCAAGTTAAAATATGCATTGAACTTGGGCTAAAATGTGCTGAGATTGATCGGCGAGTCAGGCCTCCCATAGAAGAAATTGTTGACACGCTCAACGGACTACGTGCAAACGAAATGGCAAACGAGGTAAATAACAGGGGATAAAGAGGCTCTTTACTGAGATGATTTAATTTCACAGAAATAGAAAGAATGAACTAAATTTAGTTTTTCTTCGAATGACTGATCAATTTCATGTGTCCTAGGTTTTTTACTGCCAAACTTACAGTCATCTTCATGCATATATACATTTTAACTTTTTTATAGATGCATGTCAAATTTATTTCTATGGACCTTTGTTATTGCAAGTTTGCAACTGTGAAGCAACACATTATAGCCATTTCTAGTTAGGTCGAATGACAATATTTCTTAATGAAGAGGCAACCTGGTAACATTCATACAATCTGCATAGCCTATATAAGGTTTGCAAAAGAAAGGATTTTGCCTCAAGTGTAGCATACTAGGGATATATATATCCCAGCGGACATCTATATAACCATGCAGTTTATTGTACACATTCCAGATGATTCTAATTAGCATGCTATATACATCTGAAATTTCAGGTCCCTCATGCATCTCCAGTTAGCAAGAAGATGGGTTTTCTAGGTGGTTTCAAGAAGAAATAAAACGTGTGTTATTATTGCTGGAAGACTCAAAATTTGCTTTGTAAATAAGACCATTTGATGCTATATATGCCAGTCTGGAAATGTAGAAATTTTCTTTATTTGTGAAACTATATCTTTTTATTATTGATAAAGATGGGGTGCAACAAGAAATTGAAGCAATAATTTGTTTCTCCTCGGCAGTTGTCACTAAGATGGTACCACAAGAAGACGGGGTCAAATTTCTCACGAAAGTTACAGTCAACATTTTTGATCCAGAGGACGGGGTTGCGACCCTTTTCAAGAAAAGAAAAAACACACACCATCATTTTCAAAAGGCCATGTGTGTGTAGTACTTCCTCCGGTCCTTTTAACTCTGCATATTAGGTTTGTCCGAAGTCAATCTCATTCAACTTTGACCAAGTTTATATAAAAAATTATAAACATTCACATAACAACACCAATATCTTTAGATTCATCTTGGAATATATTTTCATATTATATTTATTAGATATTATAGATGCTAATAATTTTTAATATAAATTTGGTCAAACTTAACAAAGTTTGACTTTTGGCAAAACCAATGTGCAGAGTAAAAAGGACCGGAGGGAGTATGAGACCACAAGGAGTAACTCTATTGCTAAAAATATAAATGTTTTATGACCAACCATTATACCGATTGACAATCCTTCAGGGTTTTTTGTCTGTAATTGCCATGTTGTCAGTTGCTTATAATGTTCTAGATAGGTTACAGCGACATGGTTGAGGTTATAGTGCTAGTTGCTATTGTGGTAACTGTTTGTTGCTTACATGGCAACCAATGGTATATGTCTATTGCTGGCATGTATACCAACGTTATTTGTCTGTTGCTGGCATGTGATATACCTTGGTAATTGGTGGCATCACCTTTTTTGTTGAAACGTAACGAGATGAGAATGGCAGTGGAATACTCATGGAGCAAAATTGCTCCATGAAGGACGATTTTGGGCAATAATACCCCCGGCAACAAACTTGTTCTGTAACACACCCTTGAAGTGGTCGAGTTCCTTGGCAAGTTATTGTATCTCATGAGCCTTTTCAAGTACAGATGGTATTGGCATCTGGTCGAACGCTGCCTTCAAAATTCAGACCAACCAAAGTATAGAGAAATAACATTAGATGGAAAATAGAACTTGAATCAAGAGAGAAACTTACCAAGGAAAAGATTTCCCAACTCAATCAAACGAAATTGGTGAAGAATCGGAGGTTTGGGGTGATTTAGGTATGAGGTTTGGGAGAGAAAGATAGAGAGAGGCGTGGGGTAATATCTATTTTGAGACCTTGCCCTGGAATCGGCCCTTCACCCGGTATGATCATGAGTACGAGCGGGATGCCCATACTGTGCATTGTATTGCATATAAATCTTGATCTAGGGTATCGAGGTACCAAGTACGAAGGCTGGTACGAACAAGACTGCTCATGCCACACCGTGTCCTCCTAGAGTGGATGGAGATTGCAGCCGAGTAGCAATATGACCGCCTTCGGCCGTAGCACATGGTGTGTTCTCTTCTAAACATTTTAAGTCTTTGGCATTGGTTCGGTACGAGCGGGAGTATGTGTACTTCTTCTCGTACAACCATCTGTCTTCTCTTCTAGATGAAATTGGCTCAGCGAAATGATTTGATACGAGTGTGGCAGCAACTCGTCTTCTCTTCTGATGACGATACTTTGCACCTGGCCTTTTGGTACGACCACTAGTACGAGTGCTCGTACCATATGCTATCTTCTCGTTTGTTGCCTTAAGTTGTGTCCTTTTTCTTTCTTCCTAAAAATAACCCTACATATAATCTTCTAAGGCATTCTCTTGCAAACATGTTTTACAGATCTTTCTGTTTAAATCTCAAAGATGAACTAATAGCAGAGGAATTATTCTTTCTTCTTTTGACTTTTCTCAATGATTGGATGCCTCATATTAAGTGCTAGTTTTAAGGTTGGTCAGATCAATCTTTTTAACTTACCTACGCATTCAGACACTTAAAGGCCCGCCTCTTTGAGCATATGCCACATTAACTTTGTTGGGAGGTGGGAGATACTTTTTTGATTCTCCACACTTCTTCGGGAATTACCTTATAATTTTTATATTGTAAAATCTGAAAGTAACTTTCCCTTCCGTTCAACTACTGTTGCACCTTCATCATCAAGAAACTCTTCCATGTATAAAATAGTATACTTTTTTCATCTCGTGGAACATCATATATAAAAAAATCAGTAGGGGTTACAAGTAGATCAAGCTTCAATAGGGCAATGATACATCTCAAACTTATCTACAATTTTTTATTGTTAAATGCTACTCCATCTGTCCCATAATGTAAGATGTTTATTTTACTCTAGTGTAGCGTAGAAAAAACGTCTTACATTATGGGACGGAGGAAGTATTATATTATCACATCTGTATGATTTATAAGCAATTTTATATTTTTTTTGGACTAACCCATTAGTGGATTGTATTTGACATATTGGACAAGATGCATCATGATGAAGTACTTGTCATTGGTAGGTGCTGGGATGTCATATTTCACCACTTTCTAACCCCGCCCAACTGAATATCTCTATCCGTTCAATGGTAGTCGCCGAAGAGGAAATTCCCACATGCTCCTTTTGTGCACTACAATTGAAAGAGAATTTAGCAATGTTCCAAAGTTATTTAGTAAACATAAAGCACATAACTAATAGTGTGTTGTTGAGCCAATGGATAATAAAAAATAAAGTAATGTGCACATTTCCATTCAATACTCATTATTATTATTAGAAGTAGGAAATTATAACAGATATATTAATACCTCCCCATCCACACACACACACACACACACACACACACACACAAAACTAGACATACCAAACTATGATTCACTTTTAAATAGGTATATACCACCATAATAAAACTTAAAATATATACGAATAATACATAAGAATACAATCAAATTCAAATCAAACAAAATTAGAACATGCCAAAAAGATATTTACCTCATGCTATAGCCCAACATTGCATCACCATGGTATTACCACAACAAATCAGATGTGTACAACAAAGTAGTACGAAAAATAGCGTTATTTACAATTTACCGTAAATAAAGAAACATTATAAATTTTTTACACTTGATTTGATTGTGGAATAAAGTTGAAAGTGTGCATCTATGTGATGGAGAAATGTTGGTTCTTGCTAATAAAATCATAGGGATTATTATGAAAGTAACTTGAAGTTCTACTTTTGAAAATACATAAACTACTTTTGTGTGAAAACAATTTTTGCTCCACTAAAATTGTCATGTGCAATGATACACTCTTTAATTGTAACCTCCTCATCCAGCAACATTCAAAATGTATTTTCAAAAAATACATTCAATACATATAATAATTAAGAGTAAGTATGACAATCACTGTAGTGAAGAGAAACATTCTGAATGTTGTCTACTTGATTTGATAATTGTATAGAGTTGGAAGTGTGCATCTATGTGATGTAGTAGTATCGATCTTTGCTAATTAACTCATAAGATTATTCTCAAAACAAAATTAAAGAGCCTATTTTGACCAAACAGAAAATGGTTTTGCATGAAAACACTTGCTTCCACTAATGTCCTCAATTGTAATGATACACTCTTTCATTGCCACATCTTCATCCATCGAAAACTGCAGCACCTCCTCCACTCGGTGAAAAATGACTAACTTTGTGTAAAAAAATTCATGTGTCCTCTTCATCTCAATATCTTGTCTCGTTAAGCATATCGATGTAAATGTCGCCACATACATCAAACAAAATAAAAAAAGTTTTATTTTGAGACACTGGACAATATGCACTGTGATTGAGTACTTGTCATTGGTAGGTGTTGCAACTTCAACTTCAAGATCATTCAACTTAAACACTCTGGCTGCTTAATGGAGGCCGTTGACAAAGTGACTCTGTCATGATCAACGTGTGCACTTCAATTAGAAGAGAATTCATCGATCTTGCAAATTTATGAAGCAAACATGAAGTATCTAACATATAGTATCTTGTCTAACCAATAGATGATACAAAATATTGTCATGTACACATTTACATTCAATCCATATTATTACTAAGAGTAGGAAAGTATAACATATGTATTGAAATCCCCAAAAACCAAATATACAAAGCTATGATTTTGATATAATGAGAAACCAAATGCATTATATAAATTGGTTGACTATGAATAGCACTTAGAAAAGATATGTACAACCATAAGAAAATAGATAGAAAATAAGAATAATATATAGTAGAAATTTTATACTCAAATCACGCAACCTTAGAACTTGTGAAACAAACATTTTAACTTGTCAAGTTGTAGCTATGTATTGCATCACCCTGGTAATTGTACAAGAAGTGTGCACATCCAAGTAGCAAGACGAACACCTAGAATATAATTTAATGAAAATAAGAGAAATATTATAAATATTTTGATACTTATTTGTTGCTGTACAAAGTTGAAAGTGTGCATCTACATGATGGATTAGTATCAATCTTAGTTAATTAACTCACAAGATCTATACTGAAACTAAATTGAAGGTCCTATTTTGAACAAGGAAATTGTTCCACTAAAATTATCCAGTGGAATGATACCCACTTCCATTGCAACATCCTCAACGACCAGAATCTATCTCCTCCACTAGGTGGAGACTCACTACCTTAGAATAAAAAATCATTTTCCTCTCGCATAACATCACAACATCCTTCACTCTTGTTATGCGGCTATAGATGTAGCCACTGACATAAAACAATAATGAAATGGAACTAGACAACACACATAAACATGAAGTACTTGTTATTGGCGGTTGTTGCCACATCATCTTTGACCACATTGTTAACATGATCAACACAAAATCTCTAGCCGCTCAATGGTGGCCATTGATAGGGTGACTCTCTCATGATCCGTGTGTGCATGCCCAAATGAAGGATAATTTAGCACAATCTTACAAAGTTATTTAGCAAGCATGTAACTGACAATTAAGCCATTTTGGTCGAATCCCAGGGCTCTTTAATTTGATTAAATACCTCTATGATGTATGATAACAAAATGTAAAGATCACACTCACTTTTTCTGCTTTTTATTCTCGGTGGTGGCCTTTTTTCACAATATATTGTGGACAAAATGGATGATAAAAACTAATGTAGTGTGCACATTTACATTCAATCCATATTAATTCTAAGATTAGGAAAGCGCTACAAATGTATTGAAATCTCCCAAAAAACGAGATATACCAAAGTGTGAATTACATATTATCAAGTACAAAATGCATTGTATAAATTTGTTAAATGTGAATGGCACTTTAAGAACCTGAAATCAAACCGAACATTATTACGTGCATGGAAACATACAAGACACAAGAGTTGCAGTCTACCATGGTTGGCAGGGGATGAGGTTCCTTCTCCATCATCGAATCGGTGTAACCATCGGTCGAGTTTATACACACTACTACGCTACCACAGTTGCTTCCCATGCTATGATGTGATGAACTTTGGTGGAGGAGAAATGGCGTTAGTGGCTGTTTATATAAATCCAGCCGATTGAACCAAAATGGCAAGTTTGATAGTATTGATTCAGATTTGAATTTTGGGAGGGAAACAACTAAGACTTTTGGCGCACATGCAAAATGGAACGTTGCTGATTTAAAGAGAGCTCTTGTTTTAGAAAACTATAATGGCAAGCCTCAGGAATCAAGAGAATCAAATGTGTGGAAACAAGCTGTTAATTACCAATAAACAAATTTCTTCCTAAATAATTAATCCATTTGAAGTACCTGTATAGGACGCAAAATCAAGCAATCATGAGAGATAAAATTTGTAGGAAGAGCACATGGCTTAGGGCTTATACAACTTCATGGGTTTGAACAACCAATGTTTTTTTCCCACAATTGGAAACATCAATTTTCATGGACCTAGAACCATGGCCGTGCATTAAAATCAATACCCATAACCACCTGCAACCAGTCGTCTCTCTGTCTCTCTCTCAAAAAAAAAACTAGAACATATCGTGAGAGGAGACATGACAACTACATAACCTTTATACCAACTCTAGCAGTGTCACCTTATGCCCCGCCCTCTATAATAACTGCCAATATGAAAGGTAGAGAGTAAAAAACGCACTCTAGCTACAAGAATTGCCATCACATCCTTCCACTCCACAATTTCTAGAGGGTACATGCTTTAAAAAGAGCGGTTTAGTGGGGAATGGTGTTCAGGTAGGGCTCCAGGCAATCCATCTCTCAACAAATAAAGGTTCCAAAAAATATCAATGTTTTCCTAAAGTACATATGCTTGTTCTTAGAATATCTGTAAATTTCCGTCAAATAATATTATTATTTGCAGGCCACAAAAAAATACAAAAAACTGGCCCAAATACAACAAAGGAAAAACTATTTTAATTTACATATTTGTCTTTTTGTGTACATCCCATATACACATGTATGTTCATGAAATTTTGTATGTATATATACTACACATACATTCTTAAGTGTATGCTTTCTCAGATGTTTCTTAAGATGAAGAAAGTGTATGTTCGCTGTAAACAATATCGAGTTCCTTGGAGCCCAACTACCACATGCACTTTTCATGGTTGATCCCATATAGTGAAGGTTGTAGGGCGCTAGATGTTTTGGGGTGCACACTAAACACAATTATTGTGGTAACACTCAACTTTCACGTTCTCCATTTAGTCTCATTTTTATTTTTTGTTTTCCATGGCACTGCTAATACAATTCACAGAGGCACAAGTTGATCAAGCTTCAGTAGGACATTGATACTTCTCAGACTTATCTATTAATTATTATTATTAAATGCTATTATATTATCACTTTTGTATGTTTTATGTTCCATTATATTATATTTGGCATAACCTATTCATTCTATTCTCACATGGATTATATGTGACACATTGGACAAGGTGCATCACAATGAAGTACTTCTCATTGCTAGGTGTTGAAGACGTCATATTTGACCACTTTGTAACCCTCCCAGTTGAATATCTCTATCCATTCAATGGTTATCGTCAAAATGGTTATTCTCAGATGCTCCATGTTTCAGTACAATTGAAAGAGAATTTAGCAATGTTGCAAAGTTATTTAGCAAACATAAAGCATGTAACTTATAGCATGTTGTTGAATTAATGGATGATAAAAAATAAAGTCATGTGCACATTTGCATTGAATACTCATTATTATTACTAGCACAAATGCCCGTGCGTTGCAGCGGAAGAAAAGAAATCACACCCCTAACCCTAATATGCATGGTTCAAGGACCCTCCCTCCTTGGTCCACATCCTCTATTTGAAAACGAGAACCCAGAAGTGATAACACTTATCCTCCGTTCCAACCTCGCCGATGATGGTCATAGTGTCTAGCTAATCACAACACATCTAGACATGATCAATCCCGAGGCGATGAAGTCAATCACCTCTTGGCACAACTGTTGTTGAACTACACCCATGAAAGAAAATGTTTGAAGTAAACTCTCGGGCTGGACATGAGGACCACCCTTCCTGAGTCCCTCTCCACACAAGATACATGGTCCGTACACCGTCCCACATATTGCCCCTGGCTTTTGAATATGGACTTATTTCATGGAGAGAGGGAAGGTCCTACACATGTCTTGGCGTGCCTCCTCCACACCACACTATGGTGTAAAAGATGTATGCATAGTAATTAGTTATTTTGTCTCTGAAATGCACACTACATGAAGTCTAGCTTACAGAAGGTAAATTACAACAATGATAAAACTTAGAGACATCTATTTACAACCTATCTTACAGCAAAGTGATATAATCAGATGTAAGGAAACATCCTTTAGGTAAACAATGTATAGAATATGTTTACAAACATTATAGAGTTTAAAAATATTTAAATAGGAATTAGCAAATTAAAAGGAAATTATGCAATGTAATTTCACGTCCGAATTAGACGGCTCCATCAAATATATAAAAATATAGTTTTACATGTAACTGTAAGGAACCTATGTACCTCTCTGTAGGGCACTATAGCATCACATAAAGCCCACCCACCAGCCAACGAACAAACTTTTACTTGTCAAAATTATATCACAGATGAATCCCCAGCATCACCTGTAAATCAAAAAGGGAGCTTCTTCTACCAAGCGTATATGCCACGAGAGTGATGCTACATGGACGACAGAATATGCACAATCTTTGGACGATGTTTCACATGAGCTGTTGATTTCCTTCTTGTTTTCAATCTGTATGGTCCATGTTAGGGTTGTGAAAGCATCCTGAAGGTAAGTATCGTCTGCACATCACTTTCAGTGCCACAATACCACAACAGTCCATGCTCCGCGGCGGTTAGCTAGTAACACTATGTGGAAGTGGCGAGGCGCTCGTCCAAGGCTAGCCGTCAATGGCACCACATCCATGGCAAGACGTCCCGACGACAACAACATCCCTTTGTCCTTCCCTGGCTTCGCCTGGGCGTCATCATGAGCGGACGGCGATCACGACTGACACATTCACAGCCTAGATGCATAATTCATGGTCATGGACCGGAAGTGGTTTCAGGGAACGCAGACGTTGGGCGTAACCGATGTTGGTCTTTAGCCTGCAAGTGCACTAACATATGCTGCATATAGTTCTGAAAAACGTGTGCTGCAAATTATCTCCAGTTCTCTTTTCTGAAACTTGTAATTTACATAATGACACTCATGTGCAACTTATATTTGAATTGTTTGATATGGATATAGGATCTAATCCTACGTGTGTGTGTGTGTGTGTGTGTGTGTGAGAGAGAGAGAGAGAGAGAGAGAGAGAGAGAGAGAGAGAGATCACATCTAAATGTTGTGAGTTAAGTTCTTTACTAATTATAAGTCGATCACACTAACCTCTTGGTCCCAGTTGACTCTTCAGGCAGTTCCCCAAACAGGGCAGATGAAGCTACCGATGCATTCGTCGCAACCTCGCCAGTACTTTGTGTTGCAGCAGCCCAGCAATCAAGGGACAATGTGCAGTTGGATCATTTGATTACGTATCGTGCAGCGTCCGAATCGCGTTTGCGTTGTCCGAGTCGTCGTGGTGCCCGTGCAGGCTAGGGATGCA
The DNA here is from genome assembly GCF_002162155.2 of Triticum dicoccoides. Classification (NCBI taxonomy): domain Eukaryota; kingdom Viridiplantae; phylum Streptophyta; class Magnoliopsida; order Poales; family Poaceae; genus Triticum; species Triticum dicoccoides. Next base: position 726,946,668 of record NC_041392.1, read on the forward strand.
TCCTCCGCGTCGTCCAGGTAGGCACGGTGCCCATGCTTGTTAGGGCTGCATCCTATGTGTCGTCGGTGTCGCGTCGTCATTCTTGGGTCGTCCGTGTTGCCGTGGTGCCCGTGCTTGCTAGGGTTGCTGACATCCCCATGCAGATTACAGTTTACTTCAATCTGCATCACCATACAACATGTGAAGCTTGGATAACTGAGGTTAATTAAACATGATAGTTGATACTGATTGCTACTAAAGATGCAAATTTCCTTGTACTTCAGTTTTGAGGACGATGGTGCTTGGGGATGAATGAGAGGAGGATGATAGTCGTAGGAGCTTAGCTACTCCACCGTGATGTGGAACGCCTAGCATACATTGGCATGCCTTAGTAGCGAGCGCGCCCATCCTCGGACCCGAGCCCCGTGAGAGCTCTATGGATGTGCGCTCCTACACGTCCTCCTCGTTGGCCTTTCGGCGGCTTCCCCGATATGACAAGATCGATGAGGCCGAGGAAGGGTCCACCTCCACACCGGCCGCCCTATAGTTTCCGGCGCTGCAGCCATGAGCGCCGAGCGAGAGGCGAACCCCTGGACATCCTCGGCCTCCGTCCTTGCCTCCCCCAGACTTACACGTAGTGCTCTTTGACTAGAATCGACGCCCTCGCCGCTGAGGCATGCCGATGTATGCTAGGCATTGCATCCTCAATGCAAACCTCGTCCAGTGTCCGCGCATACTTGCATAGGGACAATCTACGGGAACCTGCTTTCAAAGTGCACTCGACGCCGCCCTGCTGGTGGCCGTGGATCCGTGGCTCCTGGGTCTCGTTGCGGCCGCGGGGTTCGGCCGAGACAAGGCGTCATGTCACCTCCACATCGATCGTCTCGACTGGATTGGCGTGCTCGGCGTGAAGCCGTCGCTAGAGACATGGGACGAGGCCAGGGCTGATGCGGATGAAGCGGGCCACCCATAGGAAAGAGAATCATATTTTCAGCATCTTCTGCTCGCCCATCTCGCCGACCTTTGGAAGCTTGTGGGAGCCCTAGGCTGTACGTCAGACCAAAACCTAGTAGAAGGAGAGAGGATTCGAGGGATTCTAAATCGATTGCGTGGGACTGGGACTCGTTTTCTCATATAAGAACGATAAATAAGGAGTAGGAAATCGAGACGTGTAATCACAGAAAAGAAAAAGATAGAGAAAAACTAATGCCCACACGTGTGGCCTCTTGCTGTCTTGCATATCATCCACACGCCTACAATATCACTCATTTTGCCACGTCAAAACAGATGACATCAGCAGGAATCTTTTTGCTTTTTGGCTTAAAAATGTTTTATCTCCTAATTAAAAAACCATTTAAAAATCCGTTTTCACCATTAATCCGTCTCTACAAGATCTTCAAAACTAGACCCCATGTTGATATGTTTCGACGATTGTTTTTCTCGAAAGTTGCCATGATGTTTACACTGTAGTTGCCTAGTTGCCATAGTGTTTAAACTAAAGTTGCCATGTGGCAATTTTAGTTTGTAGAGCATGGAATTTTAGTATTTTGATGATGACAATCCCAGTACTTTGATCATGATTTTTTATGAACCATGGCAATTTTAAGTGCATGTAACATGGCAATTTTAGTTTATAGTTCATGGCAAGTCTAGTTTCTTAATTCCCTGTTTTATAATATGTCAACATTTACTTTTAAATATAGAAGAAAATAACTAAAACATATCATGGCAACTTTACTGTAAACACCATGGCAATTCATATGCAATAAACATGGCAATTTTTAACCAAAAAAATCATCGAAATATATTGATATGAGATGTAGTTTCAAAGATCTCGTCGCGAGGGATTTAATGATGAAAACGGATCGTCAATCAGATTTTTCATTTAAGAGATAAAACATTTTAAAAACTGAAAATACAAAAAGATTCCTTGATGCATGCATGCGGTGACGTGGCGCAGTATGTATGTTATAGGTTGTGTGGGTGGGTTTGGCTCCCACCACACGTTAGCTTTGTCCAAAAGATATGGAGACCCGCACCTCGATGTGCAAGCAAAAACCAACATAATAATAATTAAGTAATACGTAGAAATTGGGGTAGAGACGTGGACAAACCAAGCAAGAGTCCTAATGAAGAAAACGTCCAGACGTTTGTCTAGCTGGGCCAACAAATCGAGCGACTTTGTTACCTAGATCTACTTTTAATCTCATCTGTCGATCTCTATGATTGACATAAAATTAACGGACATAAAAGGGTGACTTATGGATAACTATGAAAGTTTTTTTCTTTTGTTATTAGATAAAGATAAAGATTAGAAGTAGGAAACTGTAACAAATATATTAACCCCCCCCCCCTCCCCAAAACCGGACACACAAAACTATGATTTTCATAAATTAAAAAGAAAAATCGTTGTATAAATTTTCTAAATGTGATTAACTCATTTAAAAAGATATGTACCACTATAATAAAACTTAAAAAATAATAAGAATAATACATATGAATACAATCAGATTCAAATCAAACAAACTTAGAACATGCCAAAAAGGTAGTTACCTTGTGGCATTGCCTAACATTGCATTGCCATGGTACTTCCACAACAAATCAGATGTGTACAACAAAGTAGTAAAAAAATAGCGTCATTTAAAATTTACCAAAAAGACAGAACCATTAGGACTTTGTTATACTTGATTTGATTGTGGAATAAAGTTGAAATTGTCAGTACTAGAAGAAAGCTTATAGATAGAATATTAGCAGTATCACTGGCAGCGCGAGGAGAAAACAGACGCTACAGGTAGTAAAGTAGAAGTTGCACTAGGCCACTAGGCAGCGCTACTGCTAAGTGGTCCCATCACTATTGACAGGGGCTACCCGTAGTAGTAGCAGTTGGCAGAAATCAACGCTACTACGAAAAACATAGCAGTAGAGGTTGTCAGCGCCCACTGCTACCGCTAAGTGTGCACAGTGCTAGCAGGTGGGTCCAACCTAGCAGACGCGCTCGGCAGCCAACAAGCGCTACTTTTAGGGAGCATAGCAGTAGCGCCCTTTGCCATCCAGCACAACTGCTACGCGTAGCATCCACCTTTCCCCCTCCCCCCTCGCCTTTCCCCTCTCCCTCCTCTACCCCCTTTCACTTAGTTCTTCCTACTCATGCCTCTCTTCTCTCTCCATTAATGCCCCCATCCACAATCTCCTCCATTAATGAGCTCCATTAATGGCTTCTTCTTCCTCACTTGAATTTATTTGTCTCTCCCTCCTTCTCTTCCCCACTCATACCTTTATCTCCACTAGCTAGCTCTCCCTCCCTCTCCACTAGTTAGGTATAGCATCTCTTTCCAACTAGATCTACCATGCATATTTGTCCTACTACTTTCAATCCCTAGATAGCGGCACCGGCCATCTACCGGACGATAGGTGAGTAAAAAGTTGTGCTTTTCAAGAATGGAAATATTTGTGTATGCACTATGATGGTGAGAATGTGCGTGCGGCATGAGTTGTCGCCTATGTGTATTTGTCGGATCATGCGTGACATGAGTTGCTTATGTTTTGCCAAAATATCGATTTATTTCCGTTCCAGCAAATTTTGGGCAAACTCTATATGTCCTATTTTTAGGGAATGTCATGGCGAATTTTTGTATAATTTTGATATATGCATGCATGGTAATAATTCGTTTGCTTATTATACCGCACAGGCAAATAATCATGAAGGTCACTGGAAGGGTGATGGAAAGATGGTTACGATCCGCGGTGCAAGACAAGTATTCAAATAACCAGACTGGGATTATATGTTAGTGTAGAAAATGCAAACTAACCGTCATCTTGGACCCCTTTGACCGTGGCAGTTTGAAGGCGCACCTGCTCATGCATGGTTTCATAGATGGCTATACTCGGTTGATAATTGAAGATGATGAAAAGGACGTCCTCATGGCAGGCAATAACGACATGGGGCTAGAAGAAGAAATTACTAATGATGATGGACCTGGAGGTGAGGGCGCATGACATGGCCGCAGAGAAGAGGTCGTACACGGTGGGGAAGAGGGCGCTGTACACGGTGGAGAAGAGGTGGATACGCCATAGTCTTCGACCCGACAAAGTTCAGTCGTGCAGGACCTCCACTAGTAGAAAACAGGGTTTCGTCCAGGCCAGTTTAGCCCATTAGTCCCGGTTCAATCCAGAACCGGGACCAATGGAGCTATTTGCCCCAGTTCGTGAGCCCAGGGGGCCGGCCGGGCCACGTGGGCCATTGGTCCCGGTTCGTCCGGACCTTTTGGTTCCGGTTGGTGGGACGAACCGGGACCAATGGTCCTGGCTCCTGGCCCACCACTATTGGTCCTGGTTGGTGGCATGAACCGGGACCAAAAGGGTTACCTTTAGTCCCGGTTCATGCCATCAACCGGGACCAATGGTGCTGCCTATATATAGCCCCTCGCGCAAGAGCAGAGCACACTGCTCTGTTTTTTCTGGCCGAGGGGGAGAGGGCTTGGTGGTGCTCTAGCTCACCTCCTATGCACACAAGGTGTTCGATGGAATGCCCGAGCCACACTACTTAAGGTTTCTCCTCTCCAAGCTCGACCGCCAAGCTCCATTTTCCTCAATATTTATCTAGGTTTAGCGGTCCGTCACGCCCCGTCCCCGTCTTCACCGCCGTCAATCACCCGCGCCGATCTCATCGCCGGCACCACCGTGGTGAGCCTCTTGTTCTTATCTTCTTTCTGAAAGGAAAAATATTATTACTTGTTTGTTTAGATAGATACTTGTATTATTTTCTTACTTTTATTATTGCATCTTATATAGTGCGCCGATGGTTTTGGTATCCGCCCCCGTCGGCCCTCGTCCTGTTTATGATTCGGATGTGGTATATATTATCTTTTCATAACTATTGGTTCATTTATTGTTTATGAAAATTATGCCGACCAACGTGACATAGATTTTATTTATCTAGGAGGTTGTTGAACCGTAAATTCCAACCGACCCTATTGTCGAGAGGTTAAATTTAGTTGAAGAAGAAAACAATTTCTTGAAGAAAACAATTTCTTGAAGGAAAAAAATAAATAATGCAGAAAACAGAACAAAAAACTGAAAAAAATTAAAAATAGAAACAATAAGTATTTTGTTGTAAGTAGAAACAAAATAAAATAAATAAAGCAACAAAGGAAACAAAAAAAGAGTTTTCAGATTTGAAAACTAATGGCACTAACAGAAAGTTTATAATTTTTCTAAAACTAAAAGCAAAAAGAATTAAAAAATAAAGCAAAAAACAACAAAAACTAAATAATGCAGAAAACAGAACAAAAAACTGAAATAAAAATAAAAATAGCAACAATAAGTATTTTGTTGTAAGTAGAAACAAAATAAAATAAATAAAGCAACAAAGAAAACAAAAAAAGAGTTTTCAGATTTGAAAACTAATGGCACTAACAGAAAGTTTATAATTTTTCTAAAACTAAAAGCAAAAAGAATTAAAAAATAAAGCAAAAGACCAAAAGAAAAATAAACCAAAACCAAAATAAACTAAATAAAGCAACAAATAAAACAAAAAAGCAAAAAACAATGCCACCTACTGGGCCCCCACGGCCTGAATACGACTAGAGACCCTATGGGCCAGGATTCAGGCCCGTGGAAGGCCCAGTAGGCCCACAGGCACAGATGGCAGAGTTAGGCCCGAAAGCCTGCTTTAGAGAGGAGCTCGAGAGGGGAGCCGCACCGCACCTTATAAACTGGTGCGGCTCCCTCTCAACTAGTGAGGTGGGACTAAACATTTGGCGCGGGGCAGCACAAGGCCTTTGGTCCCGGTTGGTGCCACCAACCGGGACTAAAGAGGGAATTGGTCCCGGTTGGTGCCACCAACCGGGACCAAAGGCCAATTTTCAGCAGTCCCGGTTGGTTCCACGAACCGGGACTAATGCCCTTGCTATATAACCAGGACTTGTGAAAATTTCACATCTCCCTCGCCTCCCTAGCCAGTTGCCCCCGCCGCCAGGCTGCCCAAATCGCTCGCGCGCTCCTCGTCGCCGTCGCCGCCGCCGGCCGCCATCCCCGTCTCCCCGTGCCCCTGCCCCGCGCCCGAGCCCACGCCGGCCGCCGCCCCGTGCCCCTGCCCCGTCCCGAGCACGCACGGCCGCGCACCTGCGCCCCGGCCCGCCCCCACCATTGTCGACGTCGTCGCCGGCGCCCGCCCCCACTGCCGCCCCTGCCTCGACGCCGCCCCTCCTCCCCGTTCGGTCCGGCTCCGGCGACCCCCTTTCCTCCCTGTCCCCTCGATCCTCTTCATATAATTTTTTTTCATATAATTTTTTTTCATATGCATATGTTGATTATATGGATGGATGGATGATGTATATGTTCATTATATGGATGGATGGATGATGTATGCTTTTTTTCATATAATTTTTTTAGGCAGATTTTTAGATTTTTTTAGGCAGATTTTTAGATTTTTTTGTGTATGTATGTTATGTTTATATGTATGTATGTATGTTCATATGTATGTATGTTTATATGCAAAGCATATGCAAAGAAAATGTATGAATGGTCATATGCAAAGAAAAATATATGTATGGTCATATGCAAAGAAAATGTATGTATGTATGTTCATATGAAAGAAAAATGTATGTATGTATATCTGTTTATATGTCTTTTTTTTTAATTTTTTTGTTTTTTGCATTTTTATAAAAATGTATATATGTTCTCTGTGTGTATATATGTTTTATGTTCATAGATTTTTATTTGAACATTATTTAAAAAAACAAGCAATACAAGAAGAAGAAAAAGAATGAGAGGAAAAAGGAAAAAAGAAGAGGAAGAAAGGAGAAGAAGAGGGGATAGGAAGAAGAGGAGAAATAAATAAGAAGAAGAAAAAAGAAGAAAAAGAAGAGGAGAAGAAGAAAAGAATAGAGGAGAAGAAGAAAAAAATAGAAAAAACTATTTTTTTCTTCTTCTCCTCTATTCTTTTCTTCTTCTCCTCTTTTTTTTTCTTCTTTTTTTTCTTCTTCTTCTTCCTTCTTCCTTCTTCCTCTTTTCTTCCTTTTCCTTATTTTCCTTTCTCGAGGGATAAGAAGAAAAGAAGAGGAGAAGAAGAAAGAAAGGAATAGAGGAGAAAGAAGAAACTTTGACATGAGGGGGGGGGGTACCGATACCCCCTCCCCGATAACATTATTTTCCCATGTATATGTATGTTGCGTCATTGTCGTCGATATAACGAGGGTGTCGAGGATCGCCGAGGGGTCGAGGGTCGGGAACTAGGGTAGAGGGTCGAGGGTCGTTAAGGGGTCAAGGGTCGAGGGTTCCTATAGTGTCAAAGTATTGAAGAAATCCAATAGCTTGTGGGCGTCGATGCCCACGTCGATGCCCACGTCACTTGTGGGACATAGATGTACTGTTCAACGCCGACCCCCTCCCGATAGCTTCAACACGTGGGGGGGGGGTCGATATTACCCCCTCCTAGCTTGAAGCGTTCTCGAGGCCACCCCCTAACCCTTGAAGCGTTGTCGAGGCCACCCCAAACCCTAGAGAAGCAGCGTCGAGGCCACTAATATGATTCCTTACTGTGATTAGCTAGCTAGTTCTACGTTTGCCACTAATATATCCATATCTGTCATGTTTGAATAATAATTGCCATGTTGTAAATATTTGTAGAAACTATGGACACCCCCCGAGACGAAGCACAAGAAGCGTTGTTGAGGGACATAATCGCAGAAGGAAGTGATGCCCTCTCCTCGATGTTTCTCAACGACAACGATGGTCTGGAAGGAGAGGGTGAAGAAGCAGCTGGCCCTCTCCTCATTGATTTACATGGCTCCGATGACCCAATGCCGGTGCAAGAAGGAGAGGGTGAAGAAGTAGACCGTGAGGACGGCTCCGGTGATCCCCAAACCGAGTCCGGCCAGGTATATATATTAGTTAAGCCTGTGCTGACTAGCTAATTGATGCATTCATTGTTTTGGTATGTACACATATTAATTAACTCTCGTCTTTGTTCTTTTTTCTAGCCCTCCGGATCGAGTACAACTTCGGTAAAGAGACGAGGCCCGAAGAAAAAGTTGAGCTCGGATGAAAAGTTTGAGATCATACAAATCGCGCGCGATGGCCAACCGATTGAACCCTACCGGACAAAGAAGGCATTTGTTGCTCAGTGTGGGGTTCTGGTTAGGGACAATATCCCGATCAGCATCCAGCAATGGTATAAGCCTAAGAACGAAGACCCTGAGGTGTCTTATGTCAATGAGATGCAGAAAGAGAATCTTTGGACTGAGCTGAAGTCAAATTTCACCCTACCACCGGAGGATGATCCGGAGAAGTGAGTTATAGAGCCATTAATCAAGTCTTTTGCTCTGAGGAAGATGGCAGACCTATTCAGGAATTGGAAGAAAGACCTCAATAGGTATGTCGAAAAAAATGAGACACCAGAATTCATTGGCAAATATGAGAAGATCAGAGATGACTGGCCCGCATTTGTGGCCCACAAGACATCGGAAAAGAGTAAAAAAATGTCGGCGACAAACAAGAGAAATGCTGAGAAGAAGAAGCTTCACCATCGCACGGGGTCAGGTGGCTACCTCGTAGCCTAGCCTAAGTGGGCCAAGGCTGAGAATGATCTGCTTGATAAAGGGATCGAACCAGAGACAATGAACTGGCCAGAACGTTGCCGGACTTGGTTCTTTGGGGCCGGCGGATCCTTGGACCCTATAACAGGGAAGTGCATTTGGACGGAGGAACAATTGGGCATACCAGTCAAGAAGTTTCAGCAATATATCGAAGCAGCGCAGCAAGGGACGTTCGTTCCAGACAGGGAGAAGGACGAGCTCACAATGGCCCTCGGCAATCCTGAGCACCCTGGACGGACACGAGGCACGCCAGGCTCCGTTTTGTGGAAGGCTGGATTTCCGAACGCAGGGGGTTACAAAACCCACGAGAGGAGGAAGAAACTGGAGCAGAGCCAACTGCAGTCGCTGCACGAAAGGGTAATGGGGCTAGAGGAACGAGAAGCAGATCGCAGCAAACGACCTGCCGAAGCTTCCCCCGAAGCTACCCCGCCATCTCAGCGGAAAAGCAGCGTGGCTTCCACCGAGCTGCTTCAGCCAGAGCATGCCTTGACGGCTCCTCCAGCTATCCCGTGGATGCTATCATGGATGCTGAAAATTGCCACCTTATGGCACAATGGAGCAATTTGAAGGTCAAGGCGGCTGTTGGCTCTGTTTATCCTACTAAACCCGACTCAACTTTTCACTGCCGGCCGATTCCAGAAGGATATGCTAAGGTGATGGTCGATGAAATAACGGAGGGATTTGAGGACCTCTGGCTTGACCACCCTACCGGTGAAGGGGAGTATCGGCTGGTTCTGCTCTGAAGACTCCATGCCTATGGCGGAAGGATCTCATCAACCTTCCGAACTGGACGCCTCCTCCTCCTCCTCCTCCTCCGGCGAGTCAGGGCACTCCGCCTCCTCCACCGGCGAGTGACGATCAGGGCACTCGGCCCGCTCCTTCTCCGGCGCGTGGCGGCACTCCGCCTGCGCCGGCGCGCCCGAGCAGCCAGCCTCCTCCTTCTCCGCCTCGTCAGCAAGGGCGGAAGAGACCCGCCGCCGCTTTGGCTTCTACGACGCGTCGCAGTCCTTCTCCTCCACCTCGTAAGCAAGGAAAGAAGACATCCGCTCCGTCTACTCTGCCGGCGTCTAGCAGTACAGCCAAAGGCGGGAGGAGATACAGATTCGGTCCTTCTTTGAAGACTCCAGAGAAGTTACCGTACGAGAGGAGCGAGGAGGAAAACGCGAAGATCGCGCAGACCGAAGTGGATGACTGGTTTCAAGGGTTGAAAGCAAAGAGACATCCACCTCCGGAGGAGAAGGTAGATCCGGTGAAAGGGAAGCGCACTCTGGCTGCCCTGACAAAACCACCCAAGTCTCCGCCGAAAGGCAACTATGAGCGCATTATTGGAAAGGCATTTGCCGAAGCGGAGAGGTCGGGAAGTACTAAAAGTGATCAAAGGATGAAAGAACGACGAGCTGGGAAACAAATTGCCCAGCTCGGCGAACAAGCGAAGCAATCGTGCCCCCCGCTCAAGGTGCCTGCTAGCGACATCGTCGATCCGAGGATGGTCCCGGTTATGGCAATCCTGCAAATTACCTGCCCGATGATGTACATTATGATATCTTGGAGGTGCAGATACAAAGATACGAGTACGGGAAGCCTCTCGTCAAAGATGAAAGTTCTCTATCAACGATGATGCGAAGATTGCATGATTGGTACATGAAAACCTGCAAAGAGTCTGAGGGGAGGAATACTTTGTATATGAGAGTTAAAAAGGAGCATGACCTCCTTGGAATTGAACTGTTGCCTATTCCATTTGAGGAGTTCTATCAGTTTTTCAATCAATTGGCCATCGATAAAGCAACGGTCACCTCCTACTGTCTGTAAGTAGTACTACTTCCGTCATTAAGTCTCTCTATATAACTCAGCCCTTTCATTTGCATGTATTTATAATTATCCTCACTATATTATGCAGATTGAAGATCGCCGAATTGAAGAAAAGACAAGTGGGAGATATTGGGTTCATTAACACGTATCTCATAGATGCAACTGAGGTTCAATATCGTACCCAAGAAACCGAGGCCAACTTGCTACGATCGTTGGAAATAAATGAACACAAAGATATAATACTCTTTCCTTACAACTTCAAGTGAGTGTTACTGTCTTGTGGCATATTCGGTTTCCTTATTAGTCCAGGTTATAGTAATGTAATATTGATGAGTTATGCATGTGTGCGCAGCTACCACTATATTCTCCTAGAGATTAAGCTTGAGAAGGGAGTAGTAACTGTCTTAGACTCCAAGCGAAAAGATCCCAAGGAGTATGCGGACATGGCTGAAATGCTCGAGAAGTAAGTTAAATCGATCATTATCCACCATATCAGCAACTTTGTTCATTTCTGATATCAAGTAATTGTTTTCTTTGTATGGCAGGGCTTGGAGAAAATTCACCAAAAAAGCTCCGGGACTACCGAAGAAGCTGCAATTTAGGCACCCGAAAGTAAGTACTATATAGTAGCATATTCCAGGCATCTCCTAGTGATTCAAGCGCTAGTTTCATCAATACCATTTAGCATGCTTGCTAATTATCAGTTTGATTGACCTCTATTTCTTGTAAAGTGGTTGTGGCAGGAACAAGGGAATGATTTCTGTGGATACTACATTTGCGAGTCCATCCGCCACACGACCTGTGAGCGGGGCTACTCCGACAAACAATATGAAGTGCGTAAATACAATATTCACAATTTTATTTTATTACCATCATTTGTGTTGAGTTTCATTCATTCATATATATATATATATATGTATTGACCCCCTTCTTAAAATTAGATGTTTCGGATGCGGGATGAACTCCTAGCACCAGATTGCATGCGAGCAATTCCAGAGGAATTGGCGGCATTCTTTCTTGACCACGTGATCGCTGAAGACGGAGAATACTATGTGGACCACGCGTCCGTATTTTAGGAGATTATATATTTGTAAAAGATAATTATTGTATATATGTAGCCGGTAGTGTCAGATAGATATACGAGAACTTGTTTGTTCGACCAATCTCTCGGAGAAGGAGAGGTGGTCGATATCACTTCTCTCTGTATGCATATATGTTCATGACGATCTTCTGTTTGCTTACTAGCTAGCTAGCGTGTCTAGCTAGTCCTCTCTATACGTATGTATGTATGGTACGTAGCGTCGACCAAGCACGGACAAAAGAGAGGACACTTCTCTCTATTAATTAGCTAGCTATAGCACAATATATGAAACACCTAAATTAACCCCCCAAAACCCCCCAAACCCCCC
>NC_041392.1:726958471-726965259 GCF_002162155.2 Triticum dicoccoides
AAAAAAAACAAAAACCCCAGCCACAGAAATGCTGACGCGTGGATGCCTATTGGTCCCGGTTGGTACCACCAACCGGGACCAAAGGCCCTCCTGCCTGGGCTCAGCGACAGGCCACGTGGAGGCCCATCTGTCCCGGTTCTGGATTGAACCGGGACTAAAGGGTCAGGGCATTAGTACCGAACCTTTAGTCCCGGTTCATGAACCGGGACTAAAGGCCCTCACCAACCGGGACTGTAGGCCCTTTTTCTACTAGTGCTCATGTTCGAGACCTACTTCGGAAGAACATGACTAGCGACAGAGCTGCTTATAGAGAGGAGGGCAAGCTGGCGCAATTGGAGGTAGACTCGAAGACTCCATTGTATGACGGTTGCGATCCCGAGGTGACCCGCTTGAGTTTCTCACTCGAATTTCTAAAGACGAAGGCCAAAAACAAATGGACAGATGCAAGCCTCGTTGAGCATTTGAAGTATCTACATAATAAAGTTTTTCCCGCGGGGAACCTGTGTCTTACTAGTGTCGATGAGGACAAGAAGATCGTGTGCTTTCTTGATCTGCCCCACATTAGATACCATGCATGCATCAATGATTGCATCATTTATCGAAAGGAGCATGTGGAAAAACCAGCTTTCCGGTGTGCAATGCTTCTCCTCAGAAAGTTGTATAGAACTTACCGACCACTCCCCATCTATAGCGTTATTTCGTAGACCCTAAGGAAGCAAAGATCATGCGCTGGCACACGGAGAGGGTGAAGCCCGACAACGGAGATGATCCAAAGCTGAGACACGTCGCAGATGCTAGCCAATGGAGAGCATTCAACACGGAATATGGATATTTCATAGATGATGCAAGGAACATCGTGCTTGGCGTGAGTGCCAATGGCATGAATCTGTTTGGCAACCAGAACACCAACCATAGCACAGGGCCTGTGTTTGTATGGATGACACTCAACTTTCACCTTGTCCCTTCAGTCTCATAACTATTTTCTGTTTTTCATGGCGCTGATGTCCGTACAACTCACAGAGGCACATAACAACACTAACAACTTTACATTTACCTACCCATATCATAGACATTAATGGCATCATCTGCATGACCCGCAATATCTCATATTCCCACAAAACACCCATCGTACTCTCACCGCGTCACCCGCCATCTCCGGCTATAAGAGCATGGTTAATATTATAGCCAGCTGATGGCTATATGAAACAGTCATTTCATCTACAGCCATCATTTAGAGTTACTCATACAATAGTGTCGGCTATAAGGTTGGCTATTACATTAGTACTTTTCCTATCTTCTCTCTTTGTCTTTCTTTACATTTATTTTATTTGCCTAGGAGCACGTATATAGCTATGCTCTTGCATGAGAGCCCACTCCCTTTACTTTTTCACATTTTTCTCCTCCACATAGGCAATAGTGCCATGTAAGCGGGCCATAAACCCACTATTGTACTTGCTCTGACAACTTGGCGACAAGACGTGCATAACCGACTCTAAACATATGTCCACTACTGCCTCCTCTGTCCATGTCGACATGTTGCTTCACCTAGTACTAGCTTAACTGCCTTGTAGAGAAGAATGTATGATCCTACGTGCTATTGGAGTATAATGTCTGACCCTCTCTCATAGTTTGAACTTTTCGGTGAACTGGCTGGTGCGTGCAATACTATCACTAGTAGAAAACAGGGCTATGGTCCAGGCCGGCTCAGCCCATTAGTCCCGGTTCAGTGTAGAACCGGGACCAATATGGGCATTGGTCCCGGTTCGTGAGCCCGGGGGCCGGCCGGGCCACGTGGGCCATTGGTCCCGGTTCGTCTGGACCTTTTGGTCCCGGTTGGTGGGACGAACAGGGACCAATGGGCCTCGCTCCTGGCCCACCACCATTGGTCCCGGTTGGTGGCTTGAACCGGGACCAAAGGCTCCCCTTTAGTCCCGGCTCATGCCACCAACCGGGACCAATGAGGTGCCTACATATACCCCCTCGCGCAAGAGTAGAGCACAATGCTCTGTTTTTTCTGGCCGAGTGGGAGAGGGCTTTGTGGTGCTCTAGCTCACCTCCTATGCATATGAGGTGTTCGATGGAATGCCCGAGCCACACTACTTAAGCTTTCTCCTCTCGAAGCTCGACCTCCAAGCTCCATTATCCTCGAGATTTGTCTAGATTTAGCGGTCCGTCACGCCCCGTCCCCGTCTTCACCGCCGTCGATCACCCGCACCGATCTCATCACCGACACCACCGTGGTGAGCCTCTTGTTCTTATCTTCTTTCTGAAAGGAAAAATATTCTTACTTGTATGTTTAGATAGATACTTGTATCATTTTTTTACATTTATTATTGCATCTTATATAGTGTGATGGTTTTGGTATCCGCCCCCGTCGGCCCTCGTCCTGTCTAGATTTTATTTATCTAGGATGTATGTGAATCGGAAATGCCAACCGACCCTATTGTCGAGAGGTTAAATTTAGTTGAAGAAGAAAACAATTTGTTGAAGGAAAAAAAATAAAAAAATTGAGGAGGAGAAGATGATATTGGAGTTGCATGTTGCGGATGTCGTCGATGATCACAAGATCAAGATGGATGCAATGCGCTTGAAGATTAGAAAGATTAGAAAATATGCCATTCATACGGAGGCTTGGTATCATTATGCCGTTGGATCAATTGTTACCTTGGTTGCGATTATGATCGCATTTGTTTTCGCATTGAAATGTTTTACATAGTTTCAATGTATGGTTTAATTAAGTAGATGCTCTGGAGAGCTATATGTTGTTAGATGAGAACTATGTATGCACTTTGGTTTTAATGTGATGATGAACTTCTATTAATTTGGACACTTAATTATATATAATGCACGTAGATGAACCGACAATGGATGTACGGTGACAGACACACCCGCGAGTACATTAAGGGCATGATGAGTTTCTCGATGCGGCTAAGGCAAACAAGCAGAATGGTTTTATGTGTTGTCCATGCACTGAATGTGGGAATATGAGGTCTTACTCTAACCGGAAAATCCTTCACTCCCACCTGCTTTACAAGGGTTTCATGCCACACTATAATGTTTGGACGAGGCACGGAGAAATAGGGGTTATGATGGAAGACGGCGAAGAAGAAGAGTACGATGACAACTATGTGCCCCCTGAATACGGTGATGCTGCAACGGGGGGAGCTGGTGAAGATCAAGAGGAACCAGACGATGTGCCCAATGATGCTGCCACGGGTGAAGCTGCTGAAGATCAAGAGGAACCAGACGATGTGCCCGATGATGATGATCTCCGCCGGGTCATTGTTGATGCAAGGACGCAATGCATTAGTCAAAAGGAGAAGCTAAAGTTCGATCGCATGTTAGAGGATCACAAAAAAGGGTTATACCCCAATTGCGAAGATGGCAACACTGAGCTCGGTACCGTACTGGAATTGCTGCAGTGGAAGGCAGAGAATGCTGTGGCTGACAAAGGATTTGAGAAGCTACTGAAAATATTGAAGAAGAAGCTTCCAAAGGATAATGAATTGCCCGACAGTACATACGCAACAAAGAAGGTCGTATGCCCTCTAGGATTGGAGGTGGAGAAGATACATGCATGCCCTAATGACTGCATCCTCTACCGCGGTTCATACAAGGATCTGAACGCATGCCCGGTATGCGGTGCTTTGCGGTATAAGATCAGACGAGATGACCCTGGTGATGTTGACGGCGAGCCCCTCAGGAAGAGGGTTCCTGCGAAGGTGATGTGGTATGCTCCTATAATACCACGGTTGAAACGTCTGTTCAGAAACGAAGAGCATGCCAAGTTGATGCGATGGCACAGTGAGAACCGAAAGAAAGATGGGAAGTTGAGAGCACCCGCTGACGGGTCGCAGTGGAGAAAAATCGAGAGAAAGTACTGGGATGAGTTTGCAAAGGACCCAAGGAATGTATGGTTTGCTTTAAGCGCGGATGGCATTAATCCTTTCGGGGAGCAGAGCAGCAATCACAGCACCTGGCCCGTGACTCTATGTATGTATAACCTTCCTCCTTGGATGTGCATGAAGCGGAAGTTCATTATGATGCCAGTTCTCATCCAAGGCCCTAAGCAACCCGGCAACGAAATTGATGTGTACCTAAGGCCATTAGTTGAAGAACTTTTACAGCTGTGGAATGGAAACGGTGTACATACGTGGGATGAGCACAGACAGGAGGAATTTAACCTTAAGGCGTTGCTGTTCGTGAACATCAACGATTGGCCCGCTCTCAGTAACCTTTCAGGACAGACAAACAAAGGATACCACGCATGCACGCACTATTTAGATGACACTGAAAGTATATACTTGGACAAATGCAGGAAGAATGTGTACCTGGGCCATCGTCGATTTCTTCCGACCAACCATCAATGTCGAAAGAAAGGCAAGCATTTCAAAGGCGAGGCAGATCACCGGAAGAAGCCCGCCATGCGCACCGGTGATCACGTGCTTGCTATGGTCAATGATTTAAACTACGTAATCTTTGGAAAGGGTCCCGGTGGACTAGCTGTTCCGAATGACGCTGAGGGACACGCACCCATGTGGAAGAAGAAATCTATATTTTGGGACCTACCCTACTAGAAAGACCTAGAGGTCCGATCCTCAATCGACGTGATGCACATGACGAAGAACCTTTGCGTGAACCTGCTAGGCTTCTTGGGCGTGTATGGGAAGACAAAAGATACACCTGAGGCACGAGAGGACCTGCAACGTTTGCACGGAAAAGACGGCATGCCACCGAAGCAGTATAAAGGTCCTGCCAGCTACGCTCTTACGAAAGAAGAGAAAGAAATCTTCTTTGAATGTCTGCTCAGTATGAAGGTCACGACTGGCTTCTCGTCGAATATAAAGGGAATAATAAATATGCCAGAGAAAAAGTTTCAGAACCTAAAGTCTCATGACTGCCACGTGATTATGACGCAACTGCTTCCGGTTGCATTGAGGGGGCTTCTACCGGAAAATGTCCGATTAGCCATTGTGAAGCTATGTGCATTCCTCAATGCAATCTCTCAGAAGGTGATCGATCCAGAAATCGTACCAAGGCTAAGGAGTGATGTGGCGCAATGTCTTGTCAGTTTTGAGCTGGTGTTCCCACCATCCTTCTTCAATATCATGACGCACGTCCTAGTTCATCTAGTCGACGAGATTGTCATCCTGGGGCCCGTATTTCTACACAATATGTTCCCCTTTGAGAGGTTCATGGGAGTCCTAAAGAAATATGTCCGTAACTGCGCTAGGCCAGAAGGAAGCATCTCCATGGGCCATCAAACAGAGGATGTTATCGGGTTTTGTGTTGACTTCATTCCTGGCCTTAACAAGATAGGTCTCCCTAAATCGCGGTATGAGGGGACACTGACTGGCAAATGCACTCTTGAAAGAGACTCAATAATATGCAGGGACGGATATTCTTGGTCTCAAGCACACTACACAGTTCTACAAAACTCTACCTTGGTGACCCCGTATGTCGATGAACACAAGAACAGTCTGTGCTCCAAACACCCGGAGCAGTGCGACGACTGGATTACATGTGAACACATCACGACTTTCAGCAGTTGGTTGGAAACACGTCTCAGAGGTGACAACACTGTTTGTGATGAGTTGTACTTGTTGTCCAGGGGACCATCTTTGACTGTATTGACTTACAAAGGATACGAGATAAATGGAAATACATTTTACACGATCGCCCAAGATCAAAAGAGCACCAACCAAAACAGCGGTGTCCGCTTTGATGCAGCAACCGAGAGCGGAAAGGACACATATTATGGTTACATAGTGGACATATGGGAACTTGACTACAGACTGATTTTAAGGTCCCTTTGTTTAAGTGCAAATGGGTCAATCTGTTAGGCGGCGGGGTACAGGTAGACCCACAGTACGGAATGACAACAGTGGATCTGAAAAATCTTGGGTACACTGACGAACCGTTCGTCCTAGCCAATGATGTGGCACAGGTTATCTATGTGAAGGACATGTCTACCAAACCGAGAAAAAGAAAAGATAAGGAAGCAATACATCATACGATGAGCCAAAGCGCCACATAGTTCTTTCAGGAAAAAGGGACATACTGGGAGTGGACGGCAAGACAGACATGTCTGAAGATTATGAAAAGTTTCATGAAATTCCTCCCTTCAATGTCAAGGCTGACCCAAGCATCCTGATAAACAATGAAGATTATCCATGGTTACGGCGCAATAAGCAAATGACACAAGCGAAGAAAAAGTGAAGACTTTCTCCCGCAATAAGCAAATGCTATGTGGGTGAAATTATGATACCATCCCAACTTTGATGTAGTAAAGAAGAAAAAAAATTCTATTTTTATAGTAAAGTTATTCATAAACTAGTGATTCACACAACTTTTATAAAATTCAAATTTAAACTATTCAAAATTTTAAAACTAATGGCACTAATAGAAAGTTTATAATTTTTGTGACCTAAAATCAAAAAGAAATCACTAAAGGGGGCATTGGTCCCGGTTGGTGGCACCAACCGGTACCAATGCCCCCCCTTTGTCCCGGTTGGTGCCACCAACCGGGACCAAAGGCCGCCGCTTCCCTCCCTTTGGGCTGCCGAAAATTGGCCTCTTGGTCCCAGTTGGTGGCACCAACCGGTACTAATGCCCACCTTTAGTCCCGGGTGCTGCCACGAACCGGGACTAAAGGCTTTGCTATATAAGTTCAGACTTTGGAAATTTTCACTCCCGTCTCTCGCAGTTGCCGCCCCGACGCCGACGCCGCCAGGCTGCCCCGCCGTCGCCGTCGCCTCGCCCGTGCCCGTCGTCGCCCGCGCCCTCGC
>NC_041392.1:726965788-726996018 GCF_002162155.2 Triticum dicoccoides
CCGCGCGCCGCCCCGGCCCGCCCCCATCGCCGTCGCCGTCGCCCGCGCCCTTGCCCCGACGCCATCCTCGCCGCCGACCTCTCCTTAGCTTGGTCCGGCCGCCGACGCCATCCCTTTGCAAATTTTTGTTCATAGATGATAGAGATCAAATGATGATTTTTTTGTTCATAGATGCATGATAGATGATCAAATGATGTTTTTTTTGTTCATAGATGATCATATGATTTTTTTTAGGTTATTTTCATTTGTAGAATTTTTTTATGTATCTAGGAATATTTTTGTTTATAGATGATAGATGATCAAATGATGAATATTTTTGTTCATAGATGATAGATGATCAAATGATGATTTTTTTGTTCATAGATGATAGATGATCAAATGATGTTTTTTTTGTTCATAGATGATCATATGATTTTTTAGGTTATTTTCATTTGTAGAAATTTTTTATGTATCTAGGAATATTTTTGCTCATAGATGATAGATGATATATATGATGATGATATATATGATGATGTTTTTTTTCATATATGCATTTTTTCATATATATGATGATGTTAGTGGAGAGGAAAAAGTAAAATAAGGAAAAGGAAAATAAGTAGAGAAAGAAGGAGAAGAAGAAGGAGAAGTCGAGGAGAGGAAGAAAAGGAAGAGGAGAAGAAGAAAGGAATAGAGGAGAAGAAGAGAAAATTAGAATATATATTCTATTTTCTCTTTTCTCCTCTATTCCTTTCTTCTTCTCTTCTTTTTTTTCTTCTTTTTTTTCTTCAACACATGGGGGGGGGTCGAGAATGTCGGACATTCATGAGAGAGGCGGGGAAGAAGGGGAAGAAGAGGGAGAAGAAGAGGAGAGGAAGAAGAGGAAGTCTTCTCCTCTATTCTTTCTTTTCTTCTTTTTTCTTCTTCTTCTTCCTCTTTATTTTATCGGGAACGAGGGTTGTCGAGAGGTCGAGGAGCGGTAGAGGAGAAACCCTAAATAGAAAGTATCGTCGGTGTGAGATACATGTACCGTCGGTGTCGGACACTACACCCACATCCCACAAGTGGCGCGGGCTTCGACGCCCACGTCACTTGTGGGACGTGGATGTCGTGTCCGACACCGAAGGCCACATGTATCTCACACCCACGATACTTGCTAGCTATTTAGGGTGTCCTCTACCGAAAAGAAGAGGAGAAATAAATAAGAAGAAGAAAAAAGAAGAAAAAGAAGAGGAGAAGAAGAAAGGAATAGTGGAGAAGAAGAGAAAATAGAATATATTCTATTTTCTCTTCTTCTCCACTATTCCTTTCTTCTTCTCCTCTTTTTTTTCTTCTTTTCTTGTTCTTCTTCTTCTTCTTCTTCTTCTTCTTCTTCTTCTTCTTCTTCTTCTTCTTCTTCTTCTTCTTCTTCTTCTTCTTCTTCTTCTTCTTCTTCTTCTTCTTCTTCTTCTTCTTCTTCTTCTTATTCTTCTTATTCTTATTAGCCGGAAGTAGAGAGAGGTTTCCTAGTGTCAAAGTATTGAAGAAATCCATGCCTTCATCATTAGCCAGAAGTAACCAGGGCATGTTGGTACGAAGTTCTGCAAAGTTGTTCTGCAATGGAGTCCCGGATAGAATAATCCACCTTTTGGTATGAATTCAGCAAAGGCCTTCCAAATAGCGATATTCGGAAGGCTCTTGCTGAACTTTGTACCAAAAAGCGAATTATCCTATCTGGGACTCCGTTCCAGAACAACTTTGAAGAGCTTCGTACCATCATGCACATTTTACTTTCGCCCAATGATGAAGACATGGTTTTGTTGAATCCCTTGACACTAGGCAACCTCCCGACCCCTCGGCGATCCTATCGAACATGAGAGGAAGAAGAGGATAAAAAAATAAGAGGAAGAAGAAAAAAAAGAGGAGAAGAAAGAATAGAGGAGATCTTCTTCTTCCTCTTTTTTTTATCGGGAACGAGGGTCGTCGAGGGACATAGATATAGTGTCGTCGTTGTCGATATATACCCCCTCCCGATAGCTTACTATGATTAGGTAGCTAGTTCTACGTTTGGCACTAATATATCCATCTGTCATGTTTGAATAATAATTGCCATGTTGTAAATATTTGTAGAAACTATGGACACCGCCCTAGACGAAGCAACAAAAGAAGCGTTGTTGAGGGACATAATCGCAGAAGGAAGTGATGCCATCTCGTTGTTTCTCAACGAAACCGATGGTCTGGAAGGAGAGGGTGAACAAGCTGGCTACGGTGACCTAATGCTGGTGCAAGAAGAAGAACATGAGGACGGCTCCGGTGACCCAATGCCGGTGCAAGAAGGAGACCGTGATGACAGCTCCGGTGACCAAACCGAGTCCGGCCAGGTATATATATTAGTTAAGCCTATGCTGACTAGCTGATTGATGCATTCATTGTTTGGGTATGTACACATATTAATTAAGTCTTTGTTCTTTTTTCTAGCCCTCCGAATCGAGCACAAGTTCGATAAAGAGACGAGGCCCGAAGAAAAAGTTGAGCTCGGATGAAAAGTTTGAGATCATAGCAATCGCGCCCGACGGCCAACCTATTGAACCCCTCCGGACAAAGAGCGCATTTGTTGCTCAGTGCGGGGTTCTGGTTAGGGACAAGATCCCGATAAACATCCAGCAATGGTTTAAGCCGGCTACAGAAGACCCTGAGGTGTCTTATGTCAATGATATGCAGAAAAATGATCTTTGGACCGAGCTGAAGTCAAATTTCACCTTACCGCCTGAGGATAATCCAGAGAACCCAGTTAAAGAGAAATTAATCAAGTCTTTTGCTCTGAAGAGGATGGCAGAACTATTCAGGAGGTGGAAGAAAGAGCTGAATAAGTTTGTCGAAAATAATGAGACACCAGAATTCAAGGGCAGATATGAGAACACCAGAGATCACTGGCCTGCATTTGTGGCCCACAAGACATCAGAAAAGAGTAAGAAGATGTCGGCGACAAACAAGCAAAATGCTGCGAAGAAGAAGCTTCACCATCGCACGGGGTCAGGTGGCTACCTCGTAGCCCGGCCTAAGTGGTCCCAGACTGAGAATGATCTGTTGGAAATATGCCCTAGAGGCAATAATAAAAGTATTATTATTATATTTCTTTGTTCATGGTAATAGTCTTTTATTCATGCTATAACTGTATTATCCGGAAATCGTAATACACGTGTGAATACATAGACCACAATATGTCCCTAGTGAGCCTCTAGTTGACTAGCTCATTGTGATCAACAGATACTCATGGTTTCCTGGCTATGGACATTGGATGTCGTTGATAACGGGATCACATCATTAGGAGAATGATGTGATGGACAAGACCCAATCTTAAGCATAGCACAGAGGTCGGTTAGTTCGTTTGCTAGAGCTTTTCCAATGTCAAGTATCTCTTCCTTCGACCATGAGATCATGTAACTCCCGGATACCGTAGGAGTGCTTTGGGTGTACCAAACGTCACAACGTAACTGGGTGATTATAAAGGTGCACTACAGTATCTCCGAAAGTGTCTGTTGGGTTGACACGGATCGAGACTGGGATTTGTCACTCCGTATGACGGAGAGGTATCTCTGGGCCCACTCGGTAATGCATCATCATAATGAGCTCAAGGTGACCAAGTGTTTGGTCACGGGATCATGCATTACGGTACGAGTAAAGTGACTTGCCGGTAACGAGACTGAACAAGGTATTGGGATACCGACGATCGGGTCTCGGGCAAGTAATGTACCGATTGACAAAGGGAATTGTATACGGGGTTTGATCGAATCCTCGACATCGTGGTTCATCCGATGACATCATCGAGGAGCATGTGGGAGCCAACATGGGTATCCAGATCCCGCTGTTGGTTATTGACCGGAGAGTCTCGGTCATGTCTTCATGTCTCCCGAACCCGTAGGGTCTACACACTTAAGGTTCGGTGACGCCAGGGTTATCAGGAAGACAAGTATGTGATTACCGAATGTTGTTCGGAGTCCCGGATGAGATCCCGGACGTCACGAGGAGTCCCGGAATGGTCCGGAGGTAAAGTTTTATATATGGGAAGTTGTTAAACGGGCACCGGAAAGTTTCGGGGTCATACCGGTATTGTACCGGGACCACCGGAAAGGTTCCGGGGGTCCACCGGGAGGGACCACCCCTCCCGGGGGGCCACTTGGGCTGCGTAGGGATAGCAGCCAGCCCCTAGTGGGCTTGGCGCCCCCCCCCTTGGGCCCATGCGCCTAGGGTTGGGGGGGAAACCCTAAAGGGGGAGCACCCCCCTTGCTTGGGGGGCAAGCCCCCCACCCTTTGGCCGCCGCCCCCCTCTAGGGTTTCCCCTAGAGGGTCGGCCCCCTTGCCCCTCTCCTCCTATATATAGAGGGGTGAGGGGAGGGCTGCTGTACACCACAACTCAAGGCGCAGCCCCTCCCCTCCCCAACACCTCTCCTCCTCCGTACGTGCTCGGCGAAGCTCTGTCGGAATACTGCTACACCAACTGCACCACGCCGTCGTGCTGCCCTTGGAGCTGCCTTCCTCAACCTCTCCTTCCTCCTTGCTGGATCAAGACGAAGGAGACGTCCATCATCCCGTACGTGTGTTGAACGCGGAGGTGCTGTCCGTTCAGCACTTGGTCATCGGTGATTCGAATCACGACGAGTACGACTCTATCATCACCATCCCCTTGAACGCTTCCGCACTCCATTTACAAGTGGTATGTAGATGCAAACTCTCCCCTTAACTCGTTGCTTAGATGAACTCATAGATGGATCTTGGTGAAACCGTAGGAAAAATTTTAATTTTCTGCAACGTCCCCCAACAGTGGCATCATGAGCTAGGTCTATGCGTTGTTCTCTTTGCACGAGTAGAACACAATTTTGTTGTGGGCGTGGATCTTGTCAACTTACTTGCCACTACTAATCTTTTCTTGCTTCAACGGCATTGTGGGTTGAAGCGGCCCGGACCAACCTTACACGTACGCTTACGTGAGACCGGTTCCACCGATTGACATGCACTAGTTGCATAAGGTGGCTGGCGGGTGTCTGTCTCTCCCACTTTAGTTGGAGCGGATTCGATGAAAAGGGTCCTTATAAAGGGTAAATAGAAGTTGACAAAATCACGTTGTGGTTATTCGTAGGTAAGAAAACGTTCTTGCTAGAACCCAATTGCAGCCACGTAAAAGATGCAACAACAATTAGAGGACGTCTAACTTGTTTTTGCAGCGATTGATCATGTGATGTGATATGGCCAGAAGTTGTGATGAATGATGAATTGTGATGTATGAGATCATGTTCTTTGTAATAGGATTCACGACTTGCATGTCGATGAGTATGACAACCGGCAGGAGCCATAGGAGTTGTCTTTATTTTTGTATGACCTGCGTGTCATTGAAGAACGCCATGTAAACTACTTTACTTTATTGCTAAACGCGTTAGTCATAGAAGTAGAAGTAGTCGTTGGCGTGACAACTTCATGAAGACACGATGATGGAGATCATGATGATGGAGATCATGGTGTCATGCCGGTGACAAGATGATCATGGAGCCCCGAAGATGAAGATCAAAGGAGCTATATGATATTGGCTATATCATGTCACTACTTTATATAATTGCATGTGATGTTTATTATGTTTTATGCATCTTGTTTACTTAGGACGACGGTAGTAAATAAGATGATCCCTTACAACAATTTCAAGAAGTGTTCTCCCCTAACTGTGCACCGTTGCTAAAGTTCGTCGCTTCTAAGCACCACGTGATGATCGGGTGTGATGGATTCTTACGTTCACATACAACGGGTGTAAGACAGTTTTACACAGCAAAAACACTTAGGGTTAACTTGACGAGCCTAGCATGTACAGACATGGCCTCGGAACACGGAGACCGAAAGGTCGAACACGAGTCGTATGGAAGATACGATCAACATGAGAATGTTCACCGATGATGACTAGTCCGTCTCACGTGATGATCGGACACGGGCTAGTCGACTCGGATCGTGTAGATGACTAGAGGGATGTCTAATCTGAGTGGGAGTTCATAATTTGATTAGAACTTAATTATCATGAACTTAGTCTAAAACCTTTGTGAATATGTCTTGTAGATCAAATGGCCAACGCTCATGTCAACATGATCTTCAACGCGTTCCTAGAGAAAACCAAGCTGAAAGATGATGGCAGCAACTATACGGACTGGGTCCAGAACCTGAGGATCATCCTCATAGCTGCCAGGAAACAATATGTCCTAGAAGGACCGCTAGGTGACGCTCCCGTCCCAGAGAACCAAGACATTATGAATGCTTGGCAGTCTCGTGCTGATGATTACTCCCTCGTTCAGTGCGGCATGCTTTACAGCTTAGAACCGGGGCTCCAAAAGCGTTTTGAGCATCACGGAGCATATGAGATGTTCGAGGAGCTGAAACTAGTTTTCCAAGCTCACGCACGGGTCGAGAGATATGACATCTCCGACAAGTTCTATAGTTGTAAGATAGAGGAAAATAGTTCTGTCAGTGAGCACATACTCAAGATGTCTGGGTTGCACAACCGTATGACCCAGCTGAATATTAACCTCCCTGATGAGGCAGTCATTGACAGAATCCTTCAGTTGCTCCCACCAAGCTACAAGAGCTTTGTGATGAACTACAATATGCAGGGGATGGTAAAGACCATTCCTGAAGTATTTTCTATGCTGAGGTCAGCAGAGGTTAAAATCAAGAAAGAACATCAAGTGTTGATGGTCAATAAGACCACTAAGTTCAAGAAGGGCAAGGGTAAGAAGAACTTCAAGAAGGACGGCAAAGAGGTTGCCGCACCCGGTAAGCCAGTTGCCGGGAAGAAGTCAAAGAATGGACCCAAGCCTGAGACTGAGTGTTTTTATTGCAAGGGGAAGGGTCACTGGAAGCGGAACTGCCCCAAATACTTAGCGGATAAGAAGGCCGGCAACACAAAAGGTATATTCGATATACATGTAATTGATGTGTACCTTACCAGTACTCGTAGTAACTCCTGGGTATTTGATACCGGTGCCGTTGCTCATATTTGTAACTCACAGCAGGAGCTGCGGAATAAGCGGAGACTGGCGAAGGACGAGGTGACGATGCGCGTCGGGAATGCTTCCAGAGTCGATGTGATCGCCGTCGGCACGCTACCTCTACATTTACCTACGGGGTTAGTTTTGAACCTTAATAATTGTTATTTGGTGCCAAGTTTGAGCATGAACATTGTATCTAGATCTCGTTTAATACGAGATGGCTACTCATTTAAGTCTGAGAATAATGGTTGTTCGATTTATATGAGAGATATGTTTTATGGTCATGCTCCGTTGGTCAATGGTTTATTCTTAATGAATCTCGAACGTAGTATTACACATATTCATAGCGTGAATACCAAAAGATGTAAAGTTGATAACGATAGTCCCACATACTTGTGGCACTGCCGCCTTGGTCACATTGGTGTCAAGCGCATGAAGAAGCTCCATGCTGATGGACTTTTGGAGTCTCTCGATTATGAAACGTTTGACACATGCGAACCATGCCTCATGGGCAAGATGACCAAGACTCCGTTCTTCGGAACAATGGAGCGAGCAACCAACTTGTTGGAAATCATACATACCGATGTGTGCGGTCCAATGAGTGTTGAGGCTCGCGGAGGATATCGTTATGTTCTTACTCTCACAGATGACTTGAGTAGATATGGGTATGTCTACTTGATGAAACACAACTCTGAGACCTTTGAAAAGTTCAAGGAATTTCAGAATGAGGTAGAGAATCAACATGACCGAAAGATAAAATTCCTACGATCAGATCGTGGAGGAGAATACTTAAGTCACGAATTTGGTACACACTTAAGGAAATGTGGAATCGTTTCACAACTCACGCCGCCTGGAACACCTCAGCGTAACGGTGTGTCCGAACGTCGTAATCGCACTCTATTAGATATGGTGTGGTCTATGATGTCTCTTACCGATTTACCACTATCATTTTGGGGATACGCTCTAGAGACAGCTACATTCACTTTAAATAGGGCACCGTCTAAATCCGTTGAGACGACACCGTATGAATTGTGGTTTGGGAAGAAACCTAAGCTGTCGTTTCTAAAAGTTTGGGGATGCGATGCTTATGTCAAGAAACTTCAACCTGAAAAGCTCGAACCCAAGTCGGAAAAATGCGTCTTCATAGGATACCCTAAAGAAACCATTGGGTATACCTTCTACTTAAGATCCGAGGGCAAGATATTTGTCGCTAAGAATGGATCCTTTCTGGAAAAAGAGTTTCTCTCGAAAGAAGTAAGTGGGAGGAAAGTAGAACTCGATGAAGTACTACCTCTTGAGCGGGACAGTAGTGCAGCACAGGAAGATGTTCCTGTGATGCCTACACCGACTGAAGAGGAAAATAATGATGATGATCAAGGTACTTCGGATCAAGTTGCTACTGAACTTCGTAGGTCCACAAGGACACATTCCGCACCAGAGTGGTACGGCAACCCTGTCCTGGAAATCATGTTGTTAGACAATGGTGAACCTTCGAACTATGAAGAAGCGATGGCGGGCCCAGATTCCAACAAATGGCTAGAAGCCATGAAATCCGAGATAGAATCCATGTATGAAAACAAAGTATGGACTTTGACTGACTTGCCCGATGATCGGCGAGCGATAGAAAACAAATGGATCTTTAAGAAGAAGACGGACGCGGATGGAAATGTCACCATCTATAAAGCTCGACTTGTCGCTAAGGGTTATCGACAAGTTCAAGGGATTGACTATGATGAGACTTTCTCTCCCTTAGCGAAGCTTAAGTCCGTCCGAATCATGTTAGCAATTACCGCATACTATGATTATGAGATATGGCAGATGGACGTCAAAACGGCATTCCTTAACGGGCATCTTAAGGAAGAGCTGTATATGATACAACCGGAAGGTTTTGTCGATCCTAAGAACGCTAACAAAGTATGCAAGCTCCAGCGATCCATTTATGGGCTGGTGCAAGCATCTCGGAGTTGGAATATTCGCTTTGATGAGATGATCAAAGCGTTTGGGTTTATGCAGACTTATGGAGAAGCCTGCGTTTACAAGAAAGTGAGTGGGAGCTCTGTAGCATTTCTCATGTTATATGTAGATGACATACTCTTGATGGGAAATAATATAGAATTTCTGGACAGCATTAAGGCCTACTTGAATAAGTGTTTTTCAATGAAGGACCTTGGAGAAGCTGCTTATATATTAGGCATCAAGATCTATAGAGATAGATCGAGACGCCTCATAGGTCTTTCACAAAGCACATACCTTGATAAGATTTTGAAAAGGTTCAAAATGGATCAGTCCAAGAAAGGGTTCTTGCCTATGTTACAAGGTGTGAGATTGAGCTCGGCTCAGTCACCGACCACGGCAAAAGATAAAGAAGAGATGAGTCTCATCCCCTATGCTTCGGCCATAGGATCTATTATGTATGCCATGCTGTGTACCAGACCTGATGTAAACCTTGCCGTGAGTTTGGTAGCAAGATACCAAGGTAATCCCGGCAAGGAACACTGGACAGCGGTCAAGAATATCCTGAAGTACCTGAAAAGGACAAAGGACATGTTTCTCGTTTATGGAGGAGACGAAGAGCTCGTCGTAAAGGGTTACGTCGACGCTAGCTTCGACTCAGATCCAGATGACTCTAAGTCACAAACCGGATACGTGTATATGTTGAATGGTGGAGCAGTAAGCTGGTGCAGCTGCAAGCAGAGCATCGTGGCGGGATCTACATGTGAAGCGGAGTACATGGCAGCCTCGGAGGCAGCGCATGAAGCTATTTGGGTGAAGGAGTTCATCACCGACCTAGGAGTCATACCCAATGCGTCGGGGCCGATCAAACTTTTCTGTGACAATACTGGAGCTATTGCCCTTGCGAAGGAGCCCAGATTTCACAAGAAGACCAGGCATATCAAGCGTCGTTTCAACTCCATCCGTGAAAATGTTCAAGATGGAGACATAGAAATTTGCAAAGTACATACGGATCTGAATGTCGCAGATCCGTTGACTAAACCTCTCTCGCGAGCGAAACATGATCAACACCAGAACTCTATGGGTGTTCGATTCATCACAATGTAACAGATTATTGACTCTAGTGCAAGTGGGAGACTGTTGGAAATATGCCCTAGAGGCAATAATAAAAGTATTATTATTATATTTCTTTGTTCATGATAATAGTCTTTTATTCATGCTATAACTGTATTATCCGGAAATCGTAATACACGTGTGAATACATAGACCACAATATGTCCCTAGTGAGCCTCTAGTTGACTAGCTCGTTGTGATCAACAGATAGTCATGGTTTCCTGGCTATGGACATTGGATGTCGTTGATAACGGGATCACATCATTAGGAGAATGATGTGATGGACAAGACCCAATCTTAAGCATAGCACAGAGGTCGGTTAGTTCGTTTGCTAGAGCTTTTCCAATGTCAAGTATCTCTTCCTTCGACCATGAGATCGTGTAACTCCCGGATACCGTAGGAGTGCTTTGGGTGTACCAAACGTCACAACGTAACTGGGTGATTATAAAGGTGCACTACAAGTATCTCCGAAAGTGTCTGTTGGGTTGACACGGATCGAGACTGGGATTTGTCACTCCGTATGACGGAGAGGTATCTCTGGGCCCACTCGGTAATGCATCATCATAATGAGCTCAAGGTGACCAAGTGGTTGGTCACGGGATCATGCATTACGGTACGAGTAAAGTGACTTGCCGGTAACGAGACTGAACAAGGTATTGGGATACCGACGATCGGGTCTCGGGCAAGTAATGTACCGATTGACAAAGGGAATTGTATACGGGGTTTGATCGAATCCTCGACATCGTGGTTCATCCA
This sequence comes from Triticum dicoccoides, assembly GCF_002162155.2. Lineage (NCBI taxonomy): Eukaryota > Viridiplantae > Streptophyta > Magnoliopsida > Poales > Poaceae > Triticum > Triticum dicoccoides. The sequence goes on from NC_041392.1 coordinate 726,976,588, forward strand.
ATAACATCATCGAGGAGCATGTGGGAGCCAACATGGGTATCCAGATCCCGCTGTTGGTTATTGACCGGAGAGTCTCGGTCATGTCTGCATGTCTCCCGAACCCGTAGGGTCTACACACTTAAGGTTCGGTGACGCTAGGGTTATCAGGAAGACAAGTATGCGATTACCGAATGTTGTTCGGAGTCCCGGATGAGTTTCCGGACGTCACGAGGAGTCCCGGAATGGTCCGGAGGTAAAGTTTTATATATGGGAAGTTGTTAAACGGGCACCGGAAAGTTTCGGGGTCATACCGGTATTGTACCGGGACCACCGGAAAGGTTTCGGGGGTCCACCGGGAGGGACCACCCCTCCCGGGGGGCCACTTGGGCTGCGTAGGGATAGCAGCCAGCCCCTAGTGGGCTTGGCGCCCCCCCCTTGGGCCCATGCGCCTAGGGTTGGGGGGGAAACCCTAAAGGGGGCGCACCCCCCTTGCTTGGGGGGCAAGCCCCCCACCCTTTGGCCGCCGCCCCCCTCTAGGGTTTCCCCTAGAGGGTCGGCCCCCTTCCCCTCTCCTCCTATATATAGAGGGGTGAGGGGAGGGCTGCTGTACACCACAACTCAAGGCGCAGCCCCTCCCCTCCCCAACACTTCTCCTCCTCCGTACGTGCTCGGCGAAGCTCTGTCGGAATACTGCTACACCAACTGCACCATGCCGTCGTGCTTCCCTTGGAGATGCCTTCCTCAACCTCTCCTTCCTCCTTGCTGGATCAAGACGGAGGAGACGTCCATCGTCCCGTACGTGTGTTGAACGTGGAGGTGCTGTCCGTTCAGCACTTGGTCATCGGTGATCCGAATCACGACGAGTACGACTCTATCATCACCATCCCCTTGAACGCTTCCGCACTCCATCTACAAGTGATATGTAGATGCAAAATCTCCCCTTGACTCGTTGCTTAAATGAACTCATAGATGGATCTTGGTGAAACCGTAGGAAAATTTTTAATTTTCTGCAACGTCCCCCAACATGATCTGGTTCATAAAGGGATCGAACCAGAGACAATTAACTGGCCAGACCGTTGCCGGACTTGGTTCTTCGGGGCTGGCGGAACACTGGACCCTGTAACAGGGAAGTGCATTTGGACGAACGATCAAATGGACATACCAGTAAGTAAGCTTAAGCAGTATATCGAAGCAGCGCAGGAAGGGACGTTCTTTCCAGACAGAGAGAACGACGAGCTCACAATGGCCCTCGGGAATCCTGAGCACCCTGGACAGACACGAGGCACGCCAGGCTCCATTTCGTGGAAGGTTGGGTTTCCGGACGCAGGCGGTTACAAATCCCATGAGAGGAGGAAAAAAGTGCAGCAGACCCAAATACAGGCGCTGCAAGCAAGGGTAGACGCGATAGAGGAACGAGAAGCAAATCGCAGCAAACGTACAGCTGAAGCCTCCCCCGAAGCTACCCCGCCATCTCAGCGCAGAAGCAGCGTGGCTTCCACCGAGCTGCTTCAGCTGGAGCCTGCCTTGACGGCTCCTGCCAGCTATCCCGTGGATGCTATAACGGAGTCTCCAAATTGCCACCTTATGACGCAATGGATGAATTTGAAGGTCAAGGCGGTTGTTGGCTCTGTTTATCCTACTGAACCCGGCGCAACTTTTCACTGCCGGCCGATTCCAGAAGGATATGCTAGGGTGATGGTGGATGAGATAATGGAGGGATTTGAGGACCTCCAGCTTGACCACCCTACCGGTGAAGGGGAGACTCGGCATGGGTCTGCTCTAAAGACTCCATGCCTATGGCGGAAGGAGCTCATCAATCTTCCGAACTGGACGCCACCGCCTCCTCCTCCTCCTCCGGCGAGTCAGGGCACTCCGCCTCCACCGCCTCCTCCTCCGGCGAGTGACGATCAGGGCCCTCGGCCGGCTCCTTCTCCAGCGCGTGGCGGCACTCCGCCTCCTTCTCCGCCTGCGCCGACGCGCCCGAGCAGCCAGCCTCCTCCTTCTTCGCCTCGTCAGCAAGGGCGGAAGAGACCTGCCGCCGCTCCAGCTGCTCCGGCGCGTCGTAGTCCTTCTCCTCCGCCGCTTAAGCAAGTAAAGAAGACAACCGCTCCGTCTGCTCGGTCGGCGTCTAGCAGTACAACCAGAGGCGGGAGGACATACAGATTCGGTCCTTCTCTGAAGACTCCAGAGAAGTTACCATATGAGAGGACCCTGGAGGAGAACGCCGAGATCGCGCGAGAAGAAGTGAGGAACTTCTTTGAAGGGGTGAAAGCAAAGAAACATCCACCTCCGAAGGAGAAGGTGGATCGGGTGAAAGTGAAGCGCACTCTGGCTGCCCTGACAAAACCACCGAAGTCTGATCCGCCGAAAGGAAACTATGACCGCATTATTGGAAAGGAATTTGCCGAAGCGGAGCGGTCGGGAAGTACTGTCAGTGATCAAAGACTAAAAGAACGACGAGCTGGGAAACAAATTGCCCAGCTCGGGGAACAAGCGAAGCAATCGTGCCCCCCGCTCAAGGTGCCTAGCCACAACGTCGATAATGATCCGAGAATGGTGCCCGGTTATAGCAATCTTGCAGATTACCTGCCCGACGAAGTACATTATGAACCCATGGAGGTGCAGATACAAAGATACGAGTACGGGAAGCCTCTCATCAAAGACGAAAGATCTCTATCAACGATGATGCGAAGATTGCATGATTGGTACTTGAAAATCTGCAGAGACTCTGGGGGGAGGAGTACTTTGTATGTGAAAGTTAAAAAGGAGCATGACCTCGTTGGAATTGATCTGTTGCCTGTTCCATTTGAGGAGTTCTATCAGTTTTTCAATCAATTGGCCCTCGGTAAAACAACGGTCGCCTGCTATTGTCTGTAAGTAGTACTACTTCTGTCATTAAGTTTCTCTATATAGCTTAGCTCTTTCATTGCATGTATTTATAATCATCCTCACTATATTATGCAGATTGAAGATCGCCGAATTGAAGAAAAGACAAGTCGGTGATATTGGGTTCATTAACACACATCTCATAGATGCAACTCAGGTTAAACTTCATGCCGCAGCTACCGAGGCCAACTTGCTACAATCGTTCGTAATAAATCAAAACAAAGATATAATACTCTTTCCTTACAACTTCAGGTGAGTGTTACTGTCTTGTGCGTATTCGGTTTCCCTTATATATTAGTCAAGGTTATAGTAATGTAATTCATGAGTTATGCATGTGTGTGCAGTTCCCAATATATTCTCCTAGAGATTAAGCTTGAGCAGGGAGTAGTAACCGTCTTGGACTCTAAACGAAAAGATCCCAAGGAGTATGCGGACATGACTGAAATCCTCAAGAAGTAAGTTAAATCGATCATTATCCACCATATCAGCAACTTTGTTCATTTCCTGATATCAAGTAATTGTTTTCTTTGTCCGGCAGGGTTTGGAGAAAATTCACCAAAACAGTTCCGGGACTGCCGAAGGAGCTGGAATTTAGACACCCGAAAGTAAGTACTATAGTAGCATGTTCCGCGCATCTCCTAGTGATTCAAGCGCTAGTTTCATCAATACCATTTAGCATTCTTGCTTATCAGTTTGATTGACCTCTATTTCTTGTAAAGTGGTTGTGGCAGGAACAAAGGAATGATTTTTGTGGATACTACATCTGCGAGTCCATCCGCCACACGACCTGTGAGCGGGCCGGGTACTCTAACGAACAATATGAAGTACGTAAATAACAACATTCACAATTTTATTTTATTACCATCATTTGTGTTGAGTTTCATTCATTCATTTATATATATATATATATATATATATATATATATATATGTATGTATGTATTGACCCCCTTCTTCAAATTAGATATTTCGGAAGCGGGATGAACTCCTAGCACCAGCTCGCATGCGAGCAATTCAAGAGGAATTGGCGGCATTTTTTCTTGACCACGTGATCCCTGAAGACGTAGAATTCTATGTGGACCCTGAGTCTGTATGATTATATTTGTAAGAGATAATTATTGTATATATGTAGCCGGTAGTGTCAGATAGATATACGAGAACTTGTTGTTCGACCAATCTCTCGGAGAAGGAGAGGTGGTCGATATCACTTCTCTCTGTATGCATATATGTTCATGACGATCTTCTGTTTCCTTCGTTTGCTTACTAGCTAGCTAGCGTGTCTAGTCCTCTCTATATACGTATGTATAGTACGTAGCGTCGACCAAGCACGGACATAACAGAGGACACTTCTCTCTATTAATTATAACTAGCTAACACAATATATGAAACACCTAAATTAACCCCCCAAAACCCCAACCCCGCCCCCCCCCTTCAAAAAAAAAACAAAAACCCCAGCCACAGAAGTGCTAACGCGTGGATGCCTATTGGTCCCGGTTGGTGCCACCAACCGGGACCAAAGGTTCTCCTGACTGGGCTCTGCGCACTGCCCACGTGGAGACCCTTTAGTCCCGGTTCAATCCAGAACCGGGACTAAAGGGGGGAGGTATTAGTACCGACACTTTAGTCCCGGTTCCTGAACCGGGACTAAAAGCCCTTTCGAACCGGGACTATAGGCCCTTTTTCTACCAGTGTATATAGTATCCGAGCCAAGTGGTCATGAGTTCAAGACCCAGTTGGCGCAATTAAATTGCAGCCTACTGTCGATCCACGTTTAGGCTTGAGGGAGCCACACGTGAGGGGCAATGTTGATGTATAAATGCATAGCTCATTGTTTCCCATCAGCTTGAGCTCATGGGTGAACTGTCCAGGTGCATAAACTTGCAACCAAGGGGTTCAGTGTTCAAAACCAGTAAACGCAATAATAATTGCGGCTTGCCCCCACTTCCTTTGTCCATGTCATAAACTCCAAAGGAGCATAGACGTGAGGGGTGATGTTGAAGTATAATGTCCGGCCCTCTCTCATAGTTTGAGCTTTTGGGTGAACTAGCTAGTGCATGCTGTTCTACAGGTCCTACGGCTATCTCTCACCGCCAGAACTTCCTCCACCCGTGGCGGCAACAAGGCTGGGTCCTCACATGCCGACGTCTGGGTTAAATCTAGCTCCACCTGCAGGGAGACAGATGTTGGATCTGGCGCCACACGTGGCACTCCTTTGACGAAGAAGAGGACACCATCCATCACAGACCTCCTTAGAATCCCAATCCATTGTGGAGGAGGAAAAGACCTACCAGATCGTCGTCTAGCTCGAGCATCCTATCCGCGACGCTGATGACCACTGTGCCAACGAGGATCAACACTGCTTTTGTTGAGTCATGTCTAGGGATAACACCCACGAGCATCATCAACTCGAGATCCCTACTCATCGGTCCTCATGGACGAGAAGCAGCTGGAGGAACTTTATCACCAGCTCACTGCTAGCCCATTAGTGGGGCCCTTAGCCCTGAATCCTCTAATGACAAGCTCGAAGGCGTGCTCCTATATCCTCAGACGACGAGGATGAGGACTAGACAACTCTAAGATGCCTAACTAGTCGCTAGCAATGTCGAATAGACACATTGCCTATCTTTAGCAATGCAAATATTGCTCGTCAGATGAATTTTGCCCTGAGTATCAGAACTAGCTATTTTGAATTAAGTTCAAGTTTTCATTTTTTTTCTACCCACTATTTGAATGGATAAAATTGAATCAGAAATTTAAAAAAATGCTAAAAATACTAAATAACGAAATACAATTATGGTCTCTATTTCTTAGTGAATATGTGTTTGTGCCAAGGTATTGCTCTGCGCACAAGCTTGCCGACCTCCTAAATATTACGGAGCATGCCCCACATGTGATTCGGTGCATATGCGTTTTCACGAGTATGCTAGAGATCCTCTAACACACCGGTCGTGATGACTTCCACGTACACCACATAACAACTAAAACTCCCACCATCGAAGGAGAATCCTACTCACAAAAGAAGCCAAACTAGAGTCGTTCCTTGTTTGGAGAAGACGGTTTCTTAAGAAGGACCAATATCCATTTGTCTTCGTACCATGCCAAAGACACCCTTCTGCACTGAGGCAACCTTGCACGGATCCGAATATACCCAAAGAATAAAAAGTGGCACAAGGCGGTCGTCGTCCTCACACCGCCGACACCCTCGAACCTCATCCAATACAGATATTTGAGCCATACAACCAAGACCCCAAAAGTTCCTCTAAGATCCCCGGTCCATGAGATACAGGTCACAAACCCGTAACCAACTGTATTGTGAATATATCACGTAAGGAAATACATTCGCCCCCATATTGAACAAGTTGTCAACCACATCTCACATAGGCACAACATCATGATGTTGCTACAACCTCGACTTCTACTCAAATATGTGGCCATTTTGCTAACTCCAACATTCACCATTCCCATGCATGTTAGTGACTTCCACCAGACTTCCTCCCTACCGATATAGGCCACTACGCCTGTCACACGTCGGAGTTTCTCCTGCACCTCCTTAGGGAAAAACTTCATTTCACAAGCCCAACATGACACCAGCCAAAATATTGGTTTCTTGTTCGCACCACAGGCGCGTAGACCAATGGAGGGTGTGTGGACAATAACCACATATGGTTGATGCCAGCTAGCGGGAGTTGCGACATGTGGAACCACGGTGAGATATTGATACGCCTTCAATGTATCTATATTTTTTTCATGTTCATGTATATTAATCTCATTTATATACAATTTTAACACATATGCATACCAATCTCTCTCTCTCTCTCTCTCTCATACACACACACACACCATCACACATACTGACACACACACACCATCACACAAACCACACACAATTTTTTTCGAAAAAACTGCAGAGGCCGCGTCGGCGAACTCGGTCTTGGGAAGCAAGCTCGGGGAGGCGCATGGAGTCGCGGGGCCTCGAGCAACGACAGTGGAAACATGACGAGGGAATCAGGCCGATGGCAAACTAAAGAGACAGTGGCATCACCAGCGGTGCTGTTGGGCCATAGAGGGTAGAAACGAATGGGGACAAGGTGAGGAAGGAGGGGCGAGGCACGCCAGTGCAGGCAAGGTACGCAATCACAGTTAAGCCGGTGACCAGCGAGGAGAGGGTGCCAGCGGGGTGGGCTAGGGGCAATGGCGACGTCCGGATCTGGGCCACGGTGGAGGCGGAGCTGGGGCAGAGGTGTGATATAGGTGTGGAGGCGGGATGTGCCACGACGGGGTAGGTTATAAATTTAGAGGGAAAAGAGAGAAAGGCGTGTGTGGCAAGTGGGTTATTTTTGCTAAGTCCCCTGCCCACGATGGCTAGTGCCAGACACGGGGATCCCTTGTTCCATATTTTTTCTTTAAATTCATGTTTCATTTATTTCTCTTATTTTAATTTCTTTGCTCCTTTTCCGATGACCTTATGTAGATGGGGGGAGGTCTGCACTGAAGCCCTGGATCTTCCTGCGAGGCGGTCCGATTTGTGAAGTAGGTGCCACTTGAAAGTTGTGTATTAAATTTTCCATCATTGCAAAACACTTGTATACCCATATTATGACCCCATGCAAAAGGAATAATGCTTCTAACACTTTCTCCCATGATTTCATGCGCCACACTCTCCAACAGGCCCTACGGTGTCTAGCCCAATCTTTTCTTCTGAAGGATCCACTACATGTGACTTTTAGTACTTGTTTGTGCTAAAATATGTTATAAGACCAAGAAAACTATAAACAAAGCCAACTGTAGCATGTGTTGGGTTGGGTGAACCGAAGGGGGAAGGTTCGTAGTAAATCACGTAATCTTCCAACGGATTGTCTGGTTTGTGAAGGACATGCCACTGCAAAGTTTGGTATTGACTTTTTCCTCATTACACAAACAATGGATACACATATTAGTATCCCATGCAAAAGTAGAAGTGGCTCCAACACTTCCTCGTGTGATTTCATATGCTCCACTCTCTGGCAGGCCCTGTGGCGTCTAGCCATAGCTTTTAGCTGGAAGAGGCCACTCGATGTGACTGTTAGTCTTTCGTCATATTGAAATATATCATAGGATCAGGACAAACCCAAATAGAGGCTAACTCCTACCATTAGTTGGGTTGGGAGCATCAAAAAGTTTGAGGTGCACATTGAAGCCCTGGATCTTCCCGCTAGAAGGTCTGGCTTGTGAAGGGGGTGCCAGTTTAATGTTTTGCATGGAATTTTTTCCTCATTGCAAAACTCTTGGATACCCATATTAGGACTGAAGGAAATATGCCCTAGAGGCAATAATAAAGTTATTATTTATTTCCTTATAATCATGATAAATGTTTATTATTCATGCTAGAATTGTATTTTCCGGAAACATAATACATGTGTGAATACATAGACAAACAGAGTGTCACTAGTATGCCTCTACTTGACTAGCTCGTTAATCAAAGATGGTTATGTTTCCTAACCATGAACAATGAGTTGTTATTTGATTAACGAGGTCACATCATTAGTAGAATGATCTGATTGACATGACCCATTCCATTAGCTTAGCACCTGATCGTTTAGTATGTTGCTATTGCTTTCTTCATGACTTATACATGTTCCTACGACTATGAGATTATGCAACTCCCGTTTACCGGAGGAACACTTTGGGTACTACCAAACGTCACAACGTAAATGGGTGATTATAAAGGAGTACTACAGGTGTCTGCAATGGTCGATGTTGGGTTGGCGTATTTCGAGATTAGGATTTGTCACTCCGATTGTCGGAGAGGTATCTCTGGGCCCTCTCGGTAATACACATCACATAAGCCTTGCAAGCATTACAACTAATATGTTAGTTGTGAGATGATGTATTACGGAACGAGTAAAGAGACTTGCCGTTAACGAGATTGAACTAGGTATTGGATACCGACGATCGAATCTCGGGCAAGTAACATACCGATGACAAAGGGAACAACGTATGTTGTTATGCGGTCTGACCGATAAAGATCTTCGTAGAATATGTAGGAGCCAATATGGGCATCCAGGTCCCGCTATTGGTTATTGACCAGAGACATGTCTCGGTCATGTCTACATTGTTCTCGAACCCGTAGGGTCCGCACGCTTAAGGTTACGATGACAGTTATATTATGAGTTTATGCACTTTGATGTACCGAAGGTTGTTCGGAGTCCCGGATGTGATCACGGACATGACGAGGAGTCTCGAAATGGTCGAGACGTAAAGATTGATATATTGGAAGCCTATGTTTGGACATCGGAAGTGTTCCGGGTGAAATCGGGATTTTACCGGGTTACCGGGAGGTTACCGGAACCCCCCGGGAGCCATATGGGCCATCATGGGCCTTAGTGGAAAGGAGAAAGGGGCAGCCCAAGGTGGCTGCGCCTCTTTCCCCTCCCCTAGTCCTATTAGGACTAGGAGAAGGTGGCCGGCCCCCCTCTCTCCCTTCTCCTCCGAGGAATCCTAGTTGGACTAGGATTGGGGGGAGGAATCCTACTCCCAGAGGGAGTAGGACTCTCCTGCGCCTCCCTCTTTGGCCGGCCAGCCTCCCCTCCTCTCCTCCTTTATATACGGAGGCAGGGGCACCTCTAAACAGACAAGTTGACACAAGTTGATCCACGTGATCGATTCCTTAGCCGTGTGCGGTGCCCCCTGCCACCATATTCCTCGATAATACTGTAGCGGAGTTTAGGCGAAGCCCTGCTGCTGTAGTTCATCAAGATCGTCACCACGCTGTCGTGCTGACGAAACTCTTCCCCGACACTTTGCTGGATCGGAGTCCGGGGATCGTCATCGAGCTGAACGTGTGCTCGAACTCGGAGGTGCCGTAGTTTCGGTGCTTGATCGGTTGGATCGTGAAGACGTACGACTACTTCCTCTACGTCGTGTCATTGCTTCCGCAGTCGGTCTGCGTTGGGTACATAGACAACACTCTCCTCTCGTTGCTATGCATCACATGATCCTGTGTGCGCGTAGGAAATTTTTTGAAATTACTACGAAACCCAACAGTGGTATCAGAGCCTAGGTTAATGATGTTGATGTTATATGCACGAGTAGAACACAAGTGAGTTGTGGACGATACAAGTCATACTGCCTACCAGCATGTCATATTTTGGTTCAGCGGTATTGTTGGACGAGACGACCCGGACCAACCTTACGCGTACGCTTACGCGAGACCGGTTCCCTCGACGTGCTTTGCACAGAGATGGCTTGCGGGCGACTGCCTCTCCAACTTTAGTTGAACCAAGTATGGCTACGCCCGGTCCTTGCGAAGGTTAAAACGGAGTCTATTTGACAAACTATCGTTGTGGTTTTGATGCGTAGGTGAGATTGGTTCTTACTTAAGCCCGTAGCAGCCATGTAAAACATGCAACAACAAAGTAGAGGACGTCTAACTTGTTTTTGCAGGGCATGTTGTGATGTGATATGGTCAAGGCATGATGCTGAATTTTATTGTATGAGATGATCATGTTTTGTAACCAAGTTATCGGCAACTGGCAGGAGCCATATGGTTGTCGCTTTATTGTATGCAATGCAATCGCGATGTAATGCTTAACTTTATTACTAAACGGTAGTGATAGTCGTGGAAGCATAAGATTGGCGAGACGACAACGATGCTACGATGGAGATCAAGGTGTCGCGCCGGTGACGATGGTGATCATGACGGTGCTTCGGAGATGGAGATCACAAGCACAAGATGATGATGGCCATATCATATCACTTATATTGATTGCATGTGATGTTTATCTTTTTATGCATCTTATCTTGCTTTGATTGACGGTAGCATTATAAGATGATCTCTCACTAAATTATCAAGAAGTGTTCTCCCTGAGTATGCACCGTTGCAAAAGTTCTTCGTGCTGAGACACCACGTGATGATCGGGTGTGATAGGCTCTACGTTCAAATACAACGGGTGCAAAACAGTTGCGCACGCAGAATACTCAGGTTAAACTTGACGAGCCTAGCATATGCAGATATGGCAACACGGAGACCGAAAGGTCGAGCGTGAATCATATAGTAGATATGATCAACATAATGATGTTCACCGATGAAACTACTCCATCTCACGTGATGATCGGATATGGTTTAGTTGATTTGGATCACGTGATCACTTAGAGGATTAGAGGGATGTCTATCTAAGTGGGAGTTCTTTAATAATATGATTAATTGAACTTAAAATTTATCATGAACTTAGTCCCTGATAGTATCTTGCTTGTTTATGTTGATTGTAGATAGATGGCTCGTGCTGTTGTTCCGTTAAATTTTAATGCGTTCCTTGAGAAAGCAAAGTTGAAAGATGATGGTAGCAATTACACGGACTGGGTCCGTAACTTGAGGATTATCCTCATTGCTGCACAGAAGAATTACGTCCTGGAAGCACCGCTGGGTGCCAGGCCTGCTGCTGGAGCAATGCCAGATGTTATGAACGTCTGGCAGAGCAAAGCTGATGACTACTCGATAGTTCAGTGTGCCATGCTTTACGGCTTAGAATCGGGACTTCAACGACGTTTTGAACGTCATGGAGCATATGAGATGTTCCAGGAGTTGAAGTTAATATTTCAAGCAAATGCCCGGATTGAGAGATATGAAGTCTCCAATAAGTTCTATAGCTGCAAGATGGAAGAGAACAGTTCTGTCAGTGAGCATATACTCGAAATGTCTGGGTATAATAATCACTTGATTCAATTGGGAGTTAATCTTCCAGATGATTGCGTCATTGACAGAATTCTCCAATCACTGCCACCAAGCTACAAGAGCTTCGTGATGAACTATAATATGCAAGGGATGAACAAGACTATTCCCGAGCTCTTCGCAATGCTAAAAGCTGCGGAGGTAGAAATCAAGAAGGAGCATCAAGTGTTGATGGTTAACAAGACCACTAGTTTCAAGAAAAAGGGCAAAGGGAAGAAAAAGGGGAACTTCAAAAAGAACGGCAAGCAAGTTGCTGCTCAAGAGAAGAAACCCAAGTCTAGACCTAAGCCTGAAACTGAGTGCTTCTACTGCAAGCAGACTGGTCACTGGAAGCGGAACTGCCCCAAGTATTTGGCTGATAAGAAGGATGGCAAGGTGAACAAAGGTATATGTGATATACATGTTATTGATGTGTACCTTACCAATGCTCGCAGTAGCACCTGGGTATTTGATACTGGTTCTGTTGCTAATATTTGCAACTCGAAACAGGGACTACAGAATAAGCGGGCACTGGCAAAGGACGAGGTGACGATGCGCGTGGGAAACGGTTCCAAAGTCGATGTGATCGCGGTCGGCACGCTACCTCTACATCTACCTTCGGGATTAATATTAGACCTAAATAATTGTTATTTGGTGCCAGCGTTGAGCATGAACATTATATCTGGATCTTGTTTAATGCGAGACGGTTATTCATTTAAATCAGAGAATAATGGTTGTTCTATTTATATGAGTAATATCTTTTATGGTCATGCACCCTTGAAGAGTGGTCTATTCTTACTAAATCTCGATAGTAGTAATACACATATTCATAATGTTGAAACCAAAAGATACAGAGTTGATAATGAAAGTGCAACTTATTTGTGGCACTGTCGTTTAGGTCATATCGGTGTAAAACGCATGAAGAAACTCCATACTAATGGACTTTTGGAACCACTTGATTATGAATCACTTGGTACTTGCGAACCGTGCCTCATGGGCAAGATGAGTAAAACACCGTTCTCCGGTACTATGGAGAGAGCAACAGATTTGTTGGAAATCATACATACCGATGTATGTGGTCCGATGAATATTGAGGCTCGTGGCGGATATCGTTATTTTCTCACCTTCACAGATGATTTGAGCAGATATGGATATATCTACTTAATGAAGCATAAGTCTGAAACATTTGAAAAGTTCAAAGAATTTCAGAGTGAAGTTGAAAATCATCGTAACAAGAAAATAAAGTTTCTACGATCTGATCGTGGAGGAGAATATTTGAGTTACGAGTTTGGTGTACATTTGAAAAACTGTGGAATAGTTTCGCAACTCACGCCCCCCAGAACACCACAGCGTAATGGTGTGTCCGAACGTCGTAATCGTACTTTACTAGATATGGTGCGATCTATGATGTCTCTTACAGATTTACCGCTATCATTTTGGGGATATGCTTTAGAGACGGCCGCATTCACGTTAAATAGGGCACCATCAAAATCCGTTGAGACGACGCCTTATGAACTATGGTTTGGCAAGAAACCAAAGTTGTCGTTTCTTAAAGTTTGGGGCTGCGATGCTTATGTGAAAAAACTTCAACCTGATAAGCTCGAACCCAAATCGGAGAAATGTGTATTCTTACCCAAAGGAAACTGTTGGGTACACCTTCTATCACAGATCCGAAGGCAAAACATTTGTTGCTAAGAATGGATCATTTCTAGAGAAGGAGTTTCTCTCGAAAGAAGTGAGTGGGAGGAAAGTAGAACTTGACGAGGTAACTGTACCTGCTCCCTTACTGGAAAGTAGTTCATCACAGAAAACTGTTTCAGTGACACCTACACCAGTTAGTGAGGAAGCCAATGATAATGATCATGAAACTTCAGATCAAGATACTACTGAACTTCGTAGATCAACCAGAGTAAGATCCGCACCAGAGTGGTACGGTAATCCTGTTCTGGAGGTCATGCTACTAGATCATGATGAACCTACGAACTATGAAGAAGCGATGGTGAGCCCAGATTCCGCAAAGTGGCTAGAAGCCATGAAATCTGAGATGGGATCCATGTATGAGAACAAAGTATGGACTTTGGTTGACTTGCCCGATGATCGGCAAGCGATCGAGAATAAATGGATCTTTAAGAAGAAGACTGACGCTGATGGTAATGTTACTGTCTACAAAGCTCGACTTGTCGCAAAAGGTTTTCGGCAAGTTCAAGGAATTGACTACGATGAGACCTTCTCACCCGTAGCGATGCTTAAGTCCGTCCGAATCATGTTAGCAATTGCCGCATTTTATGATTATAAAATTTGGCAAATGGATGTCAAAACTGCATTCCTGAATGGATTCCTGGAAGAAGAGTTGTATATGATGCAACCAGAAGGTTTTGTCGATCCAAAGGGAGCTAACAAAGTGTGCAAGCTCCAGCGATCCATTTATGGACTGGTGCAAGCCTCTCGAAATTGGAATAAACGTTTTGATAGTGTGATCAAAGCATTTGGTTTTATACAGACTTTTGGAGAAGCCTGTATTTACAAGAAAGTGAGTGGGAGCTCTGTAGCATTTCTGATATTATATGTGGATGACATATTACTGATTGGAAATGATATAGAATTTCTGGATAGCATAAAGGGATACTTGAATAAAAGTTTTTCAATGAAAGACCTCGGTGAAGCTGCTTACATATTAGGCATTAAGATCTATAGAGACAGATCAAGACGCTTAATTGGACTTTCACAAAGCACATACCTTGACAAAATTTTGAAGAAATTCAAAATGGATCAAGCAAAGAAAGGGTTCTTGCCTGTGTTACAAGGTGTGAAATTGAGTAAGACTCAATGCCCGACCACTGCAGAAGATAGAGAGAATATGAAAGATGTTCCCTATGCATCAGCCATAGGCTCTATCATGTATGCAATGCTGTGTACCAGACCTGATGTGTGCCTTGCTATAAGTTTAGCAGGGAGGTACCAAAGTAATCCAGGAATGGATCACTGGACAGCGGTCAAGAACATCCTGAAATACCTAAAAAGGACTAAGGATATGTTTCTCGTATATGGAAGTGACAAAGAGCTCATCGTAAAAGGTTACGTTGATGCAAGCTTTGACACTGATCCGGTTCTAAATCACAAACCGGATACGTGTTTACATTAAACGGTGGAGCTGTCAGTTGGTGCAGTTCTAAACAAAGCGTTGTGGCGGGATCTACATGTGAAGCGGAGTACATAGCTGCTTCAGAAGCAGCAAATGAAGGAGTCTGGATGAAGGAGTTCATATCCGATCTAGATGTCATACCTAGTGCATCGGGTCCAATGAAAATCTTTTGTGACAATACTGGTGCAATTGCCTTGGCAAAGGAATCCAGATTTCACAAAAGGACCAAACACATCAAGAGACGCTTCAACTCCATCCGGGATCTAGTCCAGGTGGGAGACATAGAGATTTGCAAGATACATACGGATCTGAATATTGCAGACCCGTTGACTAAGCCTCTTCCACGAGCAAAACATGATCAGCACCAAAGCTCCATGGGTGTTAGATTCATTACAGTGTAATCTAGATTATTGACTCTAGTGCAAGTGGGAGACTGAAGGAAATATGCCCTAGAGGCAATAATAAAGTTATTATTTATTTCCTTATAATCATGATAAATGTTTATTATTCATGCTAGAATTGTATTTTCCGGAAACATAATACATGTGTGAATACATAGACAAACAGAGTGTCACTAGTATGCCTCTACTTGACTAGCTCGTTAATCAAAGATGGTTATGTTTCCTAACCATGAACAATGAGTTGTTTGATTAACGAGGTCACATCATTAGTAGAATGATCTGATTGACATGACTCATTCCATTAGCTTAGCACCTGATCGTTTAGTATGTTGCTATTGCTTTCTTCATGACTTATACATGTTCCTACGACTATGAGATTATGCAACTCCCGTTTACCGGAGGAACACTTTGGGTACTACCAAACGTCACAACGTAAATGGGTGATTATAAAGGAGTACTACAGGTGTCTCCAATGGTCGATGTTGGGTTGGCGTATTTCGAGATTAGGATTTGTCACTCCGATTGTCGGAGAGGTATCTCTGGGCCCTCTCGGTAATACACATCACATAAGCCTTGCAAGCATTACAACTAATATGTTAGTTGTGAGATGATGTATTACGGAACGAGTAAAGAGACTTGCCGTTAACGAGATTGAACTAGGTATTGGATACCGACGATCGAATCTCGGGCAAGTAACATACCGATGACAAAGGGAACAACGTATGTTGTTATGCGGTCTGATCGATAAAGATCTTCGTAGAATATGTAGGAGCCAATATGGGCATCCAGGTCCCGCTATTGGTTATTGACCAGAGACATGTCTCGGTCATGTCTACATTGTTCTCGAACCCGTAGGGTCCGCACGCTTAAGGTTACGATGACAGTTATATTATGAGTTTATGCATTTTGATGTACCGAAGGTTGTTCGGAGTCCCGGATGTGATCACGGACATGACGAGGAGTCTCGAAATGGTCGAGACGTAAAGATTGATATATTGGAAGCCTATGTTTGGACATCGGAAGTGTTCCGGGTGAAATCGGGATTTTACCGGATTACCGGGAGGTTACCGGAACCCCCCGGGAGCCATATGGGCCATCATGGGCCTTAGTGGAAAGGAGAAAGGGGCAGCCCAAGGTGGCTGCGCCTCTTTCCCCTCCCCTAGTCCTATTAGGACTAGGAGAAGGTGGCCGGCCCCCCTCTCTCCCTTCCCCTCCGAGGAATCCTAGTTGGACTAGGATTGGGGGGAGGAATCCTACTCCCAGAGGGAGTAGGACTCTCCTGCGCCTCCCTCTTTGGCCGGCCAGCCTCCCCTCCTCTCCTCCTTTATATACGGAGGCAGGGGCCCCTCTAAACACACAAGTTGACACAAGTTGATCCACGTGATCGATTCCTTAGCCGTGTGCGGTGCCCCCTGCCACCATATTCCTCGATAATACTGTAGCGGAGTTTAGGCGAAGCCCTGCTGCTGTAGTTCATCAAGATCGTCACCACGCCGTCGTGCTGACGAAACTCTTCCCCGACACTTTGCTGGATCGGAGTCCGGGGATCGTCATCGAGCTGAACGTGTGCTCGAACTCGGAGGTGCCGTAGTTTCGGTGCTTGATCGGTTGGATCGTGAAGACGTACGACTACTTCCTCTACGTCGTGTCATTGCTTCCGCAGTCGGTCTGCGTTGGGTACGTAGACAACACTCTCCTCTCGTTGCTATGCATCACATGATCCTGTGTGCGCGTAGGAAAATTTTTGAAATTACTACGAAACCCAACAAGGACCCCATGCAAATGAGTGATTTTGATACTACCCCATACAATTTGATCTGCCACCCTCTCCTTTGGGTCCCCTAATATCCAGATGTAGCATATCTTGGGACGGGACCACTCCATGTGACTTTTAGTCTTTTTCATGTTGGAATATGTCATCGGATCATGAAAAACACAAAGAGAGGTCAAATCCTAGCAGGCATTAGGTTGGGGGCACCGGAAGGAGGGATGACCACACTAAATCCTTAAACCTTCCCGCGAGATGGTCTGGTTTGTGATGGAGCTGCCATTTTCCTTATTACACAATTCTGGGATACCCATATTAGGACCCATGCAAAGGAGGAGTGGTTCCAACACTTCCTCGTGCGATTTGAGCCCCCTTTTTCGGCAAGCCCCTTGGCGTCTAGCCCTTGCTTGCCTCTGGAAGGGACCATTTCATGTAATTTTAGTCTTTGTTTACGTTGGAATATATAATATTATCATGAAAACCCATAGAGAGGCCAACTCCAAATTGGATTTAGGTCTTGGGCACTGGAAGGGGGAAGGTCGCGGTACTGCAAAGCATGCTAGCTGTGGCAGGTGCAAAGCGGGCTGCCGGAGCGGCGGAGGTGGGGAGCTCGCCGAAAATGTCCTCGAAGGCCATGGAGACTGATAGCAAGTTAGAGAGAAGATTGCCTCCCTGCACTGCTGTTCTGTTATTGCGAGAGGTACAGGTTTCATATACACGTCTCCCGTGACTATAGGCACGCAGGCCAGCATCGTGGAGAGTTGGTTGAGATCCTGTAAACTAGGAAAGGACTACAACAGATACATGTGATACATGCGGTGTACAAGGAAAGGACTGTCACGTTTGACAGTTCTCCTTGGAACTAGGATGGTAAACCACGGCCATGCCCAACGCACACACCAGCCATGCCTTGGACACCTGCACGCACGCATGCCCCATAGACAGATATGTGTACACCGTGCCTGGGCCACACACACACACACACACACACACACACACACAAACTGGCCCTTGTCACACACGCATGGGCGCACATGCCTCACACAAACGCTCTCGACAATGGCCGTGCACACGCGGATGCAGACGTCCAGTGATGCACGGTTGCACATCAAGCGTGACCATGCGTGCAAAGAGTCTGCACGAGATTACACTGCTGTGTGCCTAGATGCGCCGCCAGTGGTAGAACAGCTTGCAGGATATTGTTGGTGCTACTTGTGTAAGGCAAGCGAGTGGAGTTCGGGTGTCAATGAATGAACTGGCACGTAGTTCCCTATAGATTATACTTCTCCACGACTCATGTGATCATGCTTCCTAGGGGGGTTGATGCACCATGACATTCAATCATGTAGTTATCCCATTTATATGTTCTCACAATCACACGTGTAAAAACAGGCCATTAAAATGCAAAGCACAATACATCATATGTTAGAATATGCATATGGTGAGATTTGAAAAATGCAACGCTGGGTTTTTTAAGACAAAAGAAACAGATGGCATTATCCTGAAGGTGAACATATCAGTTACATAATTCCACAGAGAAAGATACAGAGAACACACATCACTAACAGGATGTCTAGTGATTTTGGTAGCACCAAAATTATTAAGAGAAATAAACAATTACTACTCTTGCCTTGATCTCTTTAATGGGGAGGTCACCTCATCATCATCCTCATCATCCTTGCTCAAATCGTCAAGTGGAGTGATATACGTTGTAATTGCAACATCCTCATTCTCTGGCAACTGCATTACCTCCTCCACTCGCTGGAAACTCACGTACTTCAAGCCAAAAATATCATGTTTCTTCTTGCATAGCTTCTCAACATGATCCGATTTTGGTAAGTTGATGTAGATATCTCCATTGACATCAAATGCAGAACAATAATTGTTATTTGTGAGACTCCTGACCACATGCATCGCGATGTAGCACTTGTCGTCGGAACGTGGTTCCACATCAACTTTGAAAACATTATAAACCGGCCCAACTTCAATCTCTAGCTGCATAATGGTGGCCATTGACAATGTGACTCTCAAATGCTCCGCACTACAGATTAAATGAAATTTACAATGTTGTGAAGTTAGCGAACACGAAGCATGTAACTTATAGTATCTTATTAAACAAATGTATCATCAAAACTAGCACCATATGCACATCTTCGATCGATATTAGAACTAGGATAAGGAAATCTGTCACAGATATAATAAATCCCCAAAACTAAATAAATCAAACTGTGCAAACCCTACAAACTTTCTCTTTTCACCTAAAGGGCCGTCTGCGTAAGATATCTTGAAAAAATAAAAGAGATTGTGTTGTTGAAATATTAACACAAGCCAGTCCCAGAGGACAAAACCTGAAAATTTAACAAAAAATACTACTTTTTAGTTGATGAAGGTTTTCACAAACATCTCTAGGAACTACACGCGTCCAGAAACACCATGATCAGAGATAGAAAATACTATTTCAATACTAGATCTATTCTGGAAATGAATAATGAAGAGTTTGTCAAGGATATGTATGAACTGAACAAACCCAAAAACAACTCGAGAAAAAAAATTCTAGATCTCTAAAAATA
>NC_041392.1:726996214-727008733 GCF_002162155.2 Triticum dicoccoides
AGTAATGAAGGGTGTGACAAATATCTGTCAGAACTAAAGTTGCCTAGAAAACACCACGATAAAGGATTGAAAATCCTAGATCTGTCGTGGAAATGAATGATGAAAAGGTCTAGAATCATCTGCACAGGGACCAAACGCAACCAGAAACACCCCAATGATAAGCTGCTAGAAAAATCCTAGATCTATTTTGAAAACGAATTTAGTGCCAATCTTTTTTGTGTAAAAATGGATGAAGTGCCCATCTGTTGCGTTAAGCAACACATCTCTTCAAATTCTCTGGGAAAATCCATTCTACAAATGGGTGAACTCCACAAAAAAAGTTCGGATATTCGATCAGAAAAAAATCGTATCAATTGTCCGGACAAACTCACGAGCAAGACTGCAGAGAAGTTGGCAAAAGACAGGACGTAAAATAACAGAGCACAAACCCCATAATCAAGCTCGGCCGGAATTCCATTAAAATAATCAGCCCGGTGGCGTACAGTATGAAACCAGATCAAGCATGATGACGTGCATGCAAACGGGCCAGAGTTGCAGCGTACTTTTTCTTTTTCCCCCGTCGCATGGGCGCCATCGTCGACGGTCTGGTACGGAGGTACCTACGCACAACTACGCCGCGTTCGTTGCTTCTCACGTTGTGATGTGAAGGATTGTGGTGGAGGCAATATGGTGGATCTGGCTGTTTATATAAAGCGACCAGGCTGGAACAAAATGGCAAGCCTTGAACGCATTGATAAAGATTAGAATAATGGGAGGGAAACAGCCAAGGATTTTGGCGCCGAGGCAAAATGGAAGATTGTTATTTAGCGGGAGCTCATTTTAGAAAGAGATAATGACAGGCCTATCAAAAAGAAAAGGGAACGCGTGGAAATAAGCTGTGAATTATCAATAAACAAATTTCTACCTAAACAACCATCCCCGAGAAGGACTTGCACAGGACGCAAAAGCAAGCAATCATGAGAGTTTATTTTTTATATACGAAGCACCCACTGCCCAGGGTTTATATAGCCTCGTGCATGGGCTTAAACAACCAAGGCGTCTTTTTCCTCGAGAAAAGAAAAATGGTGCATCTCTACGCATTTATGGATAGAAAAGCGGTAATGAGAACTGGCGAACATTCATTGGGAGGAAGGCCCCAGCAAACGCGCGCACATCCATAGCATCTAGATCGCACGGATGTCAGTTTCTGAAAAAATTTGTGCCACAACAAACTAACAGCCATGCACAAGCACTACAATGCCACCCCACTAACTCTAAAAATCCCATCTGCACCGTTAGCAAATGTGCAGCAACTAGTCACAGTGTATTGACGTCCTAGAAAAAAAGATCAGTTTCTACGGACCAAAATCGGGGAGGTGTTATATATCGCCTTTAGCGAGTCTTGCTCGCCAGCATGTCTGCCTGGGTGGACCGGCTATACGTCCTCTAAGCGCTAGTTTATTTTTTCAGATATGCCTCATCGCTAGCTTCATGCCAGTTATTTTGAGGCTTATGGGTAGCTGCCAAAAGAACAGGGCTGCCCCCTGCCCTGCTTATTCTAGCTGTCAAAATAAGCTGGGTTGTGGGCAACTTAGTTTCGCAGCCACCCATAAACCCCAAAAGAACTGGGCTACCAATGATTTGTTTGTTTCTGCTTCCGATTGCTAGACTTGTACTTGTACATGTCTGGTCGCTAGCTTCTACTCCCTCCGTTCCCAAATATTTGTCTTTCTAGACATTTCAAATGGATTATACATACGGATGTATGTAGACATATTTTAAAGTGTAGATTCATTCATTTCGCTTCGTATGTAGTCACTTGTTGAAATCCCTAGAAAGACAAATATTTAGGAACAGAGGGAGTAGTTGGCTTTTTTAGAGCTACCAACAATTTGTTTGTTTTTTTGCCTTTTGGTTTTTGCTTTTCGCACTCTTATATTATATTTATTTATTTTCAAATAAAGACAATGGTTGATTGAACAGTATTTGGAAACATGTTCATGAATTTAAGTAAATGTTCTCAAATTAAATGTTCTAATATATGGTGAACAATTCTTTAATATACAATGAATACTTCTGAATACAATTTGTGCATTTTTTGTATATGCACTGAACATTTATTTAATATGAACTGGACAATATTTTAATATACAGTGAACCTTTTATGCAAGGTGAACTTTTCCCTATTATACACTAACAAATTTAAAACACATACGGAACAATTGTTCGAACATTCAAAAAAAATCATGCACTACAAAAATATTCATGATATTAAGAATTTTTTAGAGGATTCAAAAAAGGTCACAATTTTAATAAATTAAAAATGTTTAAAATTTCAAAAAAAAGAGCAAGAATTTCTTTTTAAAAAGTAAAGAAAGGGAAGAAAAAACGACAAAACACAATGACAAAACAAAAAAACAGAAGAATATCACAAAACCCAGTGAAAAAAATAGATAATTTTAAAAACAAAAGAAATAACAGGACAACTGGCCAAGAAGAACATAGGTACTAATAAAGAAAAAAGGCCAGAGGCTTCAAAACAGATGGAAGCTTCCTAAACCCGGAGTACTCCTATTAGCCCGGCCCGCTTACATCAGTCGGTAGGCGATTCTTCTGTAATGCTCGCATTGAGAGATACATACCAATTGGACAAAAAGCAGGACACGCAATACAATCAACAACCAGTCATGTCCCTACAAAAAGTCGCAACCAGTTGTGAGAGGAGAGATGACAAATAGATAAGCCCTAAGAGCAACTCTAGGAGAGTCATCATATGCCCCGGCCCACTATAATAACAGACAATTTGGACACTAGCCGGTCAAAATCACACTCTAGCTAGCAGAACCACCATCACCTCCTCATACCATAATTTTTAGATGGATTTTCCAAAATAGGGATTCAAAGCTGAGCGGTGTTTTATAGGATGGACTCCAAGACGCCAGTAATGAAAAAAATAGAAATATATCTCAAACTTTCAATTTTTTTCTACAAATACATAAACATGTTCTTGAAATATGTGTAAAGTTTCATTAAACAATAAGATCATTTGCACGCTACAAAAACACACAAAAATCTAGCTCAAATACAACAAAGGAAAAAACCCATTTTAATACATGTATTTATTGTTTTAACCATCACATGTAAACAAAACGGCATGAACGCTCAACTCTAACCCTAGATCAACTACATAGTCCTGCACTAACCTCGGCCTCCTCCTTCCGCTCCCCGCTCCGACAACGTCAAAACAATGCTCCACCTTGTACTTGCTTAATCAACCGCCTCACTCAGGAGAACGTGCCAACCCTGGCGTCGGGATCACCTCTCCCCCGCCAGTGCTTCCTCCTCTCATGGTGACAATGGAGCTGGCCCTCTCGTGGCAAAGCTAAGGCTGAATCTAGCTCAACCCGTAACACCACAGAACCTTCATCCACCCTCGACCCCATAAACATCCCACGCCTATCAAGGAAGAGGATGAGACCTGACACATGCTACTTGTGAGCTGCATTGCGATTTTCACGAAGAGGAGGGGATGGTAAGGTACAGTAGAGATAAGTATCTCCCTCAGTTATGAAACCAAGGTTATGAATCCAGTAGGATAATTACACAACAACTCGTTAGGAGCAACTGCACACAAAATAACAAATCCTCGCACCGAACACGAACAAGGGGTTGTCAATCCCTTGGCGGTTATTTGCAAGATTAAATTGTATGGTGATATACATATAGATCGAACAAAAATACAAAATAAAATGAATGAAGTAAAATTGCAGCAATACATTTTTTGGATTTTAAATATATGATAAAGGTAGACCAGGGGGGGGGCATAGTTTTCACTGTTGGGTAATTTATAGAAATGCAAATAATCATGAAGATATACAAAGGAATGATCATGCATATAGGCATCACATCCAACACAAGTAAACCGAAACGATTCTGCATCTACAAATATTACTCCACACATCAACTGCTATCCAGCATGCATAGAGTATTAAGCTCATAAACAACGGAGTAACGCCTTAAGCAAGATGACATGATATAGACAAAGTAAAATCACGCATGAATAAACCCCATATTTTTGCCCTTAATAGCAATGATACAATACGTGTCATGTCCCTTACTGTCACTGGGATTGAGCACCGCAAGATCGAACCCATTATAAAGCACCTCTCCCATTGCAAGATAAATCAATCTAGTTGGCCAAACCAAATCAATAGATCGAAGAGAAATACAAAGCCATAACAATGATGCATAAAAGAGTTCAAAGAATACTAAAATAATATTCATGGATAATCTGATCATAAACTCACCATTCAGCAGATCTCAACAAACACACCGCAAAAAGTGATTACATCGGATAGAACTCCAAGAACATCGAGGAGAACATTGCATTGCAGATCAAATAGAGAGAAGAAGCCATCTAGCTACTGACTATCAACCCGTATGTCTACAATAAACTACCCACACATCATCAGAAGGGCAACAAGGATGATGTAGAGCCCCTCTGTGATCGAATCCCCCTCCAGCAGAGTGTCGGAAAAGGCCTGCAGATGGGATCTCTCGAGAACAGGAACTTGCGGTGGCGGAAAAAGCATTTCTTGGACTCCTATGTAGGTTTCCCAATTTTAGAGAATTTATAGAGGCGGATTTAGGTCAAACGGAGCTACGTGGGCCACTGCTCCATCATCTCGTCCTCTACCGAAGCTTCCAGGGTCTATTATGTGCAAAAAAAAGTTTCGTGGCATTCGGACTTTGTTTGGTACTGATATTCTTAAAAACCAAAAATAAGCAGAAAAAAAACAACAACGGGCACTGGTCACTAAGTTAAGAGGTTAGTCCCCCATAAATGATATATAATTGCTTGTAAGTGTATATAAAACATCCAAGATTGATATTATAATAGCATGGAACAATAAAAAATTATAGATACGTTGAAGACGTATCAACATATCATCGTCCGGCTCGAGCAATCCAGCGACATGGAAAATGGATGCACATAGGAGGATGAGCATTGCTACCGCTCTGTCATCTCCAGGAACAAGACCAACGATAATCATCAGCTCGTCCTGTCCCTGATAAAGGACTTGCCAAGACCCAAAATCAAGCATTACTCTGGAGAGTTCATTTTTATTTGAAGCACCCATGGCCTAGGCTTATACAACCTCGATTGCTTAATTAACCAAGGTGTTTTTCCCTCAGGAAAACATGAAGCATGCTTCAGGATCAATTTATACACCTAAATCAGGGAGTACATTACAATCAAAACTCATATCAAGCTAGAAATAGTTGTGTCCCTCAAAAGAACCTACAACTAGTTGTGCGACTACAACAACTATCAAACCCTAAGAGCAACTCTACCACAATCGCCATATGCCCATGCCCACTATAATAACCACCGCTATGGTGGCTAATACACTCTAGCTAAAAGAATCGGCATCACCTCCTCGCACTCCATAATTTTCAGAGGCTTCTTCAAAATGAGGGTGGTTCAACATATAGTAGTGTTTTATAGGACAGGCTCAAACAAACACGTTTTTAATCAAATATATTTAAAAGTTTAAAAATAATTAATATTTTCTAGAAATAAATAAACATATTCTTGAAATATGTGTAAAGTTTCAGTAAATAATATGATCTGCCTACATGACAAAGACGAAAATCTAACCCAAATACAACAAATGAGAAGTCCATTTTAATCTATATATTCACATATAATCTTTCTTACATATATCCTACACATGTGTGATTAACTGCATTTTCTTAAATATTTTTTGTCGGAAATTTATTTTCATTGGAAAAATAACACAAAGCTCTACTGTGATCAGTCTGAAGGAAATATGCCCTAGAGGCAATAATAAAGTTATTATTTATTTCCTTATATCATGATAAAAGTTTATTATTCATGCTAGAATTGTATTAACTGGAAACATAATACATGTGTGAATACATAGACAAACTAAGTGTCACTAGTATGCCTCTACTTGACTAGCTCGTTAATCAAAGATGGTTATGTTTCCTGACCATAGACAAAGAGTTGTCATTTGATTAACGGGATCACATCATTAGTTGAATGATCTGATTGACATGACCCATTCCATTAGCTTAGCACCCGATCGTTTAGTATGTTGCTATTGCTTCCTTCATGACTTATACATGTTCCTATGACTATGAGATTACGTAACTCCCGTGTGTCGGAGGAACACTTTGTGTGCTACCAAACGTCACAACGTAACTGGGTGATTATAAAGGTGCTCTACAGGTGTCTCCAAAGGTACATGTTGGGTTGACGTATTTCGAGATTAGGATTTGTCACTCCGATCGTCGGAGAGGTATCTCTGGGCCCTCTCGGTAATGCACATCACTTAAGCCTTGCAAGCATTGCAACTAATGAGTTAGTTGCGGGATGATGTATTACGGAACGAGTAAAGAGACTTGCCGGTAACAAGATTGAACTAGGTATTGGATACCGACGATCGAATCTCGGGCAAGTAACATAACGATGACAAAGGGAACAACGTATGTTGTTATGCGGTCTGACCGATAAAGATCTTCGTAGAATATGTAGGAGCCAATATGGGCATCCAGGTCCCGCTATTGGTTATTGACCGGAGACATGTCTCGGTGATGTCTACATTGTTCTCGAACCCGTAGGGTCCGCACGCTTAAGGTTTCGATGACAGTTATATTATGAGTTTATACGTTTTGATGTACCGAAGGTTGTTCGGAGTCCCGGATGTGATCACGGACATGACGAGGAGTCTCGAAATGGTCGAGACATAAAGATTGATATATTGGAAGCCTATGTTTGGATATCGGAAGTTTTCCGGGTGAAATCGGGATTTTACCGAAGTACCGGGAAGTTACCGAAACCCCCCGGGAGCTATATGGGCCTTAGTGGGTCTTAGTGGAAAAGAGAAGGGGCAGACCAAGATGGGCCGCGCGCCCCTCCCCTCCCTTGGTCCGAATAGGACAAGGAGAGGGGGCCGGCCCCCCTCTCTCTTTTCCCCCCTCCGCGAATCCTATTCCAACTAGGATTGGGGGGGGGGGGATCCTACTCCCAGAGGGAGTAGGACTCCTCCTGGCGCGCCTCTCCTAGGCCGGCCGCACCCCCCCTTTGATCCTTTATATACGGAGGCAGGGGCACCCTAGAGGAACACAAGTTGATCCAAGTGATCATATTCTTAGCCATGTGCGGCGCCCCCTGCCACCATAGTCCTCAATAATATTGTAGCAGTACTTAGGCGAAGCCCTGCGACAGTAGTACGTCAAGATCGTCACCACGCCGTCGTGCTGACGGAACTATTCCCCGACACTTTGCTGGATTGGAGTCCGGGGATCGTCATCGAGCTGAACGTGTGCTAAAACTCGGAGGTGCCATAGTTTAGGTGCTTGATCGGTCGGGCCGTGGAGACGTACGACTACATCAACCAAACTCTTCCGTTGTCGATCTACAAGGGTACGTAGATCACACTCTCCCCTCTCGTTGCTATGCATCACCATGATCTTGCGTGTGCGTAGGAAATTTTTTGAAATTACTACGTTCCCCAACACAGTCATCATATGCACTTTTCGTAGTCCAGCTGCCATATTTGAAGGTTATACGTCCACTAGATCCTCGGTAGGGTATGCTAGCGAGGTGACTTGGCACGATGGTAATAGGAGTGAGGTATTACGTAGGTTCGGGCTCTCTGTAGTAGATAATATCATACATCCTGCTTTTGTTTATTGTGTTGGATTATGTACCGAGTACATACCGAGAGATTTTAAGTTGTCTATCTATGAGCCGAGCCCCCCACCCCCCCCCCACCCCCCGCGCATGATTGAGGTGGACACCTCCATGTCTCCATTTCCTTGTCTTGTACGTCAATTTTTCCGGAGCCTCGGTAGGATCCTCCATGGGTGACCGGATGTGGCTAGGGTGGAACCAACATATGGGGTCCACTTATGAAGTTCTGCATTAGGGGGTACTTGCCACACCGGCTGCCAGTCGTATGGGCTGGGCCGAATACACCAAGATTGTCAACTAATGGGCCTTGTTCGTCGTAGCCCAGGAGCGTGAAGAACAGATCTCCCGAAGATTTGGCATGTACTCCAAGATGTAGAGGTACTCTCCAACACGTTTGCCTCTAGATGCAACCGCCTATGTGTGGGCCTAGGCACGTGTGGTACCTATACAAACAAAGGGCCGAGGGTCGTAGACAACAACTCAACTCATATACACGATCCCTTGTTAGATGACTTGTACTTTGTAAAGCATTCAAATCAATACAACCAAAGAAAGACTTAGGGTATTACCTCTTCGGGAGGAACGGAACCTAGGTAAACTCTTGTGTCATTGTTAACATCGTGCCAAGACTACTAGCTCGGGACCCCTAACAGAGATCTGCTGGATTTAGCTCCGACATCGTGTAGTCGAAGCAATTGGATGGCATCAACGACTGATGATCAAGTCGGCGACAACGAATTTTTCACACCTGAATTTTCTCGCTTCGGCTTGACTGAACCATCAGAGAAGATGGACGCTCCGATACACTGCCAAAACATAGATCTTGATAGACCAAAATCCACCGACTCTCTCTCAAATTATCTTAGATCTTATTGAAGGACCGCGAGTAACCTTCCTCCAAACGACGACGTCATGTGAAGCTACGCAAGTTGCGTCTCATCGTACCAGGCCTAGAGCTTAGATCCCATGACCCAGCGAAGAAGCAGGTATACTAGGCCCCACGAGTTAACCGTGTGCCGATGTCAGATTGACCCATGGATAAACCATCTTCGTTTCCGATGTTAGATCGGATTTGACCTAAATTTTCGTTCCCACCCACCACCCATGTGGAGTACTGCCCAGATAACACGGGACCTACCGACATCTAGGAACTTGACCTTGATAATAAGAGGGAACATAAGACCCTCTTGACAATTCTAGGCACGTTTTATTTCAACGAAAAAAATATTCCAGATTGTACGAACCAGGAAGCCCCCGTGGTATTCCACCTCAACCTTTGTGAAGAAGGAGCCAGAAGAGAATAATTTCACTGACGTCCGAGATAGCCAACCGGGAGCATCAATCCCCGAGCTCGGGGTCACCCGAGTCAGCAGAAGAAGGCAGGCACCGCCGTTGCAAACGGTGATCCAAGTGCAGTAGCGCATATCTCCATGACGAGCAACCTCCACGGAAGAAAAGTCGAGCAGAAAGGAACAAAGTCAAAACACTATTGGACACAATACTCGACCAACCATGCTCGATCCACTCCACCTCTTCGGATAAACTGGCCACCCACAAACGCTGGATCTGTTGGCTCCCCATACATGCAGCAAAACAAGGTTTCGAGATCCTCGACAACCCGAGCGCTAGAGCAAATTAGGGTGCATATATAAACCATGACCAAGGAAAATATCCTTGTGAGGTAAAAGACGTGCTCATGATCTATGAAACACACTCTTTGAGAAATCAATGGAAGAGAGCTCTTTGATAGTCCTGCACCACCGTTGAAAAATGTGAGACCCTCAGAAGATACGTGGTCAAACGTTCTGATCACCTTTGATCATGGAGATCAACCGATTGAAGTCCACAACAAAGGAGTTGTGTTATCATCCTCGACTACATAATCGACGGTTTCCGTTTCTCCAAGGTCGTGATGGACGGAGGTGGCAGCCTCGACCTCATATATGAGGACACTTTGCTAAAGTTGTACTTTAACAGATCATGTAGTCAACTGAGCAGGACAACATTTAAAGGAATAGTCCCTGGTAAGGAAGCACGGTGCACTGGAAAATTCGCCATGGCATGGTGTTCGGAACTCATGACAATTATCGGGTCAAGGAGTTAATGTTCGATGCCGTCCCATTCCGGAGTGGCTACCATGTGCTGTTCAGTCGATCAGTGTTCTCCAAGTTTTGTGTCATTCCTTGTTACGCCTAAATGGAATTGAAGATGTCAGGGCCCAACAGCGTGATTGCGATAGACAGTGACGAGGATCGGTTATTCAAAGTCGAGGACAAGAGTGCAACTTTGTCAATTTCCATGTCCATCCCGAGGACTTGTCCAAAACGACCTATATTCAAACTAGCCTGGATGCCATGCAGGACGTGGCTCTCAACAAATTTTGTCATGAAATCTAGAATATATTCGTCTGGTACCCCTCCGATCATAGAGCATAGCCTGAATATAATTGATGGATTTTAACCAGTAAAACAGGCGTTGCGAAGGTCTCTGAACCCAATCGGCAAGCCATGGAAGAAGAACTAGCCAAACTACCTTGTCAGATTTATTCAAAAAGTTAAATGACCAGATTGGTTGGCAAACCTGACCATTGTATCCAAGAAGGACAAATCATGGCGTTTGTGCATCAATTTCAAGGACGCCAACAAAGCCTTCCCTAAAGGTTCCTTACCCCCCTACCTCGGGTTCACCAAATCGTCAGTGCCATGGCTGGCCACGATCTGTTATGCATTCTGGATGCATACTCAAGCTACCATCAAATCAAGACGAAGGAATCCAATCAGGAAGCAACAACCTTCATTACTCCCCTACGCTCCATTCTGGTTCAACATTATGCCCTTTGGGACAAAAACATTAGCACAACTTTACAGCGACAACGAATGATACAAACATCCTTGCACACATAGAATGACAAGATTGTTGAAGCCTATGTGGATGATGTGGTTGTTAAAACCAGGCAGACCATCACAAGGACTTGGGCGAGATGTTCAAAAATATCCATGCATATACTATCAAGCCAAAACCGTAAAAATGTGTTTTCATTGTTCCATCTGGCAAGCTCCTTGGTTTAATTATCTCTCAAAGATGCATTCAAGAAAACCCTGACAAAATTAGGGTGCTAGCAGGGCTAAATACACCTACCGAGCTCGAAGATATCCAAGGACTGGTCGAATGTGTTGCCTCCCTGAGCAGTTTCATATCCCGCCTTGGCGAAAAGACACTGCCCATTTATTGGCTGCTTAAACGGACCGAGTGCATAAGGTGCGCCGCCGAGGCTAGTTCGGCTCTCGAGGAACTCGAAACACTAGTGGACACTAGTCCTATCTTAGCTGCTCGTCACCCCATCGAGCCAATGATATTATACATCTCAGCAACTAACCAGGTGGTAAGCGTCGTTCTAGTCGTCAAGTGAGCCATAGAGGGGCACATTTCCGAGGTACTCACCCTATGTAAAATGACATACCCACATTACCACAAGATACCATATGCGTTTTTATGGCTTTTTGGAAACTAAGGCACTATTTCCCAGAATGCTCGATAACTATGGCTTCCGAAGTGCCGTTGAACAA
Organism: Triticum dicoccoides; assembly: GCF_002162155.2. NCBI lineage: Eukaryota > Viridiplantae > Streptophyta > Magnoliopsida > Poales > Poaceae > Triticum > Triticum dicoccoides. Next base: position 727,007,483 of record NC_041392.1, read on the forward strand.
CATTATAAACAACCAGGATGCCACAGGTCGTATCATGGAATGGACCATTATGCTCCTTCCTTTTGAAATCCTCTATCGACCACGTCGAGCTATTAAATTCTGGGTGCTGGCCAATTTCACCATCAAATGCACAGAAGCCGAGCTCCCTAGAGAGCATACGACCTACTCCAATTGAGTAATGTACTTTGATGGTTCCAAAAGGCTCGCCCGATTAGGAGCAGGGGTGGTTCTCGTATCACCCATTGGCGGAACCATGAAGTACGTACTTCAGATCATGTACGCCAACTCCAATAATGCTGCAGAATATGAGGCATTGCGTCATGAACTTTAAATGGCAGTATCCATGGGTATTCAACGACTAGAGATCCAAGGCGATTCCACCTTGGCGATCTCTCAAATCAATGGCGATTTCCACGCCAAGGACCCACCAATGTCAGCGTATCAGGACACAGTGATGACCATGTCGGCTCGCTTTGGGGCCTAGAATTTCATCATGTACAGCGTGATAGCAATCAAGCCGCAGACACGTTGGCGAGGATAGGAGCACGGCGCCAACCTGCTCCCCAAAATAACTTTCTGGAACGGTTTCTCAAACCATTCATCAAGTGGCAAGGTGCGGCTGATTCAAGCAAACCAGCCAAGGAACCCACTACCGATTTGATCGCCCGGAAATAGTTGGGGGCTCAGAGGTAGAAGAAACATCCTTAAACACTGAGATCATGGCAGTAATTGCACTATGGTCTAAAATGCTCGTTGCATATTTGATAAGCAAAGAATTGCCTGAGGAACATGGGAAGGCACGCATCATTTGACGATCTGCCTCGTATACCATCTCTGAAGGAGAACTCTACAAACATAGTGTTAGCGGTATACTACAACGTTGCGTTTCCGAAGAGGAAGGGAACATGTCTTATCAGAAATTCAGTCCAGCATGTGCAGACACCTTCAGCACCTCAGACCTTGGCAAGCAAGGCATTCCGAGTAGGCTTTTACTGGCCCACAGCATGAGCCAATGCTTGAGACATGGTCGACAAGTGTGTTGGATGCCAGCTCTTCACTAAGCCAACTCCACCGCACGACCCCATCCTGTCTGGGACAAAAGGGACAAACAAGACGACCAGCGCACGGGCTCAAACGGACTCTTGTCCGTCTTCTGTCCGCTTTCGACCCATCCCCGGTCCAAGTTTGCGCCGCTTTTGGGTTGAAACAGACAGCGCGCGGACGGGCGGGACGCACGCGCTTGTCCTTCCC
>NC_041392.1:727009067-727038677 GCF_002162155.2 Triticum dicoccoides
CAAACCCTCCCACGTCCCACCCGTCCTCCCACCCTCCATCGTCCATAGCCGACGCCTAGCCGAATTCCGGTGGCCTCGCCGTTGACCCGCCAGGAAAGGTGAAGAAGAAGGCGGCCAAGGGTGCAAGGAAGCCGCCGTCGGAATGCACGCTGGAGGAGATCGCCAAGTTGGACACGGATTCAGCGAAGAGGAGGAACCGAAGGGCGGCAGTCAAGAGCAAGACCACCGCGGCCAAGTTCACTATCGAGCGCGATGCGATGGAGGCTGCACGGCGCAAGGCCGAGGTCGACGAGAAGTAGGACACCATCAACAAAGTGCACGCCCTCCCCATGCTTGGCATTTGACATCCGGCCGGTTTCTCTGCAGCGGTCGTCGACCCGGCGAGCACAGACTCGTCGATCGCCAGGCCTCCTCACTACCAGTCGCGGACCATGCCTATGTCGCCTGGCTTTTCCCCGCCAAGGCACGACAGCCAGACCCGTTTTTCGGGGTCGCCGGACGTTGGCGTGATCGCGCCGTCCACCCTGCACCCCTCGGCCGTCATCGACCTCAATGTCACGCCGAGGTCCAGCAGCGGCGGCTGGCCGTCCATCGAGATGCAAAGAAAGCAAGCACGGCCGCCATTTACAGGCACCATGCCGTCACCCCGCGTCCTGTTAGACGGAATGCCGTCGCTCGTGAGTGGTCTCGGCGTTGGGGACATGGTATGCTCTCCTCATCCTAGGGCCGCTGGCTCTGTTGCCGGTGTGAACTAAGGCCGCTGGCCTGAACTAGGGCTTTGTATTTCGAACATTGTTGTTTTAAAAATGGAGGCGGACAAGATGGGGCCAAAGGATGCGGCCGCGCGCTGGGCGCATGGCCACCGCATCCCAGGACAAGCCCATACACGACCCCATCGCCCTACCCAAACAGACAGAATCCAGACAAAGCGGACGTCCATTTGGGGTCGCGCGGTGGAGTTGGCCTAAAAGGGGCCACTTGCCGGTCACAGACCTAATAACAATCCCAATCACATGGTTGTTTGCGGTCTGGTGGTTGGATATGGTCGAACCGCTCTGTAAAGGAAAAACCGGAAAGAAGTATCTGCTAGTTATGGTCCACATGTTCATCGAATGGATTGAAGCAAAACATGGGCCTTGGCAAAAGAAAAACCTATGATTTACTTAATCTTGGGTGTTGTACACTGTTATGGGATGCCTCACGCCATCATAATGGGCAAGGGATCAAACTTCACGGCTGAAGAGATAAAATCATGGTGTGTTAAGCACAATATCAAACTTGATTACGCCTTCGTCTACCACCCACAAACAAACCGGCAAGTAGAGCGAGCCAACCGGATTGATCCTAACTGGTATAAAACCATGCTTGGTCCGATCTCTAGCAGAAGTCGATAATAAATGGGTCGAGGAGCCTATCTCCGTGTTATAGAGTTTGCGTACAATGCCCAACGTTTCCACCGGCTACACACCATTCTTTATGGTGTATGGTGCTGAACCCATTTTGCCAAGTGACCTCATTCAAGACTTACCTCGTGTACACTTGTATGATGAAAAGGAGGCCGAACAAAGTCGACTAGACGATCTAGACGTCATGGATGAAGAATGAGACGTGGCTAAAGCACGATGCGCCTTGTATAAGTAGCAGTTACGGCGCTACCAACACCAGGAGGTCTCAAAAAAGGCCTTCAACATTGGGGATTTAGTTTTACGACTTCACCCTAACAAGAACGGTAAGCACAAATTGTCGGCCACCTGATTGACTCGCAACTCGCAAAGTTTTTGGATCACACACGAGGCCACAACATGTTTTAAGTTTTAGTTTCTGCAACTTATGATTTTGTCGGTCAAGGTTCTGAAACTTCCGATTTTGTCAGTCGCTCGTACCAAGTTTGAAAAGTTAAAACTGAAGGACGTTTTAAAAACTCATCAAAACATATTCAAAATGGATCTCATTTGAAAGCCCTCGTCCAAAAACATGAATATTAAAAATAAAATTTAATTTGGAATTTTAGTATAAAATATATGAAAGATTGAAAATCAAAAGCCCAAAGAAAATTTGGGCTGCATGCCCCCGCTGCTGCGTTCTACAAATCCCCTCCCTAGGAAAGAATACAGCTTCATATATATATGTTTGGTAAATAAAAAGATCCTGATTTGTGAAGTTAACATGGAAGATGACACTAGGACCTAGGAATGATAACGTCCACTGGAGGATGTGGAGGAAGTGCGAACTACAATTGCAGATCTATTTCCAGAATAAGAATTCTCACAAAGTCACACAGGGAACCAGGATTACCACTTCACGGCCTACAACTATATCCTCCAAGCTACTAAGTTCCGCAAAAACATTGCTAGTAGGCGATCCAGTGTCAAAAGAAGAGCGCTATAAAGCCATAGCAGTAGATAAACCCTTGAGGTGCTTTATCCCAACTTGGTCAAATACAATCAAATTGTTTTTTTTTTTAACCTGGCGTAACCCCTTTCCATTACTTTCATAACTGAAATACAACAGTTCAACAACTACCCAGGAGACCAAAGAAAGGGGAACGCGAGTTCAAGCATCCCTGGGAAACCCACGATGAACACCCGTCATCGGGCAGTTCACCGCAGGGGAAAACCCAGTGACACCAACATAACCACTACACGCACATAAAAACCACAGGCTGATCAAAGTTTTTATGCTCACGCAGGAGCTGAATACCACACACACCACCAGACACCAGGAACCCCCAAAAGGTAAATCCGAGAGAGATGAACCGCGATCAGGAGGAAACGGGATGTAGCGGAGCTTCTCTTCTGCCATCCGCATTTTTCAGTTGCACCCTCCCCCTGGCGCCGCGCAGATACGCATCATGTTCGAGGCGTTGATCCTCAGCATCTTAGCTCCACGCTCCATTGCTTCACGATCTTCGCCCCTCATCAGACCTGCCCAATATGTGATATAACCACAAGCAACATAAATCACGTTAAAAGGGGATCCCAACTTCTTGAACTCAAACGTGGTTCTGTTTCGGCAATTCCACATAGCCCAGCAAAGGGCAGCTAAGCCAAAAGTATAGAACTTCTCTCCCTATGGAAGGAAGCTATAGCACCGGGAAAAATATTGCCAAATGTTATTCGGACAGCAGTCCGTACCCAACACGCATCCCACAGTCCTCCACATGACCCTAGCAACCGGGCATGTGAAGAAGAGATGTTGGGATGTCTCCCTGTTATCACAAAAGGAACAGGAGGGATTCCCCCGCCAATTTCGCCTCCTCATCACATCCCTGGTCAGAATAGAATATTGAAAAAGTTGCCACAAGAAAATTTGAATCTTAAGCGGGATTTTGGCTTGCCAAATCCATTTGTAGTTACACCCAGCCAAGTTTCGTTCCAGGTATTCATATATGGATTTGGTAGAGAATTTGTTCTTCCTCCCCAAGGACCACACAATTTGGTCAGGTTCGTCAGAGATCGGCCATAGATGTACCACATTACTCATATTCCTCCACTGCTCCAGCAAGGGAGGATGGAGGCGCCTTCGAAAAAAGTTATCATCTACACCATTCTTAAACTTAGCGACCGTAATCCCTTGATCGTTACAGATGTTGTAAAGCTCAGGGAATTTGACACACAAGGGAGTTTCACCATCGATACAATCATCCCACACTCTTGCCAAGTTACCAGATTTCAGTACTACCTTTCTACCCGCCAGGTAGTGTTCTTTGACTTTCATAATAGACTTCCAAACAGGGGAGTCTCCAAATTTAGTCTTAACCGAGATCATCGTATCTTTTTTGAGGTATTTAGAACGGACAATGTCTTGCCACAGCCCTTGCTATGTTTCCAGCTTCCACCACCACTTAGTCAGAAGGCTAATGTTTTGTCTATGCAAGTCTTTCACCCCCAGGCCTCCTTTATCCTTGGAGCGGCAGATTCTAGACCATTTAACCAAATGATATCGTTTTCTACCCTCATGTTCTTGCCAAAAGAAGCGTTTACGGTGTTTATCAAGTTTCCCAATCACCTTTTTTGAGAAAAGAAACATAGACATATAATAAAATACTATACTGGTTAGAGATGCATTAAGGAGAATCAAACGACCCCCCGAGGAAGCTGCATTCCCTATCCAGTTTTCACAACATTTGAGAAATCTCTCATCTAAGAAATCCCAGTCTAAACTGCGCAACGTGGAGTAGCCGACCGGCACCCCCAGGTACTTCATGGGGAAGTGTCCAATGTTGTAGTTAAACAGCTCGGAGTAAAAGGCAATTGTCTCATCATCTCCTCCTACACAAAGAACCTCACTTTTCATGAAATTAATTTTCAAACCTGACATAAGCTCGAACATGTACAGAAGAAGTTTAAGGTTTATAGCTGCATCTTTGTCATGCTCGAAGCATATGACCGTGTCATCCGCGTACTGTAATATTGCCACCCCACCCTCTATCAGGTACGGAGCAAGCCCGGTAAGCAGCTTTTCTTTCTGAGCATTGAGGATCATTTTCAAAAGGGTTTCTACAACAATATTAAACAAGAAGGGGGAGTGGGGATCACCTTGATGGACCCCTTTGTGACTTTGGAAGTAGTGTCCATTCTCATTATTGAGTTTAATACTCAGGGTACCATTCCTAAGGATCTTATCCACCCACCCACACCAGGTAGGCCCAAAACCCCGATTGCGATGACATTCGATAAGGAAGTCCCGATTTATCTTGTCATACGCCTTTTCAAAGTCCAATTTTAACACCACACCAACTTTCTTCTTATGGTGTGTGTGATGCAGCACTTCGTGCAACGTAAGGACCCCATCCATAATGTTCCTATGTTTGACAAAGGCATTTTGGTGTTTACTAATCAGCTTGTCAGTAAAGATGGCCACCCTATTGTCGAAGACCTTAGTAATGAGCCTATAGGGGCATCTGAGCAGGCAGATAGGGCGATATTGCTGAATTTTTTTGGCCCCATTCAGCTTGGGAATCAAGGTGATAATGCCATAATTCAGCCGAGCTACATCCAGGGTATTGTTATGAAAGGCTTCAAACAATCGCATTATATCTTTTTTGAGGAAATCCCAGCAGTGTTTATAAAATTCCGCCGGGATATTGTCAGGTCCAGGGGCCCTATTACTTTTCATACCAAATAAGGCCTTTTTTACTTCTTCTTCTGTGAACACACTTGTTAGGATGAGATTATCATCTTCAGTAAGCCTTTCGTCATTAGACCAGGTTTCTGGGGAGAGGTGGAACAGATTTCCACTGGCTGGGCCAAACAATTCTTTATAATAGGAAGTGGCATGAGCCAAGAGCTTCTTTGTGCCTTCTATAACCATATCCCCATTAGTGAGCGAGTGAATGGTGTTTTTCCTCTTTTTTCCATTAGTTATAAGATGAAAATAGGCTGTATTGTGATCCCCTTTGAGCAGCCATCGCTCATTCGAGTGCTGAAGCCAAAACAGCTCTTCTTCAGCACGTATCTCGTTAAGCTCTGCGCACAAGGTGGTCCTTTTCTCATAAGTTTTAGAATCCAGGGGGCCACATTCCTCTAATTTTTCTATCTCTTCCAGCTCTTTTTTAACCCATTTCTTCCTTTTTCTGGCATGGCCGAAGAGATGGGAGCCCCAGCCTTTAAAGTATTTTTTATACGCTTTAGTTTTATATTTAGAATATCAATAGGGTCCTCAGATTGCACAGGTTGCTCCCAAATGGTCTTAGCTTTTTTGTAAAAATCCTCATTCTTTAACCAGCTGAGTTCAAATCTGAACTCACGTTGGCGCATGGGACTTCTATTCATTGGGTTAGTCATCAACAACAACGGGTTGTGATCAGAAACATCTCTAACTAGTTTACGAACTGCAACCAGTGGGAATAGACCTTCCCAATCAAAGCTCATGAGCACTCTGTCGAGTTTCTCGAGCGTGGGATGTCTCTGTTTATTGGACCACATGAATCTGCCTCCTCCCATGTGAATCTCTCTAAGGTTTAATGCCTGGATGATAGTGTTAAATGTGTCCATATGATGAGACCTATGGAGAGACTTGTTCTTATCACTACCATCCCTTAAAATGTTTAAATCACCGCCAATTATATAGGGGGTTTTAATATTGCTACACACCGAGGCAAGTTCATCTAGGAACTCATCTCTCTTCTCCTCTTGAGCTGCCCCATAAACCACTATAAGGGTCCAGACACACTTGAGTTTAGTGTCAGAGACCGTGGCCTGTAACATATATTTCCCTGCCTCCCAAGACATTTTTTCCAAGGTTTCTTTTTTGATCCCACAAAGGATCCCACCAGATTTACCAGTGGAAGGAATCCAGTTCCAACTGAACCTTTCGAAGGGGTCAACTTTCCTAAGATATTTAGGAGTAAAGTTATCTTTCTTCGTTTCTAGGATGCCCATAAAGTCGAGGGAGTGGTCTCTAATGATATCAGAGAAGCAGGTAGTCCTCCCTCTTTTTCCTGCCCCTCTGCAATTCCAAAATAGACCGTTCATTCTTTCTTTTTTCTCCCTTTTCTGCTGAAAGCGCTACTAGGAGGCTGAGTAGAGCTTCCAGCATCATTTTGCAAGGCTACCCCATTTTTTTGACTCCTGGTGACCGGTCTAGCTATAATCACCTTAGGTTTCCTCTCCCTCTTCTTCCTAGACCGCACTACTGTAAAATGTTCCTCATCCACCTCATTCTCCTCTTCCCATCTCATTTTTAGAGGTGTCTGATCCCCTTTCCCGTTAGTAAGAATCATTTTATTACTAATAGCATCATGCTTATCAACATTGTCTACGTTTTTTTCCATGTTTCTACAATTCTCAAGCTCTCGGAGGATATCCACACTAGTAAAATCATTGTCAGGAATATTAATACCCATTTTAACAGCTCTGAGAATAAGTCAGGATCGGACAAAGCATCAAAAGAGTTAAGATTGTGTGATATACCTTCCAGATCTCGTTTTTTAGCTATAGCTATAGCTTTTTCATCCACCCTCTCCATCTTGTTCTGGGCGTTGCGTAGGCTGAAACGGAGATTTTCTTCCGTAACCAGCGGAGGAGCAGCCAGCACTTCGTGCTCCATCTCACCCTCAGGCGATTCCACTCTGTATTCATTAGTGATTATCGCACCATCACAGCAAGTAGTAACACCACCCACCTGCTGAGATTTTTTCACAACATCAGAGTAAGATTTTTTAAGTAGGTTTTTACTACTATCTGCAGGAATCTCAACAGGAGGTCTTACTTTTTCCTGAGCCATCTCAAAGGCCATGGTGTCAATGAGGAGTGTGTTGTGCATCGAATCATCTAAATCAGTACTCTCTTGAGACTCCCGAATTGGGTCTGATTTATCTCCATGGGGAATGTAGGGAGATTTCCCTCCAAGCCCATGTGATAGGTCAGCTTTCTGAGCTCCAGGAGTCATAGAGGGAACATTTCTTCTTTCAGTGCTGTTCATATTAGGATTAGTAGGGGCTTGAATCTTTTCCTTCTCCCTTTTTGGGTCTCTCACCAGGATCTGGTCCATCTCATAGTAAAAGTTATAGAAATGATCTCCCAGTACAGCTTCAGCTACAACAGGGATCTTATCAACATTTCTACATCCTATCCTAACCCGGGCAGAGGCCGGGCGGTGTAGGGTAGCTGCATCGATTTCCAGAGGGACCCCGACCAGAGAAGCCACATATGCCAGATTCCTTTCACTTCTTTTATCAAGAGGAACATTGCTCACTTTAATCCATGCCATTTCCATCACCCCCTTAGCCCCAATTGCAGAGGACCAGCGCGTAGCATGGATCACTGCCCCACTGGTTTTAAGGGTGACTTTTCCAACATAGCAAATCTGTGCAACTGCACGAGGATTAGGGAAACGAACAACAAACACCCCCGGTCCTATTGCATGAGCAGAGCATCTCCATCCAGTAGCAAGATAAGCATTTAAATCTAGTTCCATTTGACGGGTAGAGGTTTCCCCTTCCACTATAGTGACAACAATGTTGTTGGCCCTCTCCTTAATCTGATTAGCAGTACAAGAGTCATGAATGTAGTAAAATCCCTGCCCCTTAGATTGAAATGCGCACATAGGTGCCATACACTCCCAAGGAAGAAATTCCACACACACGGATGCCAGATGGCCTAGCTTACTACATCTCTCACAATAAGCCTGAGGGCATCGAGTAGGTGGATGATCATGAGACTTGCAAATAGGACAGGCATCAAGTTTCTTAGGAGGAGGTATCTGAGTAGGGTTTCTTCTTCCCTGAACCTGACGAGGAGAAGACGCAGCCTGTCGTCCAGTAGTGGTATCACCTGAGCCCGCTGAAGCCTGGGTCTTCTGCACCCAGATCCCACCCTCCTGGGACTCATTGCGGCCGGTACCTACCGCCTCATCCCAGCGCGAGGTATCTCCCGACCCCGGCTGGATCATGGCGGAGGTGTTGTTGGAGTGGTTGCCTCCATCTTCGCGACGCCATGAGAACTTGTTGCGGTCTCCTCCTCGGCCGTTGCCGTGGCCGCCATGGCGCCCTCCTCCGCGATCCGAGCGGCCACCGTTGCCACCTCCGCGCCTCTCTCCCTGGAATCCGCATCCCGCCTCATTCGCCATGGGCGGGGTGGCTGCGACCGCCGCGAACGAGCGAGGGTCACCCCCAACCTTGCCCTCCCACCACTCAAATGTTTCTGGATTTCTGGATCTAGGGTTCTTCGCCGCCGCCCAGAAGTGGGAGAAGGAGACCTCTAGGTCAAGGATCGGGTGGGGAGGGGATTTTATACCAGTGCTGTCGCCCGCGGGGGTGGGGTGGATTGCCCCCACGTGTTGCACATCCGCCATTGACGGGTTGTTGGTGGGGTTTGGGTGCGCTCCGGTTCGGCTCGGTCCTGTTGTGCGCAGATCCGCCCGGCTTCCGTTTACCGCAGCATCATGTCTCATACCGCCCAGCACCTCCGGCGCGGTGGTCGTCGGCGGGATTCGATCCCGCACCTTGGCGAAGTGACAGGGGAAGGAAATCATGTCGCCGATGTCAATCCCTTCCCCCTCACGGAGGAAGCGCGCATCGATCGTGACACCACGCGTATCCACGAGGACAAGGCGGAGCGCATCGTGTCGCTGAACAAGCACACCATCGCTGAGGAGATCGTGCGTGCTAGAAGGTCGGCGGCGTACGAGACTCGCCAACGTGTGTTGGGCTTGCCGCCATTCCCTCCGCTCGTGCTCGCCCTCATCGTGTCGGGCAGTGTGTCGCCAGCCTACAATCAAATTGTTGGTTGTCGCTTGTAGAACAATCTGTACTTTCTGGTTATTGCGTCCTTCTGCCCACTTAGGATAATTAGAGAGAGGCTAGCCACTTCATTATTATAACTGCTCCGCACTTGCATCGCTTCATGGACAATATAGAAATGTTTTAAAACGTCTTCTATTTGTTATTGTTATTTTGTCAGAAGAATTGATAATGAAATGTTTATTGATCTCTTCGTCACATCGAGTGATACAACTGTGGCTCACTCCGGCATCTGCACTCGAAAATGCACACAACCAAGCAATAATCACTTTACAAAATGTGGAATATAAAAAAATGACTAAAAATCTATGAAGTGCCTACCCGAAGATTACACCCTCATCCCCATTCATGCTAGATGATGAGCTCCTTACTATTTGCTCAAGGCCAAGCCTCACCCGATAGTCATATCCCACTCCTCTTTTCTCTTGTATTCATTGTTTGCTAGTGTTCATGGTCTTTGTAAGTTGTTCTCCTTTGAACAAGGATAGTACACCTCGTCCATGCTCAACGCACGCACCAGACATGCCATGGACACCTGCACACACGACATGCGTCATGGACAGATACGTGTGCGCCATGCCTGGGCCATGTACGTACACACGCAGACACCAACTGCCCTTGGCACACAAGCACGAGCGCACATGCCTCACAAACGCGCACTCCTAACCATGGCCGTGCACAGCGAAGCATGGTTGCACATCAAATGTGACCATGCGTGCACAGAGTCCGGACAAGGTTCCACCCGCTGTGTGACTGGGTGAGCCGCCGGCGGTGACTTGATTCTTCAACTACTTCATCAGATGCACGGTGTTGTTGGCCTTACTTGCGTAAGGCATGCCCCTGGAGCTCGGATGTCAATGAATAAACTACCACGCGTGATTATTCCGATGGATTATACTTCTCCACGACTCATGTGATTATTCCTATGGGGATCGATGCACCATGACATTCGATCATGTCGTTTTCCTATTTATTATATGTTTTCATAATCACGCGCGTAAAAATAGGCCCTTAAAATGCAAAGGAAAATACATCATATATTAAAATATGCATATGGTGAGATTTTAAAAATGCAACGCTGGGTTTTTTAAGACAAAAGAAACAGATAGCATAATCCTGAAGGTGAACATATCAGTTGCATAATTCCACGGAGAAAGATAAAGAGAACACACATCACTAACAGCATGTCTAGTGATTTTGGTAGCACCAGATTTATTAAGAGAAATAAACAATGACTACTCTTCCCTTGATCACTTTATTGGGGACGTCACCTCAGCATCATCCACACTGTCCTCACTCAAATCGTCTAGTGGAGTGCTATACTTTGTAATTGCAACATCCTCGTTCTCCGGGAAATGAACTACATCCTCCACTCTGGAAACTCACGTACTTCAAGTCAAAAGTATCATGTTTCTTCTTGCATAACTTCTCAACATGCTCCAATTTTGTTAAGCTGACTTAGACATCTCCATTAACATCAAATGCGGAAAAAAGATTATTTATGAGACTCCCGACCACATGCATCACGATGAAGCACTTGTCGTCGGAACGTGGTTCCACATCAATTTCAAAAACATTACTAACCGGCCCAACTTCAATCTCTAGCTGCATAATGGTGGCCATTGGCAAGGTGACTCTCACATGCTCCGCACTACAAATGAAAGGAAATTTACAATGTTGCGAAGTTAGCGAACACGAAGCATGTAACTTTTTTGTATCTTATTAAACAAATGTATCATCAAAACTAGTAGCATATGCACATCTTCAATCGATATTAGAAGTAAGACAAGGAAATTTATCACACATATACTAAAATCACCAAAACTAAATAAATCAAACTGTGCAATCCCTACAAAATTTCTCTTTTCACCTAAAGGGAGGTTCGCAAAAGATATCTTGAAAAAATACAACAGATTATGTTGTTGTCATATTAATACATGTCAGTCCCAGAGGACAAAACCAGAATAACTGAACACAATTCTTCCTTTTTAATTGATGAAGGTTTTGACAAAAATCTCTAGGAACTCCATGCATCCACAATTTCCACGATAAGAGATAGAAAATACTAGTTCAATACTTGATCTATTCTGCAAATGAACAATGAAGAGTTTGTCAAGAATACGTACGAACTGAACGAACCCAAAAACAACTCGATACACATAGAAAAAATTATATATCTATTATAAAAAAATAAACTATGAAGGGTTTGAAAGCATATGGAGTAACGGAACAAACAAAAAAACACCGTGATAAAAAAATAGAAAATTATAGATCTATTCAAAATATAAACAATGAAGGGTTTGAAAGCATATAGAGGAACTGAATCCATCTAAAAACACATGATAAAAAAGGATTGAAAATCTTAGATCTATTCTGAAAATGAAGGGATGAAGGGTTTAAAAGAATTTGTAGGAACAGGATGCACCGAAAAACACCACGACAAAGGATAGAAAATGCTAGATCTATTCTGAAAACAAACAATGGAGATTTTGACAAATATCTTCAAGAACAAAATGCACTTAGAAGAACCATGACAAACGATTGAAAATCCTATATCTGTTGTGAAAAAGAATGATGGAAAGTCCACAGTAGGAACCAAACTCAACCAGAAACACCAGAGTGATGGAAGGTCCACAGTCGTCTGTTGTAGAAAAATCCTAGATCTATTTGGAAAACGAATTAAATGCCAATCTTCTGTATGAGAACAAACGAGTGTACTCCACAGAAAAAGTTGGGATAATATTGGATCGGAAAAACAATCGTATCGATTGTACAGACAACCTCACGAGCAAGACTGCAGAAAAGTTGGCAGCAGATAGAACGTAAAATAACAGAGCACAAACCCCATAATCAAGCATGGGAGTACCTAGAACTCATCTAGATGAGACGTAATTTTGTCTCGTTCACCTAGAAAACAAGAAGAGATACAACCCACGTCAGCACACACGCATCTTATAACATCATATCCAATGGTTATAAAAGGTGAATGAGGCCAAATTAAATCTTATCTAGATGAGTTCTAGCAAAACTGATCAAGCATTTCCTTTTTAATTAAAATAGTCTGCCCCGTGGCGTACAGTATGGAACCAGATCCAGCAAGATTACGTGCTTGCGCGAACCAACCTGTGGTTGAGATGGTTAGATGGACAGTGGTATCCCAACCCATCAGGGTTCAAATCCTGGTACTCGCATTATTTCTGGATTTATTTTAGGATTTCCGGTGATGCGCTTTCAGTGGGAGGAGACGTTTCCGTCGATGACGAGGCGCATAGGGGTAGGGTGTGCGTGTGTGCGTTCATAGAGGTGAGTGTATGCGCGTGTATATGAGCGCTTATGTCTGTACTGATGCTCAAAAAAAAAAGATTACGTGCATGCAAACGGGCCAAAGTTGCAACTTACCTTTTCTTTTTCCCTCCTCGAATCCGTACCATCGTCGACTGTTAGGTGTATAATAAGTACGCACTACTACGCCCCGTCCGTTAGTTCTCACGTTGTGATGTGAAGGATTGTGGTGGAGGCCAGATGGCATGTCTTGGTGTCTATATAAAGCCCAGCCGGTTGGAACAAAATGGCAAGTACTGATAAGGATTAGAATTTTGGGAAGGCAACAGCCCAGGACTTTTGGGGCTGAGGCAAAATGAAACATTGCCGATTTAAAGGGAAATCTTATTTTAGAAAGAGGGAATGACAGGCCTATCAAACAAGAAAATGGAACGCATGAAAACAAGCTATGAGTTACCAATAAACACATTTCTACCCTAAAGAGGTTACTTTCTCCATAGCCGTGAAACCTTCATAGTCATATGCTTTGCTTTCTCTACCCTCCCGTCATATGCTTTGAACCCAATATCTTAATACATTTTTACTATGGTGCAAACAAATAACTTCTACTATAGATATTACGTTCTCATCGTGCGCCCGACCGGCCGACTAGTTTGATGGAGAGACCCGGGAGAGATGCATCTCCTCGGTTGCATGGAGATTCGAAAAGAGATGTCTCCCTTAGAAAATCATACACGTACCACGGTGCCAGTACAAGGCATTGATATAAGTCTCTCACATTTGTGCTATAAATACCACTGTTATATATTCCCTCCGTCCCATAATATAAGATGTTTTTGAAAACTAACATAGCTTGCAAAGATGTCTTATACTGTGGGGCGGAGGGAGCATCATTTATGCCCATTACACACGATATATGTGCCAGATAAATGGTGACAAAATATCACAAAACATATGAAATTCACACAATTTTAACTGAGTACAAAATAAAGTACAATTGCTGAAAAAAACAACGACCAAAGAACAATACAATGACTACTTATGTAAGCGGACATTCCAGTCCTTTGCGTTCCGCATGGATGGCATGAACCAGATAGGGGGGCATCGCGCCCGAGCTTGATTGCTGGTAAGTTCTACACCTAGTGCAAGATCTTCATTCAAGCTAAAACGGCATAGGTCAGGAAAGTCTCCATTCCAACTCCTAATGCGTTCATGCATACTGAAAATGCATCCATGCTTCATGAAGGGAAGGTCCTGGGCATCATGTACAGATGGTGGCATTTCAATCATCAGTGGATAATTCATGCCAATGAACAGAGAGTATGCTCCAAGATCATGCTTCCTTTCCCAGTGAGCCCCAGCAAGATTTCAGACCATGCCATTCAACTGGAACACAAGGCAGCGCATTGTTCCATATGAGCGCAGTCCTCGCTCCAGATATGGACTCTCGACCTCTTCCCCTGTTACGACCCCACGTGTGTGGACCAATAACATAGTTTGATTGTCATTTATGTCAGGTACAAGATTCCAGGAGAGAGGCATGAGGTGCTGTCCGTCGATGATAACAGGCGCCGGGATTTTCCGAGGAGCCAAGTTCATTCCTGCCCAAAAGCCGTTCATCATATTAGTTGTGTGAATTGCAATGGTTCCTAAAATGTGATCAATATAGTTGAGCTTACCGTACGAGAGCTGCCAAACGAAAACAGACCCCTCGTTTGTCAGCGCAAAGATCCGTCCGCCATGAAGAACAGCATCTTCATACACAAAAGGGAACATGAGGTCCGACCTTAATAGTTTCCACCCGTCGGAGGTGAAACCACCCTGGCGATGGCAATCGAGATGTCGAACACCGCGATCACAGTGTAGTTGCTATAGCCGGCCTTCTTGGATGGTGCATCAGCGATAGCTATCTTCTTCAGCTTTGCCCTTGCTTGATCAAGGTGGAATTGCACGCTGTCTGGCAAGTCAACCAAATCAAACCCTATGCTGGAAATGGGCGGAAGTGGCGCAGTGACAGTAGTGTACACATTGTGCAGTTCAATATGGCCAGCATCCCCGACATACGCTAGCCAGTCACCGTTAGCACCAACCCAGCGTTTGTCAGGAGTAGACGTCAAGCGTGCATGCAGCGCCGGGGCATCCAGAGGCATGAGCGTACATCGCGTACCTTCCTGTGGCACCCCGATCAGCCACGAGAGATCATACTCGAGCACGCATGGTAAATCAAGCGGCATGTCAAGGGATATTCTAGGAACGGTCTCCAGAAGGACGGTGCAAGTACCAGCAAGTCGAGCACGACTAAGCACGTCAATCCGAGACGTTATTATTTGCAGGATGTCCTCCTGCATGTTGGCCCATCTTTGCTGGTTGCCGTTCGTCGCCTCCAACTTTGCCTCGCGGGCCTGTAGCATGTTGGCATTCCGGCTAGGCGACATGGGAAGAGGGATTGGCAAACATTAATAAGACATGTAAATTCTAAAGGAATTTGGTAATATTAAGGCATGTCAATTAGAATGGAAAGAACAATGGATAACCGGAGATAAATTACTCATTTGAAATGTGTTTGACAAACATCTCCAACAACCAAATGCATGTACAAACACCTTCAATTCTTAAAAAGAAAACGTAGAGACCTCATCAGAAATGGTATACGAAATTTGAAATGTGCTCTGGAAATGATCTTTAAGTGTCCATTTGTAGCGTTAAACAACACAATTCTTTTTTAAAATTTTCTGCAAAACTCCATTCTTCAAAGGCGTGAACTTCACAAAAAAAGGTGGGGTTATATTTGAGATGACACATGATATAATACATCTCAAACCCATAAAACATGTCGGAATCTGATGGCATACAGTACGAAAACAGAATCCCATTAAAAAATACAAACGGAAACGAGCGGTAATACATGTGATTGACATGTATTATATCGTAAGAACAAAAGTAGACTACGAATGATTAACTGGCAAGAGCTGCAGCATACCGTGGCCGGCCGCGTATGGAGTTCCTTCTCGACCGTCGAATCCGAGCCATCGTCAGGTGTATCACGATACAGCTTATAAGTACTACGTGGCCGTTGTGGCTTCTCAGGCTGTGATTGACTGGTGGAGGCCAGAAGGAGGTGATGGTTTGTCAGCCAGGCCAAAAGGACGGCTTATATAAGCTAGCCCGTTGGAACAAAATGGCAAGTCTTGATACTATAGATAAGGATTAAAATTTTCGATTTTGGAAGGAGGAATGTGAACGCGTTCGGGTTTACGCCTTGAGTTATATATAGAGGTAAACGTGGATGATATAAGTCTATTTTCTCATGTATGAATGCGGTTGATTTAACCTCCTTGCTATATATGTGATCGTGGTTTATTTTACTTTCCATATATGCAAAACTTAGAGTGCCGACAAAGATGCTCATACATACGCACATTTACTCACCCTTATAAATGCACGCACGCACGCACGCCCTATCCTTATGAGCACCTTCGAGAGACTAAGCCGACACATCATCTTGAGATTGAGGAAGTCGCCACAGTCGTCTACCTAGTCAACGGGAACGTCTCCTCCTACTAAACCCACATCATCAGAAGGTCTGAAATGAATTTAGAAAAATGCAAGCACCAATATCAAGTGTAGATCTGAACCCTCGTGGGCCGGGGATAGCACCGTGCTCCTAGCCATCCAACACATGCTGGTTAGTGGTCGGTTCCTGAGCATATAACTTGTTATCGAAAGACAATCAGTGACTCCCTGGAGGGGAAAAATAAACACTAGAAAAATGCATAACATTATTATAACGCCATAGACATAAGAAAAATGCATCCTAGCTAATAAAAATGCATAGCTTTGGTCTTATATGACTTTACTTTTGTCGGTGTTTTTTCATGTGTGTGTGAGTTGGTGTATGTTGTGTGCATCTTAACTATATATGCAGAGGCCTGGTGTCTGCTCATTGCGTTATGTATGTTCTTGATGCTCCATTTTGAGCTAAAAAAATCTACCATTCGTCGAAAAAGATAAAAAAAGACATAAGAAAAAAATGCAGCGAAAGCAATCCAAGTGACACTAACACTATTTGGCCCATGATGACCAATGGCAGCACATAGACACTGTATTGCCATTAGCAATATCTTTCACATGATTTGACGAATATTAAACTTGTTTTTTTCTGGGTTTCTCGTGCCGAGAAATAGTGGGAGTACAGGTTGCACGGTTGTATTGCACCATGCAACAGATGCTAAACTACGTTGGGAGCACAACTGGCGCTACATGGGAGTACATTATATGGGAGTTGCATCGAAAAAAGGTTCAGCCAAACCTAAATGGGTCTACTTCCAAAGATCTTCACGTGCCAATCGCAAAGATGAAAACAGCTCATAATTTCGACACTCGATTCGAGATTATTCCACTTTGAAAAGTTGGACCCAACAAAAAGAGCACAAGCAACCCACCCATTTGCCTCCCATGAGAAAAAACATCGAAAACTCTCTGGTGGCGACAACTGGCGTAAATGCATTGAGCCACTTGTTGCCACCAAAGAAGTTTGAAAGTGACCTTTGGAGGTACCCCTTAATGAGTTATTTCGAATAAAACATGTCTTCAAATTATCATTCTACTTAAAACACATGAGGACATATTAAGAAAATCGGCCCACTGTGCAAAAAACATTAAAATGAAATACTTATCAAGCGAGAGAAAACAACTTGCACTATGACACATAGTGGAATTGAGCCCATTTTACGCCCGTGGGCTGCCTCCTTACTAGTTGACTTGACCCCATTGAGCTCACTCCTTACTAGTAAATAAAACTATCCTACTGGCAGTACAACCAGCAACATGCTATGGATATGGATCGCGGATCATTACCACTAGATGGGCAGTGCGATGTGGCGGAAGAAGAGTCGTGGCAGCGCGTTACCAGAGTCATCTCCTCCACACGTTGTCCCACATAGCCTATCAGACCCCATGAACAGGTTCGTCGGAGCATCGCAAGTGAACTTCCTCTAACGATATCCTCTCGTGCAGGAGGAACACCCGTGTGGCGCACTGCTAGGTTCGATCGCATATCCGGTAGCATGTGGAGGTGGCTAGTTGCAACACATGCAAAGCCCTAATGACAAATGCCGAAGCGATCAACTGAATGCGTGTGTCGCACCTCTACTATATATCGGCATCCACCGCGGGCTCAACACATGGGCCCCACGTGGATCCTAAAATCCAAAGTTTGTTCGACCTGGATCCGAGTACGAGTAGGACTGTAGGATCATATCCGACTCACCAAGTCGGTTCCGGCTTTACAGATTCCTTCCCTTAAGAGCGGGACCCCTTAGGGAATCATCCACTTGATATCTAGCAAAGCGTGTCGACTTTAAGTGTCTAATGAAGTAGGTTCGATGAACCTGTACAACGTGCCACACTTCTGCTCCTTTCGCTTCATGACATATGTTATCGTGCTCATGGCAAGTCACTCATCCTTGTTGTAGCCCGCACTCTTTCTCATTCCAGTGATGATGACCTCAAACCGGATTATCTCATTTTGTAGCCCGGACTCTTTCTCATTCCAGTGATGCTGACCTCAAACCGGATTATCTCATAGTCCTTGTCACATGGCCATACTTATCCAGGTCGGATCACATAGGGGTCCAGAGTATATCTATCCTAATCGGAGGGGCAAATCCCATTTTGCTCAACCATGCCTCGCGGCATGGGTCAGGACAAGCCCCAAGCCTACCTTTATAACCCAGTTACGGAGTAGCGTTTGATCTGCCCAAAGCAGGTCTATCACCATCCCGAGTCCATGTGCCAACTTAGGTCTTAGGATACATAACCCATGTTGTACAAGAGACTCACATATGACCTATCTTCGCGTCTCATAGTCGGCTCTATCCGACTCACACCTTATCTGGACTCGGATCCGACTATGTTGAATTTGACTCTAGATCTTTCTGAGTCCATATTATCCATCTAGCATCCAATGCTACATGGCTAGTGAGACTAAGCCATCCACCGTGTCATATGCTAGTCTAGCCGACTGCTTGTCCACACAACCCTTTGAATAGTCTCACAAACAAGCCGCGTACTTGTTGATACACATCATTTATAATGTCGAAGGACTATATTGATTCATGAACATACATATGAAATATCATCATACATGATTGCCTCTAGGCCATATCTCCAACAAATGTCCATTAGTTGATTCACAAAGTTATGCACCATCCAGAGACAAATCTGGAGTATAATAGTCTACGGGTCCTATTAATAAGCGTAACAACAAGGACTTTTTAATTGCCACTGTTAAGCTTCATGCACTAGCCAACGCAACTAAAAGTGTGAACTAATGGAAAGAGCTAGGCAATTCGCATCTACACTTCAACACCCCCTTTCAGGTGTGACGCGGAAAGTCAACACGTGAAAAGATTGAGGGGTATGGCTCAAGAGGCCTTCAACACCCGCTTTCACGTGTCTCCGTCGTATCTACTTTTCCTAACACTTTTTCTCTTGTTTTGGACTTTAATTTGCATGATTTAACTGAAACTAACCCGGACTGATGTTGTTTTCACCATAACTATCATGGTGTTGTTTCTCTGCAGAAATAAAAATTCTTGGATCTAGACAAAACTTTTTGGAGAATTATTTCAGAATAAATAAAAAATTGGAACCAAGAACCACCGGAGGGGGGCCCTGGCTGACCACAAGACACTAGGGCGCGCCACCCCCTCCAGGCGCGCCTTGGTAATTTGTGGGCCCCTCGGGGCTCCGCCGACCCTAATTCCAACTCCACAAATACCTATTTTTGGAGAGAAAAATAAGAGAGGAAGTTTCATCGTGTTTCACGATACAGAGCCGCCACCACCTCCTGTTCTTCATCGGGAGGCCCAATCTAGAGCCTGTTTGGAGCTCCGTAGAGGGCAATCTTCGGTCTTCGTCATCACCAACCCTCTTTCATCACCAATTACATGCAACCCAACGGGAGTGAGTAATTCCTTCGTAGGCTCGCTGGTCGGTGAGGAGTTGGATGAGATTCATCATGTAATCGAGTTAGTTTTGTTAGGGCTTGATCCCTAGTATCCACTATGTTAAGAGATTGATGATGATATGACTTTACTATGCTTAATGCTTGTCACTAGGGCCCGGATGCCATGATTTCATATCTGAACCGTTTATGTTTTCAACATTATATCTATGTTCTAGATCCGATCTAACAAGTCATATGCACCTGCTATGTATTATGTTCCGTAAACCCTAGGGTGACAGTAATTGGGATACTTTCCGATGATGACCGTAGTTTGAGGAGTTCATGTATTCACTATGTGTTAATGCTTTGTTCTGGTTCTCTATTAAAAGGAGGCCTTAATATCCCTTAGTTTCCTCATGGACCCCGCTGCCACGGAAGGGTAGGACAAAAGATGTCAAGCAAGTTCTTTTCCATAAGCACGTATGACTATTTACGGAATACATGCCTACATTATATTTATGAAGTGGAGCTAGTTCTCTGTCGCCCTAGGTTATGACTGCTATATTATGAATATCATCCAAAGAATCCACCGATCCAATGCCTACGAAATTTTCACATATTGCTCTTACTAAGTTACTATTGTTATTGCTACTGTTACAACTGCTATAAAATGGTTACTATTGCTACTGTTACCACTGCTATCAAAACTATCATACTACTATGCTACTAATCACTTTGCTGCAGATATTAAACCTCCAGGTGTGGTTGAATTGACAACTCAACTGCTAATACTTACAAATATTCTTTGGCTCCCCTTGTGTCGAATCAATAAATTTGGGTTGAATACCCTACCCTCGAAAACTGTTGTGATCCCTATACTTGTGGGTTATCGGTGGACAGAAAGGGGGCAATAACAATTTTTGGATAAATTGTGAAAGCCAGGACTTGAAGCTCAATTTTGTAGGATCTGATACCATGTTAAGTTTCGTGCACTAGTCAACGCAAACAAAAGTCCAAACTGATGGAAAGGGCTATGCTATCCACATATACAGTTCAACAACAACTCGGGTCATGTGCATTTGGAATCCTTTTTATTATGGTATGGCAAGGATAATCAAGGGGCTTGGACGACATCTTCCTACATTGGGAAAAACTAAAGAGTCTGCGACTCTCTGGGCTTGAAGACAAGTTGCCAAAATCAAGAAACCGTAGCAAGCTAAAGATGCTGGATCTTGAGATTGGCACTTTGAAGAAATATGTCATTGACTTCCTTCGCCAACAACCTACCAAAACAATGCATTCGTCGTCTTCAAGTCAAATAGCTTCAACTCCATTTTCATGTCAAGATGTGTGGGGAGCAGGTGGTCACCTTCTTAAAGGTGAAGATAGTCGAGATTGCTTGCAGCAGGAGTGAGTTACATGTATCCTTGAATCAAAATCGATGAAGAATCTTAAGCTTCTCCAGATTCTTTACTCCAGTGGATCATATCAGCTTGGCGGCCTGAATAATCTATCTGCACTCAAGCAAATCTTTCTCAAGAGTACCAATGATGAAGCATCCATGAAACAATTTGCAAACCATCTTGCCAATCATCCAAAGAGCCCTACCATGAAGCAAGAGTAACTACCGCCATCATCTTGAACCCTCATTGTATCTGACTATCTGTTTGTCTGCTTCTCCTATTTGTTAAATCTCCTTTTGTTTGTATTCCTAGAGAGTCTTGGCGTTGGTGTTGCTATTAATCTTGATTTCCGGCCTGTTGACTCTGCTTATTCTAGATTTGTAACACTTTAGTATGCTCTAGTGTGTACTAAATCAAACGTCAACACAAGTGGAGGTGCCCATCTCAATACAATATGATTTGAAATGTATCACTCATACAAGGGAAATATGGTTTTTTAATCCGTAATCAGGAATTTATGTATTTTGTGAGGAGCTGGATGCATCCCTACAGATCTTCCAGGTTAGTTTTCAAACTCTTTTCAAATAATCATGGCAAGGATGATGAACCAGCCTTCACTTTTGCACTATGTCGTGTCTCTTTTGTATTGTATCTCGAAACTTTCAAATCTTAATTAATATACAGATGAAGTGCAACACCTTAACTATATTTTATCTTTGTTCTTATAATCACCTTACTCAGAAATCTAATAAACTAGATGATACCCCAAGCATTGTTGTGGATGGTTGCAATACATCTTATATTTACTAATTGGAGGCACCTTTCAAGCCATTTAATTAACCCACATCACCAATATTAATTCTAGCGTTGAATTAGAGAATTTACGGCCAAGATAAAATGAAAGTTGCGTCAAAAAGATGGTCAAGTACAAATGGATCTGTCACGTCTATAGGTAGTGGAAAAAAAGAGAAGTCTCCACCAATTAAAACTCCATCGTCTAGTAAAAAAGGATCTGTCACATCCACCAGTAATGAAAAAAAAGCCTCCACCCATGAGAACTCCACGATGTCCACGCTTAGTGGAAAAATAGAAACCTCCACAACCATGTTTTTGATCATGTACGCCCTCTCCAACCAGATTACGGATAGAAAAAAAATATGTGGACTAAAAAAACATCACTGAAGTCTCCTTCACTTAAAACAAATCTCAACTGTTGATGAACCACAATGGAGTCCGAGACCAGGTGCCGCACCGAGGATGAGGTTCCCTCGCCAGTCATCAGGAACAAGGTTTCGTATTGCAGTTATACTTTCCCTTATTCAGAATTCAATTTATCATAAATCTCATTTTGTTTTCTAGATGCTAGCTCATAAAATAAATCTCAACCTTCTATAATCCAGTACATTGTTTTTTGCGGTTGAGTACATTTTTTTCAAGGTAGATTGAAAGCAGAAGTTTGTTGACATGGTTTCGATCGAGATTGACAACCAGACAATATGGATGGCGCCACGCCTTCTTGAATCGCCCCTAACCTGGGGAAATCAAGGACGAATCCTGCATGTATTATTTGCTTTCCCATCTAAAAATGAGATACCGTGCGTTCCTATTTGCGAGCAGTCATGGCTCTGGAGCTGATACTGTTCTCCCCTCTCATCTGCAGACCTTCTTGCTGAGGCTACGTCAACTGGAGTCCGTGCGTTTATCGCGCTGTACTCGGCCAGGCAACGACAAACATGCATGTGGAGGTAGCAGTGTACGTAAAGAAAACGCAAAAAATCATAGAACGGTAACCAGCAACCGACCGAGAGAGCTAACAGATCCGCAAGCTTAATGTTAATTTTATGATCCTTCCAGCGGCTACCACCATCAACGTGGGGTTCACAAGATTCACAAGGATGCCCTATTTGTAGCTATTGCTTGGCTGTGGTTCATCTAACAATGTATCTGCAATTACCTCCACCTCCTCTTCCGATCTCACATCAAACGGAAGCTTCCTCGGCGGCAATGGCAGAGGCAGCACGCGCGCATGCTCCTGTACTATGGCAAGGTGGCTGCATCATCTCGGCCTACAGGTATCCCTAAATCCTAAGTATCATTAAGTTAGCAGCATATAGATGCAAGCGAATTAGTAATGATATAGGCCATCATGTATCCGTCATGCATATGCAGGCTGCCTACGTACATACGTGGGTTTCCATCAGTTTAAGGCTTTAAGCCGAAGACTCATCTTACAAAATAAAGCACAAGTCTAAAAGGCTCAGACAGTAACTGGCTCACGATGTCCTACATATATCAATGATCGTTGTCGGTGTCGGGCATCTACAACACCAGTTTCAGAACTAGCGTTTCTACTGAAAGATGTTTGGTGGTAGGAACAGACAGAAACGCAAGTTGGTGATGGACTAATGGTCAGTTTGTTTGTATGATATCTCTCACATGAGTTATCTCAATCACATAATTCACCACATGATTGCCATTGATGCCTGACATATATGCATGCATGTTCTTAACTTCTTATTCATCATATTCATGCACGTAGCAGTTTATGCTCTTATGTGTGGACTATCATATTGATCATATTCCCATTGATGGCCTAGCAATGATTTGTTACTAATGATAGAATCCCTTCTCAGTATATCATGCTATTGTATGAAAATACCTTCAAATCTCAAGTTCGCAAATATAGTATAACATTGGACAAAATATTCAAGACACCTATCTATGTAGATTATCTAATGGTCCAATCATAGGCATATGTATACAACATTACCCATGTCTTAGATTTCATATACATATTAATGCTGGAACTAAAATAAAGTACATAGATTCAATTTAATGAAGGGCACAAAATCTGATGTATGTATTTGATTTACACCACACGTAGTTGTGATTTTCTACACTTTAATGTTTATACATTTACATTTAGCTTATAATCTATATTTTGCTATTTTTCCATAATTATGTCTTGGCTTTCGTTAACCTTGGTCACATTTCTAGACAAGGATCAGTTGGCCAAAACTCAGCTATGTCAAAGTTAGATATGACTGAAATATGCTCTAAGTATGCATGCATCTGTACATGTCCAATAAAAAGACAAAATAAATACATCAAAGAAAGAGAAATGCATCACTATACAGTTAAATTGGATGGCAATATTCTAATCAGCGTGAGGGATCTAACAAATAAAACAATTTCCATGGGAATGTATCATCATGAAACAGTTTGTGAATGCATATGATTCTTTATTATCCTTCCGTGGTCTAATAAAACTTTTTTAGTACCAACATTTCAAACATTGTATTATCACATTTTCTCAAATATAAAATACAACTTTGTGGTCTTCAAACTGCTAGCCCGTGCAGGTGCACGGGTTGACGACTAGTTTCAATAATGGATTGTGTGGAATATAAATATTTAGATTAATAACATGTGAACCAAAACTAAAAATGCATACATCTTATTATATTTGATTATATTTAGTTATAAAATATTTATGAACTATTTAGATTAATAACATGTGAGCCAAAACTAAAAATGCATATGAATTATTGTATTTGATTGTATATAGTTGTAAAATAATTATTAAAAATGAGTAGAATAATTGAATGAAAAATATTTTTGTATGAATGGTTGTATGTGGTGGTGGGTCTTTTTCCCATGCATGGTTGCATGCTGAGGCGTCCCTTAACGCGTCCATTATTGTATGATGATGTGGCACACTTGTATGTTGAGATAAATAAGTTAGTGGAGATCAATCTGTTAGGTATACTAGCAAACATGTCTGTGCGTTGCAACGGGGAAAAAACGACATGCACCTAGCCTAATGAGCATGACTCAAGACCTTCTGCCCGTGCTCGCTACCATCGATCTCGCTCGGACAACCGCCTTACCCGGCACCCCTACCTAGGACTACATCTTTTTTTTTGCGGGTGAACCTAGGACTACATCGCTGGCACCACCGCCCGCGCTTGCTGCCGATTGCCTTGCCCGAACAACCACCTTAGCCTGCACCCCTACGGCCCTACCTGGCACTGCATCACTGGCACCACACCGCCCATGCCGAAACCTTGGACACTACTAGCCGATCAACTAAAGCAAAGCAACAATGAAGCGGATTATTTTGCTCTAAGTACTAATCCCCCATAAGCACCCTCTACAAACTTCTATGTACAAAGGAACATAAACAATTCATGCAACTATTATAGGCTCCATCATTTTTAGATAGTTAGTTTAGTCTAAGGTGTTCATCTGAAAATGTTTATGTATGGTTCTAATACAAAAAATGTGGAACTATCATGGGAGGGGCATAAAGATGACAATTAGCCTTTTGAGACTTTTTAAACAACGAGTTAATTTATGTAGATAAAAATATCAGAAACACATTGGGCTGATTACGTACGCTTAGTCCCATAATTTTGGCGCATACATCCTATAAATTTAACAGATACATCCTTTTGAATAATGTTTCATTATGCATGTTTGATGTCGCAAAATTTCATAATTCTGAAATCCTGTTCGTTTTTTTGTATTTTTGTAAAATTGGGTGTAGTACACCTGAGAGTAGAAAATCCACTCTCCTGTCCTACCAAAAAAATTATAGTATTTCTTTTTTGGAACTGTCAACAGGGGGAAAGGCTCCCCCACGAGTAGTAATGAAGGCACCCGTGCTATAAAATGATGGAAGAAATCATATGCTGCCATGACCTGTTCCTCTTACCTGAAAAGTACAGACATTTGCAGACACCATATGTCATTCTTGCTCATCTACAGAATAGCATGGAAAATATAGAATAAAAAATAAAAAAGTAAATCTAATTGGATACCGATGGGTAACAATGATCAAAGCTTCAAATAAACACATCGCAACCCTCCAGAAGAGGATAACTAATCAACAAACCCAGATTGTATGAGGAATTGAGGAGTGTCAGTATGTAGCTAAAAGGAAGAATAGCAGATACGGGAATTAACTTATAGCTGCTGTTCGCTCAAATTCCTCTATTAGTTCCACCTCCTCGTTTGGTGTTTGCATTGGCTCAGTATTAGGCATGGCCCCGCCTGAGTAGAGTAACCGCCGCTGCCGCTGCTTTGGCGTGCTCGTGCAGCACCATGACTGTGCTTTGTCGCCTCCACCACTCATCGGTGAACAACGCTTGAGGGCGTCGCCATAGCTGCTAGTCGTCGGTGAACAACGCTTGAGGGCTTCGCCATAGCTGCTAGCGCACCTACCGCCGTTGGCCGCACCTGAATGTGTTGCTAGTTGAAAACATCCATGAACCATGGAAGGCCGCGCCGGGAGTTGGGGCACCGCTGCACCGGGTCCGAGGATCGCCGTGTGCTCCACTTCGTGGGCCGCCTCTGCCTTGGGACAATCCTGATGCCCGGGCCTTCATTGTGCAGCGAGACATCGCAAGTTGAAGGTCGTGGTCGGACGTACGCCGCCGTTCGGCCTCAAGTTCCACACCCTGGTCATCCAATTTATCGAGCATACTACCGAGCGCTATTTTTTCTTCGCGGCGGCTATACTCCCGAATTCCGTTCAGTCTAGTCCAGCAATACGCACACGCACTGAAACGTGATTTGGATATGATTGTTTGCCAGACATCAGGTATGTTGCATGGTGACGGAGATTCAACGGTAGCACCACACACGAAGGAGATGATGCAGCCGTGTTGCTGGATAAATAGTGGGGAGAGGTCCCACACTTGCCGGCTTGCCGGTTGCCGCCGGGGAGGATAGAGCTTCGGGCCGCTGGTGTCGTGCGACGATGACAAAGCTGTGCGCTGCCATGGATGGAGCTTCTTGGTGATCTTCAGGTGTGTTATTTTGCTTGCCCTAACCGCTAGGGCTTCAAGACGTGGGTCGGCCGGCGGCCACATTGTTGTTGTGCGTACCGGTGACGCTTATTTGCTGGCCTACCCAAAGCATCAGGTCCTTTTCCTTTTTTGTTGAAAACATGCATGTCGTGTGGCATTAGGACTTGGGGTTAATCGATCATATTTTTTTCGGTAACTGAACCATCCAATATGTGCGTACGAGAACAGATTGATCGATGGACTGCGATTGTTTTTTCTGAGATAGATCCATCCATGGATACGTGCACCTTTTGCAGGAACGAAACATATCGATCAATCTTTTATATATGTACTAGCACAAATGCCCGTGCATTGCGACGAGGCATACATATTTTATTGCACAATACCAATTTTGGGTGACATATATCTTTTGGATACATATTTTGTTGTTCAATATCAGTTGTGTAAATCACATATCTTTTTGAATATCACGTACATCAGGCGTTAATACTGACCTCTTTTACTATTGAATTACTCCATCCTCCACCCTACATATGTCTCTGCGTTCTGCGTCATCTTAGAACAACTCTCTTTCTCTACCGCCCGAACTTTTGATGACTCTCTAAAGAGGTTCATGTTAGCTAGGTTGCTCGTCTTGATTTGATATTGAACGATGGACGTTGCCTCATGTTGTAAGAAATGTTTAAATTTGTATTGTTCCAGTTTTCTTTTTGTCTGAGGGTGGTTGTAAATGTGTCTACTGGGTAGCAACCTCGAAAAGCCGTGTACTATAGGAGGACCAAGGCACATCTATAATATCTTTATGAGATAGCTTAAGCCACTATTGAATAAAAAATAAAATTTGACAATCATTTTAATGGGAATATTTACAACAATGCACCGACCCTTTAGAAATGCAGATATTCCCTCATACCTGATGTAGAGCATGCAAAGTTCATACGTTAAAAAAATGGGTTTCTACATAAATTCTCAAATATATAACTTAAACATTCAATGTAATGACGTGCATGAAAAAAATACAATTAATAGAGCAGAAAAAAAACTAAGGGAAAATTAGATGACAAAGAGATAGATTCCCCAACTATGATGTTAGGCATGGAATATATTATTGTTTATCAGATAAAACAACATTTCATATGATAATACAAAATCACAATAATTAGCCAAATATGTAAGCATTTTGATGTTGTACAGATTTTTAATAATTAATAGTCAATGTTCAGCAGTAAACTTGTGTGCCTATAATTCCATGCTTGTTAATTTTATAAGTTTTAGGACAGAATTAAACTGTGTAGTACCGAGGCCCACATCGGTATACTTCTCCAATTTTCTTAATTTAAATTGCACAGATCCTCACCGCCATAGAATTGTTTATTTATCATTGCTTTTGAGCTATCCTATCCTCTTGTCCAGTCGGAAGTAATCTCAACTTACAACACACCGCCCCCAACCTGGGCTATTTTTGCTTGTGTGTATGTGTGCAGGCCACATGTCTTCCTCGTCCTTGTAGATAAATTCGAATTCACATCTGACCCTCTGATTGCTGCTTGCCGATTCTGCTACAACTCACTGTGTATATAAATAGATGAAGTTTGATGTAAACAAGCGATGTGGGACTAATTAATTTAGAAATGCATATGTTTTTCTAAGACAATTGTAAGCCAGTTCAGTTAGCTTTGTCCTTCCGCTGGAGTAACTATTTTCTGCTGCGGACCAGGCCCAGCATCGGTCTGTAAGTATATTATAGGTGGCTAATTCTATTATGTAGCACAACAAAGAGCTAGCTCAATTGGTCATCGTCGTTGTAATTGCATGGGAGTTCGACTACCACAGCCACCTTTTTTTTCTATTTTCTGTACATAAATATAGACGCCCAAACAATGGACGAAAATTGGATGCACATGACGGACGAAAAAATAGCCAACCTACAAAAGGACCTGATGACGAAAAAAAGTGGAGAAACAATCCTCCCTTTAATATTAGGGTAGATATGTATAGGAGAGAATCTCGGCCGTCAATCTTTATGGTTAATGTAAAATCGACGGATCTAAAAGGATGACGTATGAAGAACTATGAAAGCTTCCGTCCTTTATTATTAGGTAAAGATAAAGATAGGATATAGGATATGTTAACACAATTTCCATTTTATGTCGTGTTGTGTGTTTTAAACACGCAACAGATTGTTTGTTCATTCCAAAAGGAGTTTAAGCGATGCATATTTCTCGGAATTAACATTTGAATTACATTAAGAATGAATTTGTTCTGGTCTTGTTGATTGCTGGCTATCCATTTCACTACTAGAATCTGCGAATAGCCCTAGGGCTGAAGTGCTTCCCTAGAGCTAAATCAGACAACCTAGGGACATGAAGGTTCCCTAAGGTACACACTGAAAACCCAAGGGGCCGCATTGTTTCCTTAGGGTCTGATGGCGCACCCAAGGGGTACTCCAAGCGTGGGACCATGATGCAGCCATGCTGGCGAGTTTCCCTAGAGGTTATCTTATTAACCCCGGGGACAGGTCTATACCTACGATGAAGAAATAAAACTCTAGGGACTCAACATATGATGCAAATGGAGATTTCACGTTCCAACTAACGCCATAGAGTATCCCTAGGGTTTGTAATATTAACCGTATGGATGTTTGCACACACTTAATATGTATTTTTTTACCTAAGAGTTATATTCTAAATATAATTACGACAAATATAGAATATAAAGAAAATTTAAACCTACAAGGCAAAAATACATGTGACAATAACATAAACTTGTGCAAAAAGAAAAATATAAGTTGAATGATAATGTTTTTCATGAAATATATGTTTATCCATCACTTTTTGTGCACACACTTGATGAAAAAATATACATCTATTAGTGAAATAGGCGAAAATAAGTACATAATTTTCTTTGTGGGTCAGATAT
>NC_041392.1:727039236-727046451 GCF_002162155.2 Triticum dicoccoides
CAAAAAAAAAAAATCAATAGTGCCTAAATTGGCTATACACGCGCTAGATGCCATCTTTTGTAAAGAGTGGTACTAATGTGTATACTCTTTGATGTTGCCATGTATAATGATGGTGGTTGAAATATATATTTTATGTGATTGTTTTCTAATTTTTGAAGTGATTATATACAATTATTTTTTATATTTTAATTCTACGAAACAATATTAATTTGCCCCAATAATGCAATATTTTGAGGTAATGATTCCCTAGGGTTTGTAAACCCAGGGTGTCTAAACTGGACTAACAGCAGTTGCTATTACATGCTATTTTACCAAGGAGTGAAACTACCCAAAAGATATCAACTTTACAGGTCAGCATGCGGGCCACCCATCGCTTTTGTCCCTAGGGTACAGAACCCAAGTGAAAGAGGAGTATACCTAGGGTATTCTTTCTTCACACTAGGGAAACTGAGATTCCCCCACCACTTGTGCCCTAGGGTGATTTCCCTAGGGGATACACTAGGGAAACCCCTTTCCTTAGCGTTTCTTCCCATTTTCTTAGGGTATCCGGCCCTAGGGCTATTTGCAAAATCTAGTAGTGAATTTGTTTTTGTCTTTCAGTGCTGGTACAGAATTTATGTCTTGTTATATTAGTAGAAAGTTAAAATCTAAAGAAAGGGGCAAGATTCCATTTTTCTCACTATATTCTTGTGATTTCTTCTTTTTAAGTACTTAACCTAACCCATGGATAGCTTATCAGAAAAGTCATGTCTATTGGAGATCTTTACAGCAATCACACTATTTTTCCAACATCCTATTCTACTCACGGTGAAATTTCCTACTGACATATGATGTTGATGTCAACATATCATATACTCCCAAGGATCAGTTGTGATGTTGAATTCAACATATAATATACTCCCAATAACCAGTTGTACTGAATCACCGACACTTATTTTCGAATGGATGGACTACATATCATATGTGTCATCTCTCTATTCATGTTTGAGTAGTTTCGCTTGTCCTTGTGGCGTTGGTGATCAAGTGTGAGATTACTGTAAATTGTTTATGCTTTAATAGATGCAGTACTTCATGCCAGGGGAGGAGCTAGCACTACAGCATTGGGGTCATTTCATAGTGGATTTATGTAAATCATGTAGTAAATTGATGATAATCAAATTTAATTTAGTGTTGAACACATATGATATATGAAGATGACCACATTGAGAAATTTAGCTAGCTTCGCCCTCCTTTCACTGGTACGCGTGGGTGCTATACTAACGGTTTTTAACCCCTTTGCGCGACGACATTTGGAACCGTCGCTAAGTGAGTGTGGGCGATAGGAGGGTCCTTCCCACATGACCCAGAAACCGTCGAGGATAGGCCCTCCTGGCACACAGGCTGGGGCAAAATGAGCTCATGTGCGATCGGGTGAGGCATCGAAACCCAATCATTTCCATTCGTATGTACATCCCACACGGTGAATCCCAGAGAAATATTTCCGTTTGTATGTATAACACACACAGTCAATTCAAGGAATACGTTTCCGTTCTTATGTACATCCCACACAGTCAATCCAGGGAAAACGTTTTCATTCGTATGTACATCCCACACAGTTTTATGTATAGGCTCGTGTGTGAAAGATCTAACTATCACACACACTCTGCCTTGGTTAACCGTTTGCTTTTATCAACTACACCACACATTATTTGATCAAGAAAACCATGTGCATTGGGCTATCCATCACAAGCGCTTTTACTGCTAGAAACATTTGCAAAGTTCCATGACCCATTTAGCAGTTTTATTAGTTTACAATTAATAATTCCAATATTACACAAATTCACATTTTATATCGAACAACTATTTGCCAATTTTATATAAGGCACATAAATATATTTTAACATCATAGTACGATTGCTACCTGAAAACAACATAGTACAGCATATAGCTAGTTCAACGTCATAAGAACAATATTAGAACAATATATACATTCCCCTAATAGAGATCATACAGGCACGTCTTATCCACCTCTGCTTTCAGTTCAGTAAGAACCTGTTTTGCACTGTCCAACTGGGAAAGTGCCTCCTCCTTCGCCAACACCTTCTTATCAAGTCTGATTTAAAAAATCTAAGCTCATTCTCCATCTTCCTCTTTTTATCCCGCATCTTCAAATATTCTTCAGCGTTGACAACACTTTCTCTAAGCCTATCTCTGTTCTCTTCCTCATACATGCTCCAGAGCTTTGCTAGGCACATCTTCAAAGACTGTGGCCACTCTTGATCAACCCACTCCAAGTAAGGACACTTCCATTCATCCTATAATATTTAAAACTATATCAATAACAATTATAGGGGAATGGGTTATCGCAACATAGAAAATCACCAATATTTATTTTAAAAAAATTGAAGAAACAGGTTAATTATGACATATCTTCTCAAAAAGATCAGTGTACAAATGAATTAATTGCTACTGAGACAACAACCAAATTCTGAAACATCAGAAGCTATAATTAACTACAACAATGCTACAAGTTCTTACTCATGTACTATAAATAACAAATTGAACATTTTATGAGGAAGGTAAATATAACTACAACAACATAGCGACAGTGTTTGGATGACATCAAATCGATACTAACAGGTGTGTACATGCACAAATTTAGTAACAGAGAACTAATATCACTAAGGTTGTCCATGATGTATGCCAAAACCAGTCTAAAGATAATTTTTGCTACATCTCGCACCGGTGCCCTGCACTGGTGAGCCGATGCAGCGGAAAAAAATCAGGGACCCGGACTCCGGAGCACCTAGTTGCTCTGATGCCCAGTTCCTTCGTGCCATAAAGGTTTAGTATTTTACTACTTGGCTGCTCGGATGTGTGGACCAAAGTTGGTTGCACAAACTGCTGAAGCGGTGCAAAATAATTTTCTAATGACACCATTGATGAGATGGAAACATTTTTAGATACTAGGTACAAACTGTGACACTGTCTTATGATGCGTTTGGTTGAAGGTGTGGTATGAATGGGTTAGGAGTGTAACAGTGTCTGAATCACATCTAACAAATGATTTGTAACAACGAAAGAGGGTCTCACCATCTCTGCACATGTCAGAAACCTCCTCCCACTATCCACATATTCAAACGCAACTAGCTTCACGCATGGAGATTGATGGTGACAACGAGCAGACAGATATTCAGCCACCCCGCTTCATTCGTTGCAACGGATGGTCCTAGGGAGCTACAAGAGGAAGAAATGACTCAAATTGACCGCCGGATTAAAATCCTTCATTCCAAGTCATAGCCTGTGAGAGAGAAGAGAGGCATACCCAGGTGGTGAAGGAGTCGTCGGAGGAGGAGGAACCACTGGAGAGGTCATTGAAGAAGACCACGACGACCCCGGCAGTAGGATGCGAGACGGCGAGAGCGAGGAAGCAAGCGAGGAAGCGGCTATAGCTTAGGAAGGAAGGAAGGAGGAAATAGGGTAAATGTGACTTCTGGTCGGGGAGAAAAGGGAGTGGGGAAGGGGGGCGGGGGTAGATATTTTGGCGGCAGGCCAAAATTGTGGAAATGTGGAGGGAAACATTGGGCGCGGTGCCGCCAGACACCATTCACTTTGAATGATTGTGTGCATTGAAAACGATTCTTCTGCTTTTACGCCCATGGGATGAGTTTGATAATTCAAATTTTGGTGGAAATTTCCCTGGGTACTTCATTGCATAATTTAACATCCCTTGCTAATTTGGGCACACAAAAGAGCGTACAACACATAGACCACACTTACTGAATCGAGCAATTTTAGTAATTAGACAGAGCTAGTTGACCTAAACATTGCTCTAACAAAAGACCAGCATTAAAATAAAGCCTAAGTAGGCATAATTTTAACAAATCCACCGTTGTGCCGGCCTATGCATCGCCGGTGTGATATGAGACGTCGATGACTTGTCCTGGCAAAATGCCACTGTTGGTGGACTCCGCGTCCCCCCTGCTAAACTCGACCGCGTCCTCGTCCTCGTCCTGGGCGCCATCCTCAAGGTTGTAGTACTCGCATTAGTGGCTGCGCCAGAGCTCGCGCTGGTACTCCACCGCTGATTCCTCGACGGACAGACTCTTCTCGACCTCGACCTCGGCCACGCGCAACTCCTTCTCTCGGCGGTCCTCGATCTCCGCCGCCTCCTGGATCTCGAGCTCCCGCTCGGTGATCTTCGCGTGTGTGTGTCCTCGATCTTGGCGTGGATGGCCTTGACTCGGGCTAGGGCGACATCGACAGCACGGACGGCAGCTCGAGCGCTCTCGGTGTTTGCCACCGCCGTCGCAGCAGCACCTACAGTCGTCTCGGCTGCTGCAGCTGCCCTGCCGGCTGCCGCACACACCCTCTCGGCGGATGCAGCCATGCTCAATGTGGATGCAACGACACTCTCGGCGTAGGAGGCCGTGCTCGGAGACGACACGACCATCGTACGGGCCTTCACGAAGCGTTTCCAGGATGTCATCTTTGCAAGAAGGGCGTGCGAGAATGGGGATCGAGATTCGTGGATTTGGGGGTTGCGGGCACTGGAGAAGACGAGCCGGCGAAGCTTAAGGAGGAAGACTTAAATAGACCCAGACATTTTCATCGCAAACGGTTCCTACAAAAATATTGTGTGTGATGTTGTGAATATTTTTCATGAGATGTGAAAGACGAATTTGGAGTAAAGTGGCATGGATGATGTTTTCAAATGCATGAGAAATTTGTAGTACTAATACAATTGTCATGTAAAATTTTGGAAAATGTGACCTTTTAAGACATTTAAGTGATTTTCATGTACATGCAATAGCTAACCATAACAGTTTGAAAAGTCATATTTTGTGTACTTGTGTGAGATTTAATTCCATCTGCAGTAAATTGGAAGGAATTTTCAAACATATTGGTCTAACGGCTAAGAAACAATTAAGCATCGAGTGCCATGGCATTTAAATTCCAAAAAATTAAAAAAAGATCAGAAACACACGAAACCTTGCTTGATGTAAAGTCATGCCACCAAGATGATGCGGTAAAAAAATTGGCATGTTTGAGGAAAGTTTGGAAACACACCCCTCACAAACCGAAGCAACACACTAGAAGCCTCGTGTTTCCAAGAGGAACCAATGCATGTTTGATGACGAACGAGAGATAGCTTCTCCTTATGGCCTTCAAATTTTTTCTACATTTAACATGCACTAATACAACTAACATATGAAAATTTGGAAAATTTCAGGGGTCATTTGACCTTTTAAAGACATTTAAATGATTTTCCAACCATTTAATGACCATAATTCAAATTTGAACTACATCTACATACAACGGCTAACCATAACGGTTTGGAAAATCATATTTCTGTAATTGTGTGTGAGTTAATTTCATGTGTAGTAAATTAGAATGAATTTTCAAACATATTGGTCTCACGACATGGACACGTGCATGGAGTGTCATGGCATTCTAATTCCAAAAAATTAAAAATGATCAGAAAACATGAAACCTTGCCTTATATAATGTCATGCCACCAAGATGATCTGGTAAAAACATTGGCCTGTTTGACGAAAGTTTGAACACACGGCCTTCACAAACTGGAGCAACTCACCAGAATGCTCGTGGTTTCGAGAGGGAAGAATGCATGTTTGATGACGAACAGGAAATAGATTCCTATTACGGCCTTCAAATTTTTTCTATGTTTATTAGCATGCACTAATACAATTGTCATGTGAAAATTTGGAAAATTTCAAGGGTCATTTGATATTTTAAAGACATTTAAGTGATTTTCTAGCCATTTAATGACGGTAATTCAAATTTGAACTACATCTACATGCAACGCCTAACCATAACGGTTTGAAAAGTCATATTTGTGTACTTGTGCGCGAGTTAATTCCTTGTGTAGTAAATTAGAAGGAATTTTCAAACATATTGGTCTCACGACATGGACACATGCATGGAGTGCCATGGCATTTTAATTCCAAAAAATTAAAAAATGATCAGAAACACACGAAACCTTGCTTGATGTAATGTCATGCCACCAAGATGACATGATAAAAATTAGCACGTTTGACGAAAGTTTGGATACACACCCGTCACAAACCGAAGCAACTCACTAGAAGGCTCGTGTTTCCGAGAGGAAACAATGCATGTTTGATGACGAACGGGAGATAGCTTCCCCTTACGGCCTTCAAATTTTTTCTACATTTAATGTGCACTAATACAACTATCATGTGAAAATTTGGAAATTTCAGGGGTCATTTACCTTTTAAAGACATTATGTGATTTTCTAGCCATTTAATTACCGTAATTTAAAATTAAACTACATCTACATGCAACGCCTAACCATAACGGTTTGAAAAGTCATATTTGTGTACTTGTGCGCGAGTTAATTCCTTGTGTAGTAAATTAGAAGGAATTTTCAAACATATTGGTCTCACGACATGGACACATGCATGGAGTGCCATGGCATTTAAATTCCAAAAAATAAAAAATGACCAGAAAAATATGAAACCTTGGTTGATATAATGTCATTCCACCAAGATGACGTGGTAAAAAATTGGCTTGTTTGACGAAAGTTTGGACACACCCCCTCACAAACCGGAGCAACTCACTAGAAGGCTCGTGGTTCCAAGAGGGAACAATGCATGTTTAATGATGAACGGGAGATAGCTTCCCCTTACGGCCTTCAATTTTTTCTACATTTAACGTGCACTAATACAACTGTCATGTGAAAATTTGGAAACATCCAGGGGTCATTTGACCTTTTAAAGACATTTAAGTGATTTTCCAGCCATTTAATGACCTTAATTCAAATTTGAACTACATCTACATGCAACAGCTAACCATAACGGTTTGCAAAATCATATATGTCACTACTAGGGAAAAGCCTATACACAGAATCTTACCGGCAACGCGCTTTAAAATCAGGCGCTGCTGCTAAGTAGCAGCAGCGCGGGTTTTTAAACCTCGCTACTACTAAGTTGATAGCAGTAGCGCTGGTTTTTAACCCTCGCTACTACTAAGCGGTCTCTACCGTGCCCCCGGGACATGGCATAGTAGTAGCGCGGGTTTTTAACCCTCGCTACTACTAAGTTGATAGCAGTAGCGCTGGTTTTTACCCCTCGCTACTACTAAGCGGTCTCTACCGTGCCCCTGGGCCATGCCATAGTAGTAGCGAGGGTTATAAACCCGCGCTACTACTAAGTTTTTACCCCTCGCTACTACTAAGAGGTCTCAACCGTGCCCCTC
>NC_041392.1:727046727-727053525 GCF_002162155.2 Triticum dicoccoides
ACTTCAAAAATTAAAATCCTTCGAGATGTAGTTATGTTAGTACATCTACTAGTTAGGAAAATTTAAAAACTTAAATTTGGACATGTTTTGCAAAAAGTGTAGGGAAAATGTAAAACAGCTATAACTTTTGCATACGATGTTAGAAAAAAACGTATAATATATCAAAATGTTTCAAAAATTAAAATCCTTCGAGATGTAGTTATGTTCTTACATCTACTAGTTAGGAAAATTTAAAAACTTAAATTTGGACATGTTTTGCAAAAAGTGTAGGGAAAATGTAAAACGGCTATAACTTTTGCATACGATGTCAGAAAAAAACGTATAATATATCAAAATGTTCAGCACGAAAATCCGCATACGATGGAGACCGCCTATGGCCTGTTTGCAAATTTTTAGAATCCTCAAATTCTAAAAGGAAAGAAAGTTATGCTCAAATTTTAGTTTTTTTTAAATTTTAGTCAAATCTGGTCAAACTGTGGTCAAACTACTTATTCAAGACGTATTAGTGTTACTAAATAATTATTCAAGAATATTAGTGTTACTAAATAATTATTTCAGTTTTTTGGAATTTTGGTCAAATCTGGTCAAACTGTGGTCAAAATTTTGTCAAAATATGGTCAAACTCCTTATTCAAGAAATATTAGTGTTACTAAATAATTATTGTGGTTTAGAACAATAGTTTTAAACTCAAACAGCGAAATATGTGACTTCATGCTCAAGCTAAACTCCCGAGGGTTAATAGGATTGACATCTTACTATTGTCAGGAAAACAACAACTGCAGACTTGGAATCGAGGGAGAATAAAACCCGGAAATTAAGCGTGCTCAGGCTGGAGTAGTGAGAGGATGGGTGACCGTCCGGGAAGTTAGATGATTTGGAATGATGAGGGGTGATTAGAGATTAAATTGAGCAGCGATGAGGGTGATTAGAGATTAGAGGTTAAAATAATTCAGAAATTTGAAAATTCGGGCAAAAAATTCAAAAAAAATATATTCCGCGGGTTAATAGTAGCGCGGGTTTTTGCCCACGCTACTACTAACGGACGTAGTAGTAGCGTGGGTGCGACCGCGCTACTGCTATACGCCAGCTGTAGCGCCTTATTAGTAGCGCCAGCCCCCGCGCTGCTAATAGGCCCAAAACCCGCGCTGCTGCTAGGCTTTTCCCTAGTAGTGTGTGTATTTGTGTGCGAGTTAATTCCATGTGCAGTAAATTAGAATGAATTTTCAAACATACTGGTCTCGCAGCATGGACCCATGCATGGAGTGCCATGGCACTTTAATTTCAAAAAATTAAAAAAAGATCAGAAACACATGAAACCTTGCTTCATGTAATGCCATGCCACCAAGATGATGTGGTAAAAAAATTGGCCTGATTGATGAAAGTTTGGACACACACCCCTCACAAACTGGAGCAACTCACTAGAAGGCTCGTGGTTTCGAGAGGGAACAATGCATGTTTGATGACGAATGGGAGATAGCTTACTCTTATGGCCTTCAAATTTTTTCTATGTTTAACGTGCACTACTACAACTGTCATGTGAAAATTTTGAAAATTCTAGGGGTCATTTGACCTTTTAAACATATTTAAGTGATTTTCTAGCCAATTAATGACCGTAATTCAAATTTGAACTACATCTACATGCAATGGCTAACCATAACGGTTTCAAAAATCATATTTGTGTACTTGTGTGCGAGTTAAAAAAGCATCAGACAATGTAAATATATGGTGTTTAAAAAAGAACATGTAAAGATCTGATAAGACAACCGCCCCCCACACGATTGGCAATCTATTTTGCGGCTCGAGGTTTGGTAGGTGAGTGACGCGGGTCATTAATCAGACACGGTTCTGTATTGGAAACCGTCAGCTATTAAGTTCACACACAGATTTTGCTGTGGGAATCGTGTGTAATTCAAGCGACTGGCGTGTGTAATGTTCCCGTCGATCTATGTTCTAGCCGCCAAAAAATACTACCTTGCTCACGTCTTCCCGCCTGCATTCTCATCTACATCCTCCCCTCGCTCGCCCTCTCTCTCTCTCTCTCTCTCTCTCTCTCTCTCTCTCTCTCTCTCTCTCTCTCTCTCTCTCTCTCTCTCTCTCTGCCAGGGCGCCGCCGGTTTGCCCACGCGTCGACGAGGAGTCGCCGCCCCCCGAGAATGCTCACTCGATTAGCAGCAACGAGGACCCCTACGCGCCGTCGGATGAGGTTGCGCCGGACCCCCCAACTTTAGATTGGTTTTGGGGCCAGTACAATCTTTGTCTGTGGAAGTCGCTGCCGCCGGCTGAGAACGTCGGGCAAGTGGCATTCAAGAAGGAGATGGCGGAGGAGGAAGCCAGGAACCAGGCGACCTGTGAAGCCCGTGATGCTGTCTGGAAAAAGGAGGGGACGGAGCTTTGGGGGCAGGCGCGTTGTCGTGTGGAGTAGGTGTACGAAGACGGGTACTTCGCGAGGAAGGTCAAAAAGCACTGGGCGCCTCATCGCTGCGTGGGGGTGGGCCGATAAGGTCCAGCATGCCACCGATGAGCAGCTCCGGTGGGCACCCAACATAATGGCAAGATCGTTCGCGCTCATCCGCCAATAAGAGGCAGATCGACACGTCAAGCGCTGCGAGGCGGAGGAGGTGGAGTACTGCCTCCGCACTGGAAAGACGCCACGCACCAGGGAGCTGCTGCTGACGAGGGGCTGCCAGAATACGGACCCCAGGAGGGATTATTAGTTTTAGTATTGTTCGTTTTCAATTTTATGCATTGTACCTATTAGTTAAGTATCATCACGCATATGTGATGATTTTATACATATATATTGTGATGAACTAATGAACAATTTATATATATATATATATATATATATATTATGAATTCCATTTTGTATCTATTTTTGTATACTATTTTGAATCTAGTTGTTACCATCCACATATACAGAATGGAAAGCGTATATACACACATTGAAACAGAACATATAAGAATGAAAAGCAGAGTACACACATCGAAACAGAGCAATAAACAGAGAAATACTATGATTGTTGTGAATACATAGTTATCCACGTCGAAACGACTTAACAAAATAAAACGCGTCCATGAGACCATGACCAACAATCCTTGCCTACGGTAGCTCTTGGCTCTGCCTGAACTCGTGCAGGCGTTCGTCCAAGCGGCCGACATGCTGGCAGTACATCTGGAGCACGATCTCGAGCTTCATTTGGCTATTTCATCGGACATCACCAGCTCGAGGATGCGACGGCCATGTTCCTCTACTGCGCCTAGGTGGACACCTGGGCCAAGGAGACGGTCGAGCCTACCGACCAGCGCGTTGGCATCGAGCGGGCTGCGGACAAGGCGAACGGCGTGACCCATGCGAATGGTGCGGCGGGCGTCCGGTGCAAGTACAACGCGGCTGGCCTTTGGTGCAAGTACGGTGCACAGGGCCTCTGCCCACTCCTGGCGATGAATTGGGGTACTGACGGGATGTGTACCGAGCTGCGACGCCCTATCGATAGCAGGCAAGCGCCAATGGATCCGCTCTTGCTGTGCGACGCGCCGCGCCTCTCGCTCTACGGCGCTCCAACGGTCTCGCCGTGCGGCGAGCCGCAGCCTATCGGCGCGGACGCGCCTAGCTTGCTTTGCGGCGCGCCATCGATCATGTTGTGTGGAGAGCTGCAGCCTCTTGGCGCTGACATGCGTATCTTGATCTGCGGCACTGAAGCGCCATGCGCCAAGGGTTTGTTAACCCTGGCGATGACGTGCATCACGGCGTCGTCCATCGCATTGCCGGGGAGCGCCTCGGCCTCGACGGGCCGTGGTCCCCACTCGTTTTCCTCGTCGACGAGGTTGATGGTAGAGGCGGCGCTTTGATGGGTTGGCATGCTTGGAAAAGGTGGATGCGCTACATGCTACGCTTGTTGCCTCCGTACGTCGCGCGCCACCTAGGTTTATGCGCAATATCGCTGGATGGCGGGAAACC
Organism: Triticum dicoccoides; assembly: GCF_002162155.2. Classification (NCBI taxonomy): domain Eukaryota; kingdom Viridiplantae; phylum Streptophyta; class Magnoliopsida; order Poales; family Poaceae; genus Triticum; species Triticum dicoccoides. Next base: position 727,050,686 of record NC_041392.1, read on the forward strand.
GGTGAGGAAATGGCGGGAAACTATGACGTGTTCATAAAATATCATCAATTAATGGAAATTTAGAATAGAAGAAATATCGAGCTAGCACAAGAAGTAGATGATGATCAGATGATCGTTTATCCTAGTTAATTATGCATGTAATAGTTTATTTTGATGTGTGGAAATGTCATGTGTGTACTAGCCCCCTATGTAATTGGATGTTTGCCGTGTATTACACACATCTTGTTTATGTGAAACGTTTCTGTTTTCTTGGCTCAACACAAACAATTTATCTGAATGAACTGTCTGCCCTCCATTGCACACACCTTGATTTGGTACAACCGTTTTTGCTGTGTTGCCTAATTGAAAATAGTTTATCCGAGTGAACCGTATGCCGTATATCGCACACACCTTGATCTGGCTAACCGTTTCTGTTGTGTTACCTAATCACAAACAGTTCATCCGAGTGAACTGTAAGCTGTATATCGCACATGCCTTCGTCTGACTGCCTGTTTATTTTGTTCTGCCACATCGCAAACAGTTAATTGAACTAAATTATATGCCCTGCATCGCACAAGCAACTAAAATATAAACCGTGTTTGATCCATCTGTCATTGCAAATGTTTTGCACCTTTTTTGATGGGTTTTTACACCGTCGTTTACGATTAATGCATCGCACACAATTTCGTCAAAGGGTCTCTGATCGTAGTGTCGCGTTAGCAGCAACCTAAGGTAGTGTTTGTGCCGATGCATGAGTGCACATATGCAATAGACAAATGCAACATGGTTTGAAATATATATGTATGTTGATGATAGATGGATGCGATGCAAGAGTGACAGATACCTAATCCCGTAATTTTGGATCTTGAAGTAGGGGTTGTAGAGGAATCAAAAGAACTTCAAGCCATGGTTGAGGTTTTACCTTGATCCATCGCCAATAGAAGTCGGGTAAGCCATTGGGACTTAAATGGTCATTGAAGCATGGTAAGATAGGCTTACCTGAACATGAGCTTATCCTTCGGGTTGATTGTAGCAATTATTCATGTTTGATACATCCAGTTGCCTTTACCAGACCGTCAGGGAGAAATGGAGAACTCCAACTCTGGATCCTCTTTGTCTATGAATAGGAAGTTATAAGGGGAGACTTTGTTTTTGCCACTCTAGCTTTTTCCAATTTTGCGTATGCCACTCTAGAATTTCATCTCTCACTTTTGCCACTCTTAACTCTGGATAATATATCACAAATGTCATTATGTTAGGTCAATGGACGTTTTGACCAAATAGATTAGGGAAAAGACCAAATTGCCCTCAATTATTTTGATTTGCTTTTGCCACTCTTGTTTTTTTTAATATTGGTTTTGCCATTATAGTAACGTCATGACTAGCAGCATACCAAACAGGACATTTTGGTATGACATATTTGAAAATCCAACCATCACACATAATTGCACAATATTTAGAGATCATGACCAACAACACAGTAAACAGGATTTTTTGGCATGAACTATTTGAAAATCTAACCATCAAACATAGTTACACAATATTTAGAAGATAAGTATGCACATTAATAAGATCATGACCAGTAGCACAGTAAAGAGGAAATTTCATATCTTTGTTGCCTTCCCATGTTCTCCTCGGGTATCTCATACTTATATTGAGAATTTTGAGTTAAATCTTCCAGTCTGAGGTTGGGTGTGTCCTTTGCTGAAGGTGGGATTGGTTGAAGCACACTAAGAGCAAACTAATCCTCCTCACCATTCTTGCAAAGTTGGACAAGTATCTTAATAATCTTTTCTTCCTCATTCTCATCATACATGCTCACCACATCTTCATCATTGCGAATTAGCACAAAATATTGGTTGCAAGTACTCCACTTTGACAACACAACACCCTCATCATTTCCCCATGGATATTTACTCTGCATGAGCCCCACAAGTTGATCATAACTAGTCTACCTCTCTACATGAATGTCACAGCTCCAAGAAGACACAGTGCACAGCTCGCCCTTGTAATTCTTGTAAGAACGTGCCCCATATTTCATAATTACCTTATAAGGTGGCATGTTTGACCTACATTGACACAAATATGACATCGATGAATGCAACCACATTGAAAAAACTTGAATGCTGCCACAACACATGTGATTTACAAAAAAAATGAGGAACATTATTGCTAATCTAGTGATTTGGTTATGTGAACATAAGTGATTTACTTAATTAATATATTGATCTACTAATTACTTAAATGCCGCTAGAACATAGGTGATTTACATACATGAACAACACCATGCAATCATCGTTTACGAACCAGACTAGCAAACAAACTAGCACTAGCATCTCACAAACATGTGTATGGCTATTAGACACACCAGCCAATATGCCCCATGAATAGAGCACAAATGAACCAACATGAGCATAAAAAGGAATTCTATTTATATTATAAAAAAGATGTTTATTTCTAGCAGACCAGATGCTACACATCAATGTGAGGATTTGAAAACTTGCCCATCAGGAAGAGCAACCAGCAGGTTCGAGGTCTTTGGTGCCGCCCCTGCCGCCATGACCGACGGCGCTACTCCCTCCATCCTATGTGAGTTGTTTAAGGTAGAGAAAGGGGGTTTGCTGGTGCAGACAGCGTCAAGGAGGGTGGTCGGAGTAGAGGACGGGTCGTCGCTGGTGCGCATCGCGTCAAGGAGGAAGGTCAGAGTAGAGGACGGGTCATCGCTGGTGCGGACCACGTTGGGGGGTGAGGCTGGACTGGAAGAAACCAAGCTCCTTGTGGTGGACCACGTCGGTGAGGGAGGCCGGAGAAGGGCACCTCAGAGGGGAGAGCGGAGGTGCGCCATGCATCGGCGAGGTCGG